>NC_063167.1:35689548-35992048 GCF_023159225.1 Perognathus longimembris pacificus | reverse complement strand
GCCCTGTTGTTTCTAAGGCTGTGGTGAAGCAAAACCTCACCATTGTATGATGGAGCTCAGCCTATGGTGGCAAGGAAGCAAAAGGAAAGGCCTTGGAAAAGTATAATGAAGTCCACACTTCTGTCAGTCAGGTTTCTGTTGTTGTGACCAAATACCTGAGATAAGTCAATTTAAAAGAGGAAAGGTTCATTTTGGCTTGCTGTTTGGAGGTTTCAGTCCATATGTGCTTAGTGTGGTTCCTTTTAGGCCTAGGGTAAAACAAGGTTACAAAAGCAGCCAAGGGGCTGGGACTATGGCCTAGTGGTAAAGTGCTCCTCTCGTTTACATGAAGCCCTGGGTTTGATTCCTCAGCACCACATATATAGAAAAAGCCAGAAGTGGCCCTGTGGCTCAAGTGGCAGAGTGCTAGCCTTCAGCAAAAAGAAGCCAGAGACAGTGTTCAAGGCCTGAGTTCAAGGCCCAGGACTGGCAAAAAAACAAAACCAAAAAAAAGCAGCCAAGATGTGGTAGAAGAAAGCTTTACTCAGTTCTTGGTGGCCGAAACAGAGTTAACTTGCTTTTGTCAAAAAACCATTAAAGCCAGGCACGTGCTGGTGGCTCATGCCTGTAATCCTACTCAGGAGCTGATATCTAAGGATCATGGTTCAAAGCCAACCAAGGCATGTAAGTCCATCTTATCTCCAACAAACTTATTTTTTTTTTTTAAAAGCCATAGGTAGTGCTGTGGCTCAAGTAGTAGAGTGTTAGCTTTGAGAAAAAGCAGCTCAGGGACAGCACCCAGGTCCAAAGTTCGAGCTCTAGGACTAGTAAAAAAGAAAAAAAAGAAACAAAAACATTAAGCTATGAATTCATAAATGGATTATTTCATCAATGAGGTCAGAGCCCTCATGATCCAATCAGTTCTTAAAGGCCCCACCTTTGAACGCTGTTACTTTGGGGATCAAGCTTTCAAAAAGCCCAACCTTTTCTGGGGGACATTTAGGATTAACGGACTGAAACATATTATAAATGTGTGGGGGCTGGGGATATGGCCTAGTGGCAAGAGTGCTCGCCTCATATACAGGAGGTCGTAGGTTCAATTCCCCAGCACCACATATACAGAAAATGGCCAGAAGGGGCGCTGTGGCTCAAGTGGCAGAATGCTATCCTTGAGCAAAAACAAGCCAGGGACAGTGCTCAGGCCCTGAGTCCAAAGCCCAGGACTGGCAAAAAAAAAAAAATAAAAATAAAAATAAAAAATAAATGTGTGGAAACTTAACAATGAAATCTTTCTCCGTATATCTAATGTAAGCTAATAAGATATTATTTTAAAAAAATCAAAGGGCACAAGGTTTCAATGCTTCCTAAATATAATTCTAGCTGCTGACTAGGCTGAGATTTGAGAATCCTAGTTTAAAAGCCAGCTTGGGTAGACAAATCCTAGAGACTACTATCTCCAATGAACCAGCAAAAAGCCAGAAATAGAGGTGTGGGCTCAAGTGGTAAAATGCCAGACTGAGCTGAAAAATCCAAGCAAGAGCTTGAAGCCCTTCAGGTCAAACCCAAGTAGCTGCACACACGCATGCACACACCCGCGCATACACACACTCACACAGTCAAATCAAGCTGGCATAGGTCTATAATCCTAGTTCTGGGAAGCTGAGGCAAGAGAATGGAAAGTCTGAGACCAGCCTAAGCTACCCAGTGAGACTCTATCTCAAAGAAACAAAAAACCCAAAATCCAAACCATAACATGCAGTTTTTACCTTTTTCATTTTATAAATGTCAGAAATCAGAGCTTTTGATATGATCCCAGATAATAGGCCACCTTTAGCGGGGGTAACACCCTGTGTTCTGCAAAACAGCAAGTGAAACATGCACCAGATCCAAAGTCTAACTTTATTAAAATCTTGGTTCAACTCCATAGCACTTCCAAATGTCAAACTCTTGCTTTCAATTTCGAGGTACTTTCCTCTTCTCATTAACTGCCTATAAGTCTTGATGGTAGCTTGCCATTTAACGGTGGATGACTTACAGCAGCACTCCAACAGAAATAAAATGCAAACCACAAATGGTAAGCCATGTATGTAATTTAAAATTTCCTAGTAGCCATATTAGAAAAATAAAAGCAAGTGCAAGTTTTCTTTTTCCAAGAGGGTCTCAGGGTATAGGCCAGGCTGGCCTGGAACTTGAGCCCCTCCTGCCTCAGTCTTTTGAGCACTGTGATTTATTTGTATGGGCCATCATATCCAGCTCAAAGTATTTTTAACTGCTATACATGTAAGTAGAATTTGAAATGGAGGTACTCTTTATTTATACTTCTGGACTCTGTTTCATGTTTAAGGTCCAGTGTTCAACACAGTAGGGGCTTCTGATTTGGAAAGTGAGCATCAATTAAGAGATCCTTGCTGTGTGATCTACAAATGAGAAGCACTGGTATCATTTGGACACTTGTTAAAAACATTAAATTTTAAGCCAAACTATAGACCTGTGCATCTGAATCTGCTTATTTTTTTAAACTTTATTTTTGAGATATGATCTTGCCAAGTTGCTGAGGTTGGCCTTGAATTCCTGATTGTTTTGCTTCAGTCTCTGAAGTAGCTAGAACTAAAGATGTGAACCATCACACCTGACCTTAATATGCATTTACTAAGAGCCCCAGGTATTTTGCATACACAGTAAAGCTTCAGAAACATGACTCTAAGATAGGAGTTAGCAAATTACGGCTAATTCCACCTGTTTACCTAAACATAACCTTATTGGGATGTTAACCACATTCATTTACTGTGTGTTGATTGCTTTAAGACTAGTTGCAACAGAAATCTATGGCCTGCAAAGCCTAAAGTATTACTTCTTCCCAAAAAAGTGTCTCAAGGAAAGAAGCCTCTGCCCTTTAGGCAGGCCACTGACTGGTCCAAGTTACTTTTGTAACTGTTGCAAAGATCCCTAGAAAGTTACTAGGCAGCTATTATTTAAGAAGGCAATGTAAGAGACTGAGCTTTGGAGTTGGTTGGAAAGAAGTTTAAGTTCTGTCACTTTATACTGGGACCTTAAACAAGTTGGTGAATGAGAGCTCTTCCCTATCTGTGTTCCACGGCTGACAAGAGAGCAGGACATCCTGTCGGTGGGCCTTCATTACTACCATGTAACTCCAGAATGCTTCATGAATGTCTCAGTCCGGCTGCCCCGGTCAGATTGTAGTAATAACACATGCTATGCTGCCCTATTAGTTCACAATGGCTTCTACCCCAACCTGTGACTTCTGGTGGGCTCCAGTCTACAATTCACAAACAGAACTTAAGGACAGCAAAAAGGTTTATTTGAAAAAATTACTATGTATTGAAAATATACATTAGAAATTATCACGTACTTCCATAGTATTCCCCCCCACCACAAAAAGTATAAATTTCTGCTTGCTACACTAATGCCATAGGTAAATTCAAACAAAAAGTAAATCATCACCAGTCCCCTTTCCTCGTGCATTAGCACTTGAGGGGAGAGGTCAACTTCTAACTCCCAGTCAGTAGGAATTTAACAAGTCCCAGTCGTCCACAGTCAGACATACATATTTCTGCTTTGAAGACTGTGGAGTGTTATTCTGTTCGGGCTCTGACTCCTCAAAAGCTCTCTTCTTGCTCTTCTTTGTCTCTTGGCTCAAGGCAGCTTCATGTTTCAATGATGGCCCATGGCAGTCTGAGGCTTTCTCTCTATAGAACTGGAGTTTCCCAGAAGAGTTCATGTGGGTGTCTGCCAGGGGACACTTCCTTGAGGCTTCCATTGGCGCCCGGGTCTGATCTGTAAGAGTAATGGAGACAGGAAGGGTTCACTATGTTGCATGCTGACATCTGTCTACATCTAGACTAAACGAATAACCCAGGGGAACAACAAAAGCCCAAACAGGGTGAAGTTTGGATTAAGTTTTATTTTTATGGGAGCCCTGCAATGTCTATAATCTGCACCTTAAGAGGTGTGTGCATTGGCACATCATGATGCCAGGAACTCTCACTGGATTCTGACAAGTGAGTCTGGACTAGTGACTAGTCCAAGGTTCAGCTTTCTCATTTCCTAAGGATATCAAAAATACTTACTAAGGGCTGGGAATATGGCCTAGTGGCAAGAGTGCTTGCCTCGTATACATGAGGCCCTGGGTTCGGTTCCTCAGTACCACATATACAGAAAATGGCCAGAAATGGCGCTGTGGCTCAAGTGGCAGAGTGCTAGCCTTGAGCAAAAACAAAGCCAGGGACAGTGCTCAGGCCCTGAGTTCATGGCCTAGGACTGGCAAAAAAAAAAAAAAAAAAAAAAAGAAAAATACTTACTAAGTGTGCTGTGCAGAATAATGTATAATGTATTGGCTTAGCACAAACTAAAAGCTCAATAGTTATTTTAAAAATCTGGACATGAATCTATCCTACCATTTAAATCAAATCTGTGGCACATCTTCAGCAAACAATACAATCTTACTCTATACTTTTTTGGTACAGCCTGGAGTCTTACTTTAACCTATTGTCTTCACTTTTATTTTGTCATTCAATTCTCTTTAAAAATTATGCTGGAATACACAACGTAAAATTTATCATTTAACCAATTTTAAGTGTATAGTTCAGTGAATTACATACACTCAAATTGTACAATCATGGGACTGGGAATATGGCCTAGTGGCAAGAGTGCTTGCCTCGTATACATGAAGCTCTGGGTTCAATTCCTCAGCATCACATATGTAGAAAAGGCCACAAGTGGCACTGTGGCTCAAGTGGCAGAGTGCTAACCTTGAGCAAAAAAGAAGCCAGGGACAGTGCTCAGGCCCTGAGTTCAAGCCCCAGAACTGGCAACAAAAACAAACAACAACAACAATTGTACAATCATCACCATCTCCCTTCTCCAAAAATCTTTTTAATATCTTACAAAACTGAAACTTTAGCCAGGCACTGGTGGCTCACACCTATGATTTTTGCTACTCAGGAGGCTGAAATCTTAAGATCGTGGCTTGAAACCAGGCAAATAACTCCAGCAGACTATTATCTCCAATTAACCATTAAAAAGCTAGAAGTCAGCAAAAATGGAGGAAGGATGAGCAAATGCAAACTTGTGGGCAGGAACAGGAGGAAGAAATTGGGGAAAAACAAAAGAAGGGGTGATACTGCCTCATGCAACAGTAACTCCTCTGTACAACACCTTAACAATAACAATAAAATTATGTTTCTTTAAAAAAAGACGGGTTGGGGCTGGGAACATGGCCTAGTAGTAAAGTGCTCGCCTCATATACATGAAGCCCTGGGTTCGATTCCTCAGCACCACATACATAGAAAAAGCCAGAAGCGGGCTGGGAATATGGGCTAGTGGCAAGAGTGCTTGCCTCGTATACATGAAGCCCTGGGTTCAATTCCCCAGCACCACATATATAGATAAAGCCAAAAGTGGCACTGTGGCTCAAGTGGCAGAGTGCTAGCCTTGAGCAAAAAGAAGCCAGGGACAGTGCTCAGGTCCTGAGTCCAAGGCCCAGGACTGGCAAAAAAAAAAGCTGGAAGTGGAACTGTGGCTCAAGTGGTAGAGCACCAGTCTTGAGTGAAAAAGCCAAGTGAGAGCAGAAGGCCCTGAATTCAAGCCTCAGTACTGGCAGAAAGACAAAACCAACACCTGAAACTCTTTAACCATTAAACAGTAACTCACTATTTTTCCCTCCCTGACACTATGACAAACACTGCTCTGCTTTTTTTTTTTTTTTTTTTTTTTTTAAGGAATTTAGGAACCTCTGTGATCATGCAGTATTGGTCCTGCTGTGCCTTAGTTAACACTCAATGGTCTGGTCTCAAATTTTCTTAGGATTGAATAATATTCCATTGAATGTAAATACATTTTAGTTATGTATTTTTATTTACCTGTTGATGCCAACTTGGGTTACACTTTTGCTTTTGTAAAAAAAAGAAATTTATTTTTTCTTTTCATGCCTAGGCCCTTGCACATGGTAGGCAAGTGCTCTGGCACTGAGCTACATTCAACCTCACTTCTAAATCTTTCAGTTATAGCAAATTCCTTCTCAGTTCTTCTGTATTCTATCTACTTTTGTGCCACCATAAATCTTCCTTGTAATAAGACAGGACCTAAGTACATATCTTCCTGCCAGGCGCAGTGGAACATACTTGTAGTCCTGATACCTGGATGCAGAGGCAGAAGGATCTGGAGTTCAAAACCAACAAGAAGACCAAAAGACTATCTGTTTGATACTGGTTTGAAAAGCTAAGAGCAAACTTAAATTGTAAGCTATATTAAGAGAATATAAGTCTTATTAATCATAAATATGTCAATAATATTGCAATTAGTTTTCCCACTAAAAGAACACAGTTTGATCAATTTAGGAATACAAAATCCCAAAAGCAAAAACTCAAAAAAAAAAAAAAAAAAAGGAATTTCTCACAGAAGTTGAGAGCTGTTTTTCGAAGGTCCATGTTTTTTCGTGGTTGCACTGATTCTACGGTCACACGCTCCCATTGCAGAACAATCTAAAAGATATTTGGAAAAATTTGAGTCCAAACATAATCTCAAGCCTTTCTTATTTCCCCTTGCTCCCTTCCCTCCTCTTTCTTTGCAAAGTAGGGGATGGAACCAGGGCCTTCTTCAAGCTAGGCAAGCACCCTACTGCTGAACAATGTAACAAGCCGCCATGCTTCCTATGCTCCCCCCGCTTTTTGTTTTTGCTCAAGGCTAGTACTCTGCCACTTGAGCCACAACACCACTTCTGGCCTTTTCTATATATGTGAGGAATCGAACCCAGGACTTCGTGTATATGAGGCAAGCACTCTTGCCACTAGGCCACATTCCTAGTCCTCGCTCCCTCCCTTTCTACAAACACAAACCCAGGTGGTATATTTTATTTTGGATGATTGGTGATAAGAATAAAACTAACTAATGGGCTGGGAATATGGCCTAGTGGTAGAGTGTTTACCTCATATACATGAAGCTCTGAGTTTGATTCCTCAGCACCACATATATAGAAAAAGCCAGAAGTGGCACTGTGGCTCAAAAAGTAGAGTGCTAGCCTTGAGCAAAAAGAAGCCAGGGACAGTGCTCAGGCCCTGAGTTCAAGCCCCAGGACTGGCAAAAGAAAAGAATAAAACTAAGCTGGGTTTTCTGTTCTGGTACAAGAGTTGAATGAGAATGTTTATGTCTACATGATTAACACAAGTATAGTAAGCTGACTCTTATTCCTCTCCTTATCCCAAGCTACAAATAAACTGCACACACTTAAAACTACTAAAAATTTAAAACCTTAGTCTTAATACTTTTTATACATTCATAGACTTCTTCACGCCTTAAAATATACCAACAATTTACAAATACATTTTAATGTGATCATATTAAATTTTACAAGTTACTATATAAATGAAAGACAAACTATCACTCCAATATACCATGAGTAATAAGAACTTTGCATTTAATAAGTTCATGATCATTTGCCATATAATAATCAAGAAAGGCCTTTCACAAGAACAGTAAGTACACTAGAGTTTAAGAACAGTCTGGAGTTGACTGTGCCACTCCGTAGCCAGGAGATGCTTAACAAGGGATTTCATTTTAGAGTCTCAATTTCTTTATCTACAAAACAGGGTTTAACAACTTATGCACATTCCACAGGGATATTACCAGGACTAAATACATGGCAGGGTTTGGCACACAGACCCTCCTATGACACTTTTATTGTCATGGAAAACAGGAACAGATCTAAGAGACCAAGATAGGGCCAGGCACTGGTGGCTTGTGCCTGTAATCTTAACTACTCAGGAGGCTGAGATGTGGGGATTGTGGTTTGAAGCTAACCCAGACCGAAGTCTGTGAGACTCTTCAATAAATTACTCAAAAAAACCTGAAAGCGGTGCTGTGGTTCCAGTGGTAGCACTAGCCTTGAATAAAAGAAGCTCAGGGCACAGCATCCAGGTCCTGAGTTTAAGCCCCAAGCACACAACAAAAAGAAGACAAAGATAGGGGCTAGGAATATGGCCTAGTAGTAAAGTGCTTGCCTCATATACATGAAGCCCTGGGTTCGATTCCCCAGCACCACATATAGAGAAAACGGCCAGAAGAGGCGCTGTGGCTCAAGTGGCAGAGTGCTAGCCTTCAGCAAAAAGCCGCCAGGGACAGTGTTCAGGCTTTGAGTTCAAGGCCCAGGACTGGCAAAAAACAAAACAAAACAAAACAAAACAAAGACAAAGATAGACTTACTGAACCTGACTTGAAGGGAAATTGTCCTTCTACCAAGAGAAGAAAGAATGTCAGTAAGAAGGAGTACTTGGGAACAGAGAATAGAAAAATAGAGTTTGGTTCTGCATGGACAAGTGGAACAAGTGAACAAGGTATCAAACAGAGACTGCTGGACAATCTTTGGGAATGGATCTAGCATCTGAGAGGGTAGTCATCCTTGCAGAGGCCTGAGAAAAGCTAAGGTCAGCAGGGGTGAATGGGGATGTAAAAGAGAGAAAGAAGGAAGATACTTATCAAAATTAACTCCAAAAATGGGGGGGGGGAAGGAAAAAAAAAAGAATTAACCAAGAAAGAAAATCATATGCCACAGAAAATACAAGGAAAGAGAAGCATGAGGCCATTTGCCACCTTCCAGAGAATACTCTCAGGATAATAGTGGAGGCCACATCTGGACTGCAAGGGTTAGGAAGTGAGTGGGCAGTGAGGAAGTGGGAAGGTAACAAGAAACAGTACATGGCTGCACTGAGATATGAAGATCATGCCAGAATAAGGATAGTTGATATTTATACAAAGAAAAGGGCCACTGGACGGTGACACTACAAATGTGGCATGGAAGGGAAAACTGGGTTATTGAGCCAGGATTCTAAACCTCAGCTTCTTTGATTTCGATGCTTTTTATACCTGCTCCCAAGCATTGGTGTGATCATCCCATACTGACCCAAGTCCACTGGGTGCATCTAAGATTCAGGGATACACTTTGGTAATTATTTCATCATGCATGTTCTAGATTAAAGTTGAAGTGCTTCAGCCTCACCAGTCTCTTCCCTTCCTGATTTCCTACAGAGAGTTAAGTACATGCTGCTAAGAGAAATCTGTCCTGAAGACAGGTTGGCCGGATTTTTTGCATAATAAGCCAGAATTCACTTATTTTCGGAGTCACTTGTAAGGTGATATTTCCTCATCGATACTGCAATAGCCCATCACTGTCTCTGGTTTGACAAGAAGATGATAATTCAGTCAAGGAATACCAAGAGGACTGTTTGGTCTACGTGTTATTAAAAATTCAGTTCAAGCCAATGCAGATGGCTCATGCCCATAATCCTACTACTTGCAGGACCAAGATGTGAAGATGGAGGTTTGAAGTCATGCAGGCAGACAAACTGAGCTAGAGACTGTTATCTCCAATTAACCAGCAAAAAGCTGGAAATAGAGCTGTGGCTCACGTGGTAAAACACCAGCTATGAGCAAAAGAACCTAAGGGAGAGTGCAAGGCCCAGAGTTTGCACCCCAGTACCAACAAAATTCTTTTAAAAATCAGTTCATTAAAACAAAAAGCTTTATTAACTGTAGAGAAAATTCTGTAGTACCTGGTCAGCCCAGCCCTCTGTCTTGCAGTTACTATGATCAAATTCCTTCAAAGGCACTTTGGAGTGAACAAGGCCTATGTGAGTCTGGAGTTTGTGTTTGACAGCTTTGATATCCTAGTGAGGGAGAGACAAAACAGATAGGTGAACACTTGCTTTCAGTAGAAAATAAAGACCATCATAGGCTTGGAATGGTGATTCACACCTATAATCCCTGCACTTAAAAGGTTGAGGCAGGAAGGCCACAAGTTCAAGTCCAGCCTGGGCTACATCGCAAGCCCATGCCTCAAACATCAAAACAGAACCAAAAAAACCAACAAAATCCCCACATCATGAATACCAGCCCTTTCAAACAAAAAGCAAAGTATCAAATACTAAATCTGGAAAAATGAGAAAAACTAAAGTCTTACCTTGAGCCCAGTTCCAGAGATATCTAAGCAGTTTAGTTTTCTAAATGAAAGGAGGTATCCAATTCCAGCATCTGTGATCTCAGGGTTACCTAGGTGTCAAGTAGGGGCAGCTTCTGTTACAATATAGCAGTTGCTAGTGCAGCAACTAGAAACACAGGAGAAGTGAGTCTAGGCAGCCACAACTATTGAGTGGACAAACTTTTCAGAGGAAGTTAAATATAGGGGTCTTGTCCCCTCCTTGGAATATGAACCACCCACAAGAGATGACCCCTAAGATCCTTTATAGTTCTAACTACCCAAGAGTTGGGGATCAAGAGAAAAGTCAATGAAAACTATATAGTTAGTTAACCAAAAGGTTTAATTTGGAACCAAATGAGAACAGCATTTATAAACATGTATTAAAGCTAACATATGTTTTCTTCGGAAACGTTTCTTATATAGTACCAGAATTGTGTGTAGCATTGTCCTCTAGGGCATAATAAGCATAGGACTGGGCACATTATGGATGCTTATATTTGTTGAATGAATACCCATGTCTCTAGGAGGTTTTGAAGAGGATTCAATACTATCCTTATTCTACGGAGATCAAATTCATGGGTCAGAGATTAAATAAGTTGCCAAAGGCTACACAGCTATTAGTATAAAGTGACACACCAGAAGGTCCCTCTGAATTTACCACAGTTTCTTTATCCTTTTGCCACCATGCCACCCAGCCACAGATTTGGTGGCTGCCAAAACTGCCATGGTCTGTGTTGACTTCCTTCTGTTGGAGTCAATATCTGAGAATATTAAGTTGTCACAACTAGATTCACATCCTTATTGCCGCAGGTAAGTGTTGACTAAAATGACCTATGACAGATACCATGAAACAGACACCCAAAGGAACTAGAGTCAGACATCCTTGACATAAATTATGAATGAAAGGGAAAGCAGTCTAGTTTGCATACTGAGGGGCACGGTGTTCTGAAAGGGCTTTTCCTGCCCTCTAAAACCAAGGGGAAGGTGATCACTGAAGCCATTTTTCCAACATTAATAAACTTTAATTACTAAAACTTACAAGATAAGTCTAACAGTGTTAGATTCTCAAGGCCTCTTTTCATCACTCGAACTGGTGCTGTCATTTTCCGTACTCCAGCATCAGATAAACAATTATCCTTCAGATGTAGTTGAGTTACACTAGGGAAACAAAGTCCATAATTAAATTACTTAAAAATATGAGTTTGAGAATAGGTCATATGAAAATATAGAATATTGTTGGCTGCCAGTGGCCCATGCCTATAATTCTAGCTACTCAGGAGGCTGAGATCTGAGGATCAAAGTTTGAAACCAGCCCAGGCAGAAAGTCTGTGAGACTGTTAGTTCCAATAGTCAGAAATGGAGCTGTGGCTTAAGTGGTAGAGAACATCTTGAGCAAAAAAGCTCTGGAACAGCATCCATGTTTTGAGTTCAAGCTTCAGGACCAGCATACACACACATATACATAACACCCATACATATAGTACCAGGTCTGGTAACACATACCTGTAAATCCCATCACTTGTCAAATATACATTCCCCCTTGCTCCCCTGCTATTTTAAAACCAAGGCGTGAATAGAATTAAGGTTCTTTTGGTGCCGTTTCAGAATCAAGTAAGGACTAACTTAGGGATCAAAGTGCCTTTTAGTACTAACCTCAGATGGCAGAAGGCACTAAAGGAATACGATGAGATAAATTAAGAGGATAAATATGCCTTAAAACAAAAGTTGCATTTTGGGCTGGGAATATGGCCTAATGGCAAGAGTGCTTGCCTCATATACATGAAGCCCTGGGTTCAATTCCCCAGCGCCACATATATAGAAAATGGCCAGAAGTGGTGCTGTGGCTCAAGTGGCAGAGTGCTAGCCTTGAGCAAAAAGAAGCCAGGGACAGTGCAGGCCCTGAGTCCAAGGCCCAGGACTGGCAAAAAAAAAAGTTGCATTTTGGAGAAATCATGTGAGAAATCAAAACATTCTACACAGCTCAGAAGTCTGCTAAAAAAGTAAGCAAACATCTAGTCAATAATTCCTCTAGGGACTCCTTGGGTAGCAGAGCACCTGTAGCTCATCCTGGTTACTCAAGATACTGAGCCCTGACAAAAGCTCAAAGCCAGCTCAGTCAGAAAGTCCACTAAATTCTTTCAATTAACCGGAAAAATGCCAGCCTGGGGGCTTGGCTCTAAATCAAATTTTGAAAAATTCCTTTGGCAAAGTAAACAATTCTATATATTTTGATATTGTTTCTCCTTTTTGTTTTTGAGGCAGTCTTCCTTCATAGTCCAGGCTGGTCTCAAATTGGAGATGTTTTTGCACTTACCCTTCTCTCCCAACTGCTGGGATTATAGGCATGCAGCACACCCAACCAATGCTCTAATTCTAACCAACTTCAAGTCTAGATTTTCAGATTATTTATACCCATTACCTAATTTATCCAGCTAATCTTAAATTATATTCCCATCAGTATCACCTCTTCTATCATTCTGCCTTCTCCATTCACTGGTTATTTTTGAGATAGGGTCTCTATTGTGGTGTATGTACGTGTGTTGGTCCTTACGCTTGAACTCAGGGCCTGGGCACTGTCCCTGAGCTTCTTGGGTTCAAGGCTAGCACTCTATCACTTGAGCCACAGTTTTATCTCCAGCTTTTTTTTTTTTTTTTTGGTAGTTTAGTGGAGATAAGAGTCTCAGATTTTTATCCCTGGGCTGGTTTCAAACCATGATCCTCAGATCTCATTCTCCATAGTAGCTAGGATTAAGACATGAGCCACAGGTACCTGGTTTGAGATAGTCTTGCTTCTTTCTCACTCAGATGTGCATCTGAGCCTCAATTCTACTTTAGTTTAGCAGCATAGGCATGTGCCACCACATCCAGCTTCCCTCTGTGGGGAAGAAGTCTCACAGACTTTGCTACCAGGCTGGCCTGGAACTGTGATCCTCCTAATCTCAGACACTCACATAGATTGGGATGAGAGGCATGCACCATGATACACAGCTACAGATTCAGAAGGTGGGGGGTCTAACAAACTTTTCTGTCCAGAATGGCCTCAAATTGCCATCTCTTGATCTCAGACTCTCAAACAGCTAGATGTAAACAATCAGGGCCAGACTTTGAAAGGGCCATTTCTTTTCTTTAAAAAAAATTTTTTTTTGGTCAGGGGCTCTATCCCTGAGCTCTTTCACTCAAGGCTTGGGATCTATCACTTTGAGCCACAGTGCCACTTCTGGTTTTTGAGTGGTTAACTGGAGTTAAGAGTCTCATGGGAACTTTTTTACCTGGGCTGGATCCTAATCACAATCTTCAGATCTCAACCTCCTGAGTAGCTAATATTACAGGTATGAGCCACAGGCACCCAGCAATCTCTCTCTTTTTTTTAAACTAGGGCTTGAACACAGGGCCTGAACACTGCCCCTTAGCTTTTTTGCTCGACTAGTGCTCTAGCACTTGAGCCACAGCTTCACTTTGGAGTTTTTTGCTGGTTAACTGGAGATAAGGGTCTCACAGACTTTTCTTCCCAGGCTGATTCGGAACCACAATCCTCAGTCTCAGCCTGACTTCTGAATAGCTAGGATTACAGGCATGAGCATCTGGCAAATAAAATGGGCTCTTGAAAAGAATATTGTCTTTTAGTAGTTCCTTTTTGTAATTCATAGTCCAGTAATAATCAAAATAGCAAACAATAATGACTGCAAGGAATGATGTAATTTCTCAGATTTCCTTAAATAAACTAGGATTATAAAGAGTAAAATTCTCGGGCTGGGGATATGGCCTAGTGGCAAGAGTGCTTGCCTTGTATACATGAGGCCCTGGGTTCGATTCCCCAGCACCACATATACAGAAAACGGCCAGAAGTGGCGCTGTGGCTCAAGTGGCAGAGTGCTAGCCTTGAGCAAGAAAAAGCCAGGGACAGTGCTCAGGCCCTGAGTCCAAGGCCCAGGACTGGCCAAAAAAAAAAAAAAAAAGAGTAAAATTCTCCAACCCAGGAAGTTTCAAGTTCCATGCTGAAATAAAGGTTATTAGCCAGGTGCAGGTGGCTCACGCCTGTAATCCTAGCTATTCAGGAGGCTGAGATCTAAGGATCACAGTTCAAAGAGCGCCAGGGCAAAAAAAGTCCAAAAGCCTGTAAGACTTATCTCCAGTTAATCACAGAAAAAGCCAGAAATAGAGCTGTGATTCAAGTGGTAAAGTGCTAGCCTTGAGCAAAAGAAGCTCAGGAACAGTACCCAAGCCCTGAGTTCAAGCCCCAGAACCACTTAAAAAAAAAAAAAAAGAAAGAAAGAAAGGTTATTTAGGGGAGGGAAATTGTAAACCCTATTGACTTTCCTAAATGTTGTCAAGCTATAAAATTGTTTATACCAAGTGTGTGGAGTTTGAGAGTATTCTAGGGAAAAAAATAGCAAATCAACACAGAAAAGGGAAGTCATTAGTATTTCTTAAGATGATCCAATTCGTTTATCCTTTAAAAACAAGCAAACCAATAAACCAATCATCTAGATATGGCAGCAGGTAGCTACCTAGACAGGGCCTCATTGGTGAGATGCTCTAGAAGCTCATGCTCATCTCCAAGTTTGCAACAGGAAAGATCCAAGCGGGTCAGCTCCCGGAAAGACTTAATCTCCTCAAGTTTTTGTGAAATCACCAGATACCTGTGGAATAGAGAGCAATTAACGGCTTTTCTCCTTCCTTCCATTCATTACAATTTGTGGCTTTGTGCCAGTCAATGTCACATCACCCCAGAGTACTATGTTATAAACAGACTTCACTGATAACTGTCTGCACGCAGGTTTAAATTTTTTTGTTTTGTTTTCTTGCCAGTCCTGGGGCTTAAACTCAGGGCCTGAGCACTGTCCCTGGCTTCTTTTTTGCTCAATGCTAGTACTCTAACACTTGAGCCACAGCGCCACTTCAGCTTTTTCTATATATGTGGTGCTGAGGAATTGAATCCAGGGCTTCATGTATATGAGGTGAGCACTTTACCACTAGGCCATAGTCCCAGCCCAGGTTTAAATTTTTAATTAGTAAATGCCTTGAGAATCTTGTAGATTATAATGAAATATGCATTTTGAACAAATAAAAGTACATGAGTGAAAGCAAGTCATGAGAAAAACATATGCTTTGTTATTAGACATCCTTGGCATGACTACTGGGACTTTTTAAACTTTAGGGACACTAACAAAACTGTACTTTGTCTAAAGGTGTTTTTTATCTAGAAATATGAAAACTAAAACAAGGCTAGAAGTGGTGTTGTGGCTCAAGTGGTAGAGTGCTAGCCTTGAGCTGAAGAGCTCATGGACAGTGCCCAGACCCAGAGTTCAAGCCCCAGGACTGACAAAAAAATAAAATAAGACCAAGAACTCTGAGTTCTCATCTGCACACATTCAAGAATATTCCAAGAGATACCATACCTGGCAGATCACATACATTTCCTACTCAAACACTGAACACCTGTCAGCCCCACTGGGTTTCTGTTACTCTAATTTTACTCCAAAAGTATGTGGCAGCGTGACTCTCATCTAGATGGTTATTAAGACAAACTAAGAACTTGAGCAACTTAATTATACTGAAGCAAGCACCTTGCCAAACTGCTTGCATGAAGCTGTCAGAGAGGCCTCCGGAGAGGAAAAAGGAGCTCAGCACTCTGCATACTAGGCTGGGCTCCAGCCTTTCAGTGAGGTCAGTAAAGTCAAATGAAAAGGATTAGGTATGACAGGAACTCAAAGGGAAGAGGATCTTAAAATAAAAAGGAAATTGATTTGTGAAGAGCATCTAAATTCTGATCCACTTATAGCATGAAGGCCTCAAAGTTTCCACATATGATGCTAGGACCAATGGAGTTACATGTAAGAGTCTACATCTCTGCAAGCACCAGAGGCTCACTCCTATCCTAACTACTCTGGAAGCTGAGATCTGAGGATCCCAGGTTCAAAGCCAGCCAGGGCAAGAAAGTCTATGAGATTCTTTTTTTTTTTTTTTTTTTTTTGCCAGTCCTGGGCCTTGGACTCAGGGCCTGAGCACTGTCCCTGGCTTCTTTTTGCTCAAGGCTAGCACTCTGCCACTTGAGTCACAGCGCCACTTCTGGCCATTTTCTGTATATGTGGTGCTGGGGAATCGAACCCAGGGCTTCATGTATAAGAGGCAAGTGCTCTTGCCACTAGGCCATATCCCCAGCCGTCTATGAGATTCTTATCTCCATTAAACTACCAGCTAGAAGTGAGGCTGTGGTTCAAGTGGCAGAGCATTATAGCACCCAGGATCTGGTTTCAAACCCTAGGATGAGAGAGGGAGAGGGGGAGGGAGAAGAAGTAGGAGAGGGAGAGGGAGAGGAGAGAAAGGGGAGAGAGAGGGAAGAGAGAGGAGAGAGAGAACAGAGAGAATAGAGAGAGGGAGGGAGAAAGGAGAGAAGGAGGGAGAGACTTTTTCAAAATCCTAACTGAAAAAAAAGGATGGAATAAATAGAGGGCAAGAGTTAGGGTAAATCCATTTTCTTCCCATATCCAACTAAAATTAGATGTACACAAACTGATCACTGGCCTAACTACTAGTTGCAGATGGCTTCAGGTACTGATACCCCCTTTAGATTATAGAATCTAAGCTTCCTGGAGACAGAGCTCCTCTGGGTACATAAATGAGCCCTATTTATTCAGATGTATTTTAGCTGCACTGTAATAAAGCTGCTGTTTTCAACTTCCAATCACAGAGTTGAAGTTTGTTAAAGGGGACTCATGTGGGGGGGAAAGGAATGGGGGAGGGGGGAGAGGGAATGAGGGATGAGGTAACAAACAGTACAAGAAATGTATCCAATGCCTAATGTATGAAACTGTAACCTCCCTGTAATACTTAAAATACTTAATACTTAAAAAAAAATTTTTTTTTTTTTTTGGCCAGTCCTGGGCCTTGGACTCAGGGCCTGAGCACTGTCCCTGGCTTCTTCCCGCTCAAGGCTAGCACTCTGCCACTTGAGCCACAGCGCCGCTTCTGGCCGTTTTCTATATATGTGGTGCTGGGGAATCGAACCTAGGGCCTCGTGTATCCGAGGCAGGCACTCTCGCCACTAGGCTATATCCCCAGCCCCTTAAAAAAATTTTTAAAAAGGGCGATTTAGGGGATTACTAGCAATTACAGAAAAGGAAACACATCCTTTGGTCAATTAACCAAAGGATTTTTTAGTAATTCTGAAATAAGGTTTATCTGTGAAGGATATAACATTCTGTAATTTGATTAAGAAACATTACAAAGTCGGGCTCCAGTGTTTCATGCCTATAATCCTAGTAACTCAAGAGGCTGAGATCTGAGAACCCTGGTTCAGAGCCAAAAACAGAGAGGAAAGTTTGGGAGACTATTCTCTCCAATTAACCAGCAAAAAGCTGGGTAGAGAGTTCAAGCCCAAGTACCAGCACATAAACAAACATTATAGTATCAAGGCTAAGGAACCAACAGTATAGGTCACAGACAACACTAGATGCTAATCTAAGACAAAGCTCCAGGTTCTTGTAAACTAAGAATGAGGTGAACTAAGAATGAGGCTTGGTGATAGAGTACTTTGCCCAGCTTTCTAAGTAAAACAGTAAACTGCCTTTTACAATTTTTTCCCCCCTTTGGTCAGCCGTGGGGCTTGAACTCTGGACCTGGATGCTGACCCTGAGCAGTTCGGCTCAAGACTAGTGCTCTACCACTTGAGCCACAATGCTACTTTCAGATTTCTGGTGGTTAAATGGAGATAAGAGTCTCACTTTCCTGCCCAGGCTAGCTTTGAACCACGATCCTCAGATCTCAGCCTCCTGAGTAGCTAGGTTTACAGGTGTAAGCCACTGGTGCCCAGCTCCTTTTATAATTTTTATCACAAAAAATTTTCAAGTGGAAGTACACTATAAAGCTATTTAAAAATCTATAATATCAATGATTATAAAATTATGTGAAGAAAACATGGTATACTATTGTGTGCAGCATGTGGTCATTTGTGTAGAAAAGGGGAGCTAGGTAAGCTGGTAAATGTACAGAGTATCTCTGGAATGACACACAAGAAATGTATATGCCTGGAGTGATTATCCCAGCTACTCAAAATACAGCTGCAGAAAGCTGTGAGTTCAAGGCAGCTAAGGCATGGGTAGCAAGACTCTATTTCAAAAACAAAATACAAGGGTCTGCTTAGTAGCTTACATCTGTTGTCCCACCTACTTAGGATACAGAGGTTAGGAAGATGGTAGTTTTGAGGCCAGCCTGGGCAAAACATTAGTGAGATCATCTCAACCAATAAAGCCAGCAGGTATGGTATTGCAATCTTAAGATTCCAGCTATGTGGGAGGCCATAGATAACAAGATGGCTGAAATCTGAGATTGGTCCCAGACCAGAAAATAAGACTTTTCTTGAAAAATAATGAAAATGCAAAAGGTAATGGGAGTGTGTGGCTCAAGTGAACAACCACCTGCCTAGCAAGCGCAGGGCCTCAAATTCAAACCCCAATACTGGAAAAAAAAAAAAAAGGGGGTGGGGTGGGGGAGGAAGGCAGCAAGGTAGGAAAGTAGAAAGGCAGGAGAAAACATTTGGTTGAAAAGTATTTCCTATCTAACGGAGGAGCTGTAGCAATGAACTAGTCCTCAAAAAATATATTCATAGTGTTCAAAAAGAAACATACTCTTTACCGGACTTATGTAACTGTAACCACTCTGTACATCACCTTTATAATAACAAGAAAAATAATTAAATTCAAAATAAGGTTAAATGCTGTCTGGGAGATGGGGTGGGAGGGGAGCAACTCTAATTTTTCTCTACATGACCTCCCACTTTCCCTGTGGAAGTTCTAAATTGAAGTAGAACTTGATGGTAGAGCTCCTGAGTTTACTAAACCCCACGGATTGACAAGACTGACAGGATAAACACACCCAATAAATAGCACTATCCTGAAAAGAACACCCACCTGTTTCGCAAGCATAGGGAGCAAAGCACCAGACTTCCATAGGCCTCAGTGAATTTCTGTAGGGCCCTCAGCCCAGCACCTGGCTGTGTGAATTTTTGCCTGGCTTCAGCAGCAGAGAACAGCTTTTCAGCAATTTGCTCAGGAAAGCCAATAAGGGAATCAATGTGATCAACATTGTCGGAGATGAAGCCCAGGACGAGGCTGAAGAGGGATTTGGCAGAGTACCTAAGGTTCCCTTCCCGAGTATATGTGAAGATGAAGTGATCAGTCTTCTCTTTCTGTGCAGTGTCATCTTCCCTGTTCATGCAAAGCTCCACGGAAAAGCCTTTGGGAAACAGTCTGAAGGGCTTTGACTTCGGCAAGCTGCTCCTGACCCCATCCAGAGCCAGATTGACCATGTGCAGCTGCCCATTTTCTCGCACGTAGATGGGTCCTGGGTCTAGGTGGCTTTCTGACTTGAGGTAGTAAGCCATTGCCTAGGTTGAGACTATAAAAGCAAAGCACAAGGAAGCAAATCCAATTAAAATGCCATCTGTAACACGTAACACTCCATCTTTCTGTGCTGAGAGCTTTATGAGCCTACAAGGCAGGCTCTGTGGCTAGTGTGCAAAAAGCAAACCTCACCAGTTGCTATGAACTTTGGTACTTGAGGTTTCCTCTACTATTTCTACCTGGAATGTCCTTTTTTCCCGTGCCTTGGCTAACTGGTGATGTTGTCTACCAAAACCCAGCTCCAATCTTTTTTCTTTGCTAGTTCTGGGGCTTAAACTCAGAGCCTGGGTACTATCCCTGAGCTTGTTTGCTCAAGGCTAGCACTCTACCACTTGAGCCACAGTGCCACTTCTGGCCTTTTCTGTTTATGTGATACTGAGGAATCAAATCCAGGGCTTCATGCATGCCAGGCAAGCAATCTGCCACTAAGCCACATTCACTGCCCACCCTCCCCCCCCCCGACCCCCACCTCCAATTCTGTTTCTAAAATTCACCCTGAAGAAGTTATCAATGATGTCTGCAGTGATTCTTTTTGTTTGTTTTCTTTTGTTTTGTTTTTGCCAGTCCTGGGGTTTGGACTCAGGGCCTGAGCACTGTCCCTGGCTTCTTTTTGCTCAAGGCTAGTACTCTACCTCTTCAGCCACAGCACCACTTCCAGCTTTTTTCTATATATGTGATGTTGAGGAATCAAACCCAGGGCTTCATGTATATGAGGTGAGCACTTTACCACTAGGCCATATTCCCAGCCCCCTTTACCTTTTCTTGTGTGTGCCTGTCTTGGAGCTTGAACTCAGGGCCTGAGCACTGTCCCTGGCTTCTTTTTGCTCAAGGCTAGTACTCTAACACTTGAGCCACAGTGCCACTTCTGGCCGTTTTCTATATATGTGGTGCTGAGGAATCGAACCCACAGCTTCATGTATATGAGGCAAGCACTCTTGCCACTAGGCCATATCCCCAGCCCCTGCAATGATTCTTTAACAAGCAAATTCATAGCAGGACAGTTTACATTAACAAAACAATTAGAAACAATCTAATTCCCCCAAATTGAGATGTTATTAAATAATACCATGGAATATTGTAATATCATTAAAATTTAGATTAAAAAATAAAAATATGTTTATAGGGGCTGGAAGTACAAGTATAAGAGTGCCTGTCTACCAAGTACAAGGCTCTGAGTTAGAATCCCAAACCCCATGGGCTGGGAATATGGCCTAGTGGCAAGAGTGCTTGCCTCCTACACATGAAGCTCTCGGTTCGATTCCCCAGCACCACAAACATATATGGAAAACGGCCAGAAGTGGCGCTGTGGCTCAAGTGGCAGAGTGCTAGCCTTGGGCAGGGAGAAGCCAGGGACAGTGCTCAGGCCCTGAGCCCAAGGCCCAGGACTGGCCAAAAAAAAAAAAAAAAGAATCCCAAACCCCAGTAGCAAAAATAAATAAAATCTGGAAAGCTGAATTTATAACAAAAAACCAAAATGCATTTACATACAGATAAAAAAATGAGAGGCTTCTTTGGAACACAGCCTTAAAAAAAAAAAAAAAGGAGAGGCTGGGAATGATGGCTTGTGCCTATAGGACTATAGTCCTAACTATTCAGGAGGCAGAGACTGGAGGACTCTTAGTTCAAGGGTAGCCCAGGCAAAAGATGAAAAGACATCTCAACTTGTAAGCACCATTAAGATCCTCACAGAGTACTTTTTTGGCATCTTAGCTGCCTGTCTTTCTTTTTTTTTTTTTCTTTTTAAGCTAGTACTGGATATTGAACTCAGGGCCTTGAACTTGCTGAGCTTGCTTGTTAAGCTGGGACTCTACCACTTGAGCCATATCTTCAACCTGGTGTTTTGATAGTTAATCTTGATTTTACTTATTTTATTTTTTAATACCCTCAAGTAGTTGCACAAAGGAGTTTCAATTCAAAATATCAGTTTATGAGTACAATGCATCTTGGTCAGTGTTGACCCTTCCATCATCCTCTCCCTCATCTATACCAACCACACCCATTTCCTCGCGTGATCTGGTTCTGTTTTTACATATGTACATTGATTATTATGACTGTATTTGCCCACTATTTCTCTCTCCACTCATTGTCCTCCCCCTATTTACTGGTCATTTTCGAGAGAGAATCTCACACTCTTCTGCCCAGGATAGCTTCAAACCTTGATCCTCCAAGTCTCAACTCCCTTGAGCAGCTAGGATTACGAGCATGAGCCACCAGCTCCTGGCTCTGAAAGAAACTTTTGAGATAAGAAACAAAAACAAAAAAATAAGCATACACATATATGTGTATACACACACACACACACACACAACCAGTTGAGAGCTGGGTGTGATGGCTCATGCAAAGACCCACTCAGGAGGCTAAGGCAAGGGAAGTAAAAGTAAACAAGTATTTCTGCAGTCATACAGGTGAGTGACATTATACAGCCAAAGACAAATCAGTATAAATGCTTGTTTGCTGAGAAACTATGAGATTTCAAAACACACAAGAAACTGCTATGCTAAATAAAATTAAGGCATTTCTACAACAATTTAAAGGGAAAAGAAATACAAGCATGGTAGTACACATCCATAATCTCAGTACTCAGGAGGCTGAGGCAAGAGAAATCCTGAGTTCCACACCAGCCTGAGCTACATAGCATGACCCAGCCAAAACAAAACAGGATGTTGGGGCATAGCTCAAGTGGTACAGAGCACTTGCCTAGCAAGCACAAGGCCCTGGGTCAATTCCCAGTACCACAAAATCAACAAATAATAAGTAAACAGAAGATAGAGGTTAAATTTACTATAATATAGGCCTAACATTGCCTCCAAAAGGCCTTTTTTTTTTTTTTTAACAATACTGGGGTTTGAACTCAGGGCTAATTGACCCTGCTATTGCTGCATCAATTGTGGCCCTGAAGCCACTTACAAGTGTCAGCAAACCAGTGAGTGATCAAAAATGCTGAGTGAGCCTCTGAAGATCAAACAATGAACCTGTTTGTGGGGATCAGTATTATCCATGCTTCTCCAGAGGATAATTATGTGTATAAAGCACATCACAAAAGAGAGCCTCACCCTGTCCCCACTCATCTCCTGCTCTACTCTGTGTCCATACCACAGCACTTAAAAAATTGCCTATACTCTCCTCTTGTTCCACTAGTTAACACATTCTATTCCCTTTGGCTGGAGGGTCCTTCTCTGCCTCCTTGATCTAGCTAATTCCTACTCATCATTAACACTCAGCTCAATCATCATCCCTGGCCTGGGAAATATTCCCTAACCCCTACACAAGTACATGCCTGTCTGGTTTTCCCAGAACACCTAGTGTTTCCTTTCTACACAATACTTAGCACCATGAACTATGTTTGTTTACTTGTTATTGTACTCAGAGAAGGCATAAATTTGATTTACCACCCTCTCCTAGATCCAACATAGTGCTTAATACAGAGTAGGTGCTCAACAGATATTTGCTGGGCTGAGAGGAAGAATGAGATCTGAAGGGGGCAGATCTAGTGCTCTGAGTTGAAGGACCTGCTGATACTGTTGCTAGGAGGCAGCTTCTCTTCTAGGCAACAGCTGCAGGCTCCTCCCCCACTTGGCAGACCCTTCTGCAGGTGGTAGAAGCAGAGCAGATGATGGGAATATTGCTACTGGTAAGACCAAGGAAAAAATACAAAACAACTCAACTAAAAAACAAAAAAATCCTGTCACAGTGCCAACTCTTACAATCCATATTCTTGCCAGCATTTAGTATCTGCTGCTATAGAGATGCATTGCTTATTCTAGACTTTTCTTCCAATCAGGGTAAGCATCTGGCCCCTCCAACCTCACAGACCTTAATCCTGAGGAAAGATCTTTGTCCCTGTGGTTGGACACTCAGAACTCTAGACTACCTGAAGGTCAGAAAGTAGACATCAATTGCTGGGCACCGTGATGCATCTATAATCCCAGCAATTTGGAAGATTGGGAGGTTCATGGTCTGAGGTCAGTTTAGGCAAAAAGCTACTGAGAGTACCATCTCAATAAAAAAAACAGAGTGTGGTGGCTCATACCTGTCATCCCAGCTAATTAGTAAGGAATCCCTTATTGGAGCCTGGCTCTAAGCAAAATCACTAGACTCTATCAAAAATAATTAAAGCACTAGGGCTAGGGCATGGTTCAAGTGGTGGGCCACCTGCATGGTGAGCAAGAGGCACTAAGTTCAAATTACAATACCACAAAAAAAAAAAAAGAAAGAAAAAAGGAAGTTGAAATCAGGTATGGCCCTCAAAGAAAAGGACTGGATTTTAGTATCAGAGGGGCAAATTTTACTGAAGATAGTGTATAACAATGGATCAACACACTGTGCAATCCCTGAATAAAGAACAGATTCCACCCATCTGTAGTGTTCCTAATCCTCAACCACAACATTAAGCTACTACAAACTTTAGAGTAAAACGGAAAAAGGGATAGATGGATGGACGACCACATGTGATGAAAACTAAATCTGATTCCAGCCAGCAGAGGGCACAGGCAACTCAGGACCAGAGTAAGGATGCTAATCCCTGCCCCAAATCCTGGCAGCTTTAGGTTCTAAGGATCTATTTTTTTTAAGGTTATAGTTATGAGTACATTTTTATCTTTAGACTACTCAGCAAGTGCTACTGTCTTTGAAAATGATGCAAAGTCCAATATTTCCTAAAGAGTAAACTATATCAATTGTCTATACTGTACTCCAAGGCCTCTCTTTATTCAGCTATGGTATTTGGGAAGTGACCTTGATTCAGGGAATTCTGGTAACCTATGATTTGTAGGACTAAATTTATACATCCTGTACTTCGTGGGAGATGATAGAGTACTATAAAATAATCTATTAAGTACATGTTTGAACTTTTTTTTTGTCCTTTCTTTTTTGGTACTGGGGATCGAACCCAGGATGTTGCACTTGCTAGGCAAGTGCTTTGCAACTGAGTTACATCCCAGCTCCCCCCCTTTTTTTAAATTGTGCCAGTCCTGGGGCTTGAACTTGGGGCCTGGCACTGTACCTGAGCTTTTGTACTCAAGACTAGTGCTCTACAGTTTGAGCCACAGCTCCCCACCTAGCTTTTTATTGGTTAATTGGAGATAAGACTCTTAGAGACTTTCTTGCCTTGCCTAGCTTGGAACCTCAATCCTCAGATCTCAGCCTCTTGAGTAACTACTAATATAGGCATAAGTCAGCACCACTTGGCTCATGTTTGATGTTTTTTGAGTTAAGAACTATAAAGAGGATTCTACACCAAGTTTCTATTATAGGCATTACTTATATGTGACTATTTTTCATGGTGGCCTATAATAAACTGACTCCTCAGAGGAGACAGAGCCTGATCTATATCATGGCAAAAAAACTTATACAAACTGGAAAATTAGAATAGTAGGTATTTATAAGAAGAACAACGTTCAGTACTGATCTGTAGTAGCTGTATTATATATTAGTTTAACAGAGTGAAAGGCATTCCAATGGGTTTCCCAATCTCTTTAAAGGCAGCTTTGTAACTCAAACATCATACAAATATATACAATAGTGCATGTTCTAGTGTTTGGTCACCGTAAGTAAGCTAGAGTTACCACAAAGCATATAATTTCTGCACATAAATGAAATGTAACCTTAGAGCATTAAAAATTCAGCTCTCTAAGGCTTCACTGAATAAGAGGCAAGATAAACTAATTGATATCTAAGCACTAATTCTTCAGGCCTTGAAGCCAGTTTACCAAGCAAAAATTAGGGGACAGAGGGATGAGTGTGGAGTCTATTGCTATCTAATTTGAAAAGAAAAAGAAGAAAGCACCTAACTTTAGTAAAGTAAGTTAAAAATCCCCTAAGAATAACAGATTGTCGAAAGGATGTTAATGACACTGGGTATAATGGCAACGGCTTATTAAGTGCCTCCCAGCTGCTAAGCATAGTGCTTGGTACTATACCGATGACCTCATGTAATCACCAATCCTATGAAGTCAGTATTGTTCCTTAATAGAAAACGAGGCTCAGAGAAATGAAGTCACTTACTTAAAAAATAGAGCTAGAGCTGGTTAAATGGCAGAACCTACTAAATTCAATCTCCAGGCAGTATTATTCCAAAGCAAACGCTCTTTCGACTGTACCCACTGTTTCTCAAGAACAAAAATGACACCAGACTTTAGAATCAAGAAAACGTTAAAATTTAATCTCACCCACCTGTTTGATCCCTCTGGTACTCATTGGCTTAAGCTGGGGGTGGGAGGACAAGGAGGAGATTTAAAAAATAACAACAGTGGGTATCTGAGGAAGGAGTTGGTGGAACAAAGCCAGGGTAGAGTTATGATGAAGGCTCCCTTCTTTAGTTAGGGCAGAAGTTAGCTACATCCACATACCCAGAAAACATGTCAACCCATGACATTGACGCCAAAACTGCAGACCACCTTTGGCTTCTTTTGAGAATGCAGTATTCTTTAGAAATTCTCTAACAAAAACCCGAACAGAAACCAATTCGAAAACTACTACCTAAAATCCACCTTCGAAACTACCCTCATTGTTCTGTCGTGGCCATCATTTAATTTTCAATCCCCCCCCCACACACACACACTTCTTTTTCCTGTAATCGCACTTCCCCACCTGCCTTCTCACCCAAGCCCTTTCCTCCACCAAGCTCCAGAAGCTCGCCCCAAATCCGGCCCCCCAAGCCTCCTCCCAGACCACGCTAATCTAATCTCTCTTATATCTTGACACTCTGAGCAACTCGACAGCTTCTCACACAAAATCCAGTCGTTCCACGCGTCCCCAATTCCCGACCTCCCCCAGCACCACTCGCCTGGCCCCTCCCCATTCCTCCGCCCCTCCTCCCAGATTTCCGAGACCCCTCGGAAACGTGGCTCCCAGTCCCCTACACCCAACCCCACCCGCCTCCACCTGCCTCCCTTCCAGCCCCCACCCTTTCTTCCCTTCCTCCCACCCTCCGAGCTTCCCTCAGCGAGGACAGGCTTCTCACCACCCCCTGCCTCGTCCAGTGTTCCCAACCTTCAAAATCCCCTCCCTTCTCGTCTCACTACCCCCAACTTCACAACCATAGCCCCAACTTATTTCTTCCCTGCCCCCACCCCCGCAGCCCGACCGCTGCCCCGATTCCATGACTGGTTCCTTTCCTCCATGCACCCTTCAAACCCCATTCCTTCTCCCCTTTCTCAAAACAGCAACCCTCCAGCCCCCCCCCCCGCCCCACGACTCCCAAACAAGCCTCTCCCGAGCTAATAATCCTGCTCCCCCTCGCCTCGAACCCCAATCCTATACAGCTTCCCCCTGCACACCGACCCACCCTCAAACCTGTCTCCCACACTCCTCCGTCCTCATCTCCTCACTTCTCCCTGGAACCCCCACACCCCATCCCCGGAGGCCTTCTCCTCACCCACCCCCCCTCCCTCAGCCCCACCCCCACCCTCACTCTCTCACGCAGCCCGGGGCTCAGCGAGCCGCCCAGCCCGCGGCCGCCACCTACCTGTGCCCCAGCCCGGGGCAGCGAGCGGCGGCCGCACCTCGGCGGCGGCGGCTCCTTCCTCACGAGGCGAGGCTGACGGGAGAAGCGGCTCGGCACCCGGGCACAAAGCTGGCGAGGGTGGGACACCGAGAGGGTGGCAGGAGGGAGGGGCTGGGGGCGACCTGGCGCCGTGGGACCGCGGGACCGACCGGGCGGGGGAGCGGGGAGGGAGGGCTAGCACAGAGAGTCGCGCGTGCGCGGGGCCGGCATAAGGGGCGTGGCCTCTGGTGTGGGCGGGGATTGGGTGGGGAGGGCGGGGCTAGAGGTGGGGCCACCGACTTGAGGGTGTGGAGCGAGGCGGGAGCCCTCCGGGCTAGGGCACTGCGCGTGCGTGCCCGCGCGCGAGGGCGGATCCTGGGCCCTGTGAGCCTGCAGGGCTGGGGGAGGGTTGGTGGGCCAGTGGAAAGGCGTGGGCGTGGTCGCGCAGCGGGTCGAGGGCGGGGGCGGGGGCGAGGGGAGCGGGGCCTTAGAACCTGGAGATCGCTGTGCGCGCGCCCGGGAATTCCACGACCCTTCCCTCCCCCCCACCCCGCCCAGCGAGGGGGCGGGGCCCGGCGCACGGCTGGGGGTGGCGTGGATCCCGAGCCGACGGTCCCCACGCCCCGAGGTACCCAGGCGAGCGGGCCAGTGGGCGGAGTGGGCCGGCGCGCGGGGGCGGGGGTGGAGTGGGAGGGTTGCGGGTGGGAAGGGGGAGTGAGAGGAGGGCTTGAGGGCTGAGGCGCGGTGCGGGGTGGGGGAACCGCCGGCCTCGCACCGGAGCCTCCGGGTGAGGGCCGCCGCGAAAGGGCGTGCGCAGCGCCCTCTCGTCGGTCCCGGAGACACTGGGGCTTCCCCACCAGCCTCTGAGCCCCCCTCGACCCGGGTAAACAATAGCACAGCGAAGTGAACGCGCCTGCCCGCACGCCACGTCGTCTTAGCCCGGAGAGTTACAAATTACGTTGAATGTTGACGCGGGTGCCTTCAGCCCCCTTTAAATCACTGCGGGGTAGGCGGAGGCTGCCCTGCAGAGCAGCGTGGGACTTGGGAGATGAGCTTCTGCTGGAGCGAGGAGAGGGTGGGGCGGGCGGGCACCCCGGCTCTCCGTCTACCGCCCGGGCTGGGAGAGGCCGAGCCTTTTCTACTTTACACCCAAGTCCTGGGTGGATGTGGGAGGATCGGGATCGCGCGCGTCTGTAGTGCTGCAATTTTAAGAGCGCCAGAGCCAAGGGGGAAGGAGGGGGTTTGGTTCTGAATGAGAGGAAGGGCAACCCAGGGTTTGAACCTGGGCGATTTCCAGAAAGGCACGTGAACTGGAGATGAAACCAGTGGCCCCCAGTTAATAAAAACATCGACGTCCAAGTCAGACATTGTATTAAAAAAAAAAAAAAAGGTGGCATCCTAGAGCACATTGCTTTAGGTAAACTGAGGTTCCCAGGGAATATCTATTTAGAGCAAAGAACCTTAGGAAGGACTTTGGAGGGAAACTGTTGTCTGCGGAGTTGTTCAGTGGGTTTCCTTAGAATTCGTTTGTCTCTTTCTCATTAATTTCGACAAAAGAACTCTGAAGAAAATCCAGCCTCTGCCCTTTCTTCCTCAAGTAATTCTATCCAGCAGGGAAGGAAAGATAACTGGTGGCTGTAGAAGGTATGAAATGTGTAATGAATAAAGCACTTGTTTCCTTCTCTCCGACATCTTCGATAACTTTAAAACGAGGTAAAATGGGCTTTTCAAGTCTTTAAACCTTGCCACTCAGGAGGCTGAGACCTGGAGGATCATGGTTTGTGGCCAGCTGAGTCAGAAAAATCTAAGAGACTCCATTTATAATAAACCAGTAAAATACTAGACTAGAGGTGTGATTCAGGTGGTAGTGCCAGCCCTGAGCAAGAACACTAGACTCCCAGTTCAAACCCTGGTTTGAAAAAAAAAAGGTAATAAAAGAACTATATATTTAAAGGGTACCCTATGCTACTATGCTGTTCATGTACCACACATAAATACAACATACATTTCCCTAAAATGTAACTCATATATATATATATGTTAATTTAATTCTCTTTGTACACTTCTGTCCAGGAGAGAAATAGAATCTTACTTTATAATAGTTATCTGTCTTGAGACAATCCAGATAGCAATAGCAAAAGTAGAATTTGAAGCCAGCCTGGGCATACAAATCCAAGAGATTTTTATCTCCAATTAACCAGCAAAAAGTTGATGTGGCTCAAGTGGTAGAGTCATAGCCTTGAAAAGGGCTGGAAGCCCTGAGTTGAAGCCTCAGTATTTCCATCTGAATTTTTTTTGTGATGCATCTTCTCTATATGGTGGTATATGTAGCACCTCCTCCAGTTACGACAGTTAAGACTATACAGATACTATCAAATGTACTCTTGGGAACAAATTAGCCCCCAGACTGATTGTAAAGCCCATTGTCTTTAACCTATGTTTTTATTTTTAGTTATTTTTCTCTCTCTTTCTGAAAAGCTAGAGTCTTGTTATATTGCCCAGGCTCTACAGAGCTTCTGAGCCTGAGAGGATCCTCCTGACTCAGCCTCCCAGGTAGTTAGGATAACAGGTACATTCGCTCCCCTCACCCCTTTAACCTGGCTTTTAACCTGAAGTATCTATTCCCAATCTACCTTTCTAAGAATTTGATTAAGCCTGAAACAATCTCCAGTACAGAAATTCTTTCTTTGGCTTTCTCTGTTGGAACTTTTAGGGGAGGAAAAGATTAAAACCTTTACTTTGCTTCTAGTTCTTCTCTGATGTTTTCACAGTCTAAAATGTGTATTTGTTGAGTCTAGTTAACTCTCTTGGAGTTGTAGAAAGGAAAATTCTAATCCTTTTTCCATTTGTAAGTACAACTGATATTAAATTAGAAGTTTTCTCCTACCATTTTTTTTCTTGAAAAGATTCAAACCTTTTTCAGTTTTTTCCACATGAGCCCCCCCCACCCCACCCCCTTGAACATGAGGCCTCAGGCACACTAAGCAGGTGTTCAGCCACTGAGCTATATCTCTAGCTCCCATGATGAAACTTTGCAGTCTCCTTGGAACAATATCAAACTGACAGTGTCCTACTGAAAACATACTAGAACACAGTATTCTAAATGTGGATCACACTCTGTGCTTTTCTGTTTAGTTCTGTGTGTAAATGGAATGTTGTGGAGATGACCCCATCCTCTGCGCCGGCTGGTCCCCCTCCCTTTTCTTCTGGTCTTGGCCATTCATGAAGGCAGGATCAGTGAGGACTGTCAATTAAAAAAAAAAAAAGATACAACAAAAAAAAAATGTGGATCACACAGTGTTAGCACACCGTGTGTTGTATTAGATGAACATTCATCCTTTTTCAGTTTGAAGACAACCAATTCTCAGTCATACGTTGTATTCATTTTTGAATTACAAATACATTGCCTGATCCTTAGTTCAAAGGGCCTTAGTGTTAAAAAAAAAAATTGGGGGTGGGGTGGTGCTGGGATGTGGCTTACTGGTAGACTGCTAGCCTAGCATGAAGCCCTGGGTTCAATTCCTCAGTACCACATAAACAGAAAAAGCCAGAAGTTGCACTGTGGCTCAAGTGGTAGAGTGCTAGCCTTGAACAAAAGAAGCTCAGGGACAGTGCAAATTGAGAGGACCTTGTAATTCCTTAACTGCGTGTGTGTGTGCGCGCGCGTGCATACGCACATGCAAAGCTAGGCATGCACTGTACAACTCTACACCCTGAGCCCAACTCTTAATATAATCTAAGATAAAATCCTTTACTTTTATAGTTTTTTTTTTTTTTGGCCAGTCCTGGGCCTTGGACTCAGGGCCTGAGCACTGTCCCTGGCTTCTTCCCGCTCAAGGCTAGCACTCTGCCACTTGAGCCACAGCGCCGCTTCTGGCCGTTTTCTGTATATGTGGTGCTGGGGAATCGAACCTAGGGCCTCGTGTATCCGAGGCAGGCACTCTTGCCACTAGGCTATATCCCCAGCCCCAAAATCCTTTACTTTTAAGGGCTAGTATAGTACATATGCACTGTTGCCTTACCTTGACATCATCAGCAACCAAACCAGTAAATTTAGATAAATATTAAAGGTCAGCAGGTTTTGGGGTTATTTTTGGATTGGTGTAGCACCAAAACAGCCAGCCCTAGACAATGAATAAACAAATTAGCATGGTTATGTTTTAATAAAACTTTATTTATGGTCATACAGAAGCAGATGGCAGGTTAAATTTGACTTGCAGGCAATAGATAACAGCTGATATAGGCCAATCCATGCATGATACCGTTTTTGTAGCCAGTATGGACTTTTATTATTATCTTTATATCTTATTCATTGCAACCCATCTTTTTAGCTTGCTCGTTTCTTTTCCTCCTGGGACTTCAGTTACATGTATCTCAAACTAGTTTTATATTATTTCACCATAGCTGATGCTTTGCTCACTTTTTCCCCCTTCTGTTAAGAATCTAACCTAGGGCCTCTCAGGTATAAGTATAAGTACTCTACCACTGAAATGCACCCCAACCCTTGACCTATTTTTTCTTAAGTTCACTGATCCTTTATCATGCTAGGTCTTATATCTGGTGTTAAGCCCAACTAGTGATTTTTTTTTCAAATTTTAGGTACTATATGTTTTAGTTCTAGGATTTCCATTGTGTTCTTTTCGAGCTTTCATTTCTTTACTATAAAATGCCCTTTTTGGTCACCCATTTGGTCCATCTTTCCTGTAAATTCTCTAACAGATTCATGGTACTTGTCTTTATACATCTGCTAGTATAGGTTAGCACCTGAGCAATTCCAATACCTGGATTGTCTATAGATCTGCTTCTATGACTTAGTTGTATATTGTATTTAAAAAAGCAGTAGAATAGCCGAAAGTGTGGCTCAAGCCACATTAGGCTCAAGTAGAGAGCCTTTCTACCAAGTTTGAGGCCCTGAGTTCAAACACCTAGACATCCATGCAAAAAGAAAAGAGACTAGAATAGATCATTTTTTACCCCTGCGGAGAACATATCCTTTCCTTTATCTGCTGCCTAGGATGAGAGGCAAATCAGTTCCTAACTAGGAATTATGCTAAGGTTATCCATGTTGTAGTTTTAAATAGTTTTTTTCTTATTTCAGACAACTAAAAAGATCAATTCTTTCATCTGGCTTGGATGTCTTATGTACCCAAGACAAACCTTTTTTCTTTTTTGCTAGTCTTGTGGCTTGAACTTGAGGCCTGCATGCTGTCCCTGAGCCTCTTTGTGCCCAAGGCTAGCATTCTACCACTTGAACCACCATGCCACTTCCACCTTTTTCTTAGTAGTTTATTGGAGATAAAAGTCTCATGGACTTCGCTGCCTGAGCTGGCTTCAAACTGGGATCCTCAGATCTCAGCTTCCTGATTAGCTTGATTAGCTAGGATTACAGGTTTGAGCCACCAGCACCTGACTTTCTTTTAAAAATCAAAGAAATAAGGGCTGGGAATATGACCTAGTGGTAAAGTGCTTGCCTTGTATACGTGAAGCCCTGGGTTCGATTCCTCAGCACCACATATATAGAAAAAGCTGAAAGTGGCACTGTGGCTCAAGTGGTAGAGTGCTAGCCTTGAGAAAAAAAAAAAAGCCAGGGACAGTGCTCAGGCCCTGAGTTCAAGCCCCAGGACTGGCAAAAAAAAAAATCAAAGAAATATTACATTGCCTGAGAACTGGGTTGAAGCTGTACAAAGCTGTATTCAAACTCAGCTACAGATACCATTAATAAATTTCACAAACATGATGAGAGGGAAAAGAAGCCAGATGCACATAATTATCAACTGTGATTCTATGTATATAAGATTGGGGCAAAATAAATCTACAGTGTTAGAAATAAGGGCTATGGTTACATGTAGGAAGGGAGAATATTTGTGAAGGGGATAAGAAAGGCTACCTAAATGTACCTAGATGTGTTTACTTGGTGAAAATGTATTGAGCTTTTTTGTATCCTTTTCTATTTGCATGTTATTATACAGTAACAGATCAAGCTTAGGAAACAAAAACCAACCCATAAACCTGGCATTATTGTGTGCACCTATAATGCCAGAATTAGAAGGCTGTAGTGGGAGAATTACAAGTTTGGGGCCACCCTGTTTATAACCCATAAACAAAGTTAAAAAGAACAATGAAACCACATACAGAGATAAAATAGTTTCAACACAAATAGCAAATGATTTTTGTTTAGAATATTTTCTTTCTAAAGTTCCACATAAATCAAAAAGAAAAGGAATCAGGTATGGGCAATTAGTTTGTCTATAATTCTAGCTACTGAGGAGGTTAAGGTCTAAGAACTATTGCTCAAAGCCAGCTCAGGCAGACAAATCTGTGATACCCCTATTCGAAATAACTAGCAAAAATCCTGAAGTGGGGGCATGGCTCAAGTGATAGAGAACCATATATCCATCACAGAAATCTGGTTGAAAGCAAGAGGCACTGAGTTCAAGTCTCAGTAAGGGCAAAAAAATAAAAACTAAAAGCTCAAAAGTAATGTAAAGGCAGCTCGAGTTAAAAAAAAAATAGGCAAAGGATAGAAAAAGAAAATAGCCTGGCCCCAGTGGCTCACACCTGTAATCCTAGCTACTCAGGAATCTGAGGTTTGAGGATTTCAGTTGGAAGTCAGCCTGGGCAAGAAAATCTGTGACTCTTCAATTAACCACCAAAAAACAAAGTGGAGCTGTGGTTCAAGTGGTAGAGTGATAGCCTTGAGCTAAAAAGCTCAGGCCGGGGAGTTCAAGAAGGAAGGAAGGAAAAATAACAATAGGAGAAAGAAGAAAAGAAAGAGAAGAGAAAGGAAGAAGGAAGGAAGGAGATAGAGAAAGAAAAAATAACAATAGAAGCCTAAATGGTCTACGATAGGAGAGTCAGCTCAGTTAACCTTAATCCATGTGTCCTGCACTAAGAAGTCAAGACACAAAAGTGATGAAAATGATAAGCAAATTTACTAGTAAGGAAATAAAAGTGGAGAAAGGAGATCACACAGCATAGGTATACCATGGGAAGATGGCACTTAATGTTCATTTATCTTCAGAGTACAGACATTAGATGAAGAATTAGAGGCAGGAGACAGAGGTATGCATAGTTTAAGAGTCTATGTTACAGGTGTGCCTGGTGATAGTTCTCCCAAGATTCTGGAGAAATGTTATCACTTGAGGGCAGCAATCTGGTGACCGTGAGATGATTTCTCCTATTCTAGGGTGCAGCCTGATTATTATAGGTAATTGTCTCATTTGGGAGTGACCTATCCTGCAAGACTGTGCTGTTCCTTAGGAGTAATTTTAGTCTTGGTCATAAAGATGTTATGGGTCAGTTCTGTCTTTCCTGGAACGCAAAGTAATTGCAAAGCAACTATAGAAGGAATGGCTTAGGACAATGACAAACAGAAAATAGAAGTAAAGATATCAGACTTTTCCTTTGCCTTTAGTTCATTGATAACAGCAAAAACAGTTTAGGTTCCTGTTACAAATACACTTTCAATAGACTGAGAATGGGTTGTCTCTAGGGTGAAAACATTAGCCTTTGGGGTTTGAGTGCTAATTGAGATTGCCCAGAGAAAGTCCTATCTTTAGGTCAGTTTACAGGGTTGAGGTTACCTGTGAATTGAGAAATTTAATTACAATATTTTCTCTGAGACATTTTGATTTCATCATCATTTTAAGTTCCTCATCACTCTTCACTAGTTGCTACTCATCCATACCAAATTGGTGAGAATATGAGGAAGCAAGAAGTCTCATACACTGTGGATAGTAATGCAATTCATTATAATTTAGGAGAGAAAATTCACCACTTAATGACAAGGGTATACAGTCCAACTTTCTGCAGTTTTGCTTCAAATATGCAAATATACTTTTTTTTTTGGTGGTACTAGGGACTGACTTAGTTCATGAATGTAGCTCTACTACTTGAGCCACACACTTTCCAGCCTGAGATTCTTTTATTTTGTTTTTGTTTGTTTGCCAGTCCTGGGGCTTGAACTCAAGGTCTGTCTCTGAGCTTCTTTTGCTCAAGGCTAGCACTCTGCCACTTGAGCCACAGTGCCATTCCGGCTTTTTCTGTTTATGTGGTACTGAGGAATCGAACCCAGGGCTTCAGGCACGCTAGGCAAGCACTTTAGGATGGAGGCTGGGCTATTCATATATTCTTAAGTACAGTGGAAATTTAATGGAGCTACCATTTCAGAGCCAAAAGAAATTTGGGACAAACTTCACAACGCTGGAAAAGAAAACTATTCGAGGAAAGAAATGTGATTCAGACACTGATAATGACTAGAGCTCAGTTACAAATCATCTGTTTATTTCTGTTTACATGTAAATACATTTTTGTAAATTCCATTAATTTCAATATACTGATTATCACATACTAATATTCTGGGGGGGAAAAAACTGTGTGCACATGTCCATGAAGATGTCTACCACAAACATGTTTATGAGAGCAAAGAATTGGAAACAGACCTAAATATCCATCTCTAAGGAAATGGAGAAATGCCACATAGAAGTTAAAATGAATAAATAGATATATCAACATGATAATCTCTTAAAAACACGGTAGTACATGAAAAAAGTATCAGGAGGATGTATACACTGTGGAATGACCTGAATCCCTTCTCCCAACCTTCTACTAGACATTGAATTTAGGGCCTCATGCATGCTATACATGCTACAAGCAAGCACCTGTTTTTTTGCATCTATTAACTATTTATTTATTTGAGACAGGGCCTCCCTAATTTGCACAAGCTAGCCTCAAATTTATGATCTTCCTGCCTCCTTTTTCTGAGTAGCTGGAATTCTAGGCATGTGCCATCATGTCCAGTCTAAGTTCTAGAAGAATAGTACATATGAGCTGGGAACATGGCCTAATGGCAAGGGTGCTTGCCTCGCATACATGAAGCACTGGGTTCGATTCCCCAGCACTACATATATAGAAAACGGCCAGAAGTGGTGCTGTGGCTCAAGTGGCAGAGTGCTAGCCTTGAGCAAAGAAGCCAGAGACAGTGCTCAGGCCCTGAGTCCAAGCCCAGGACTGGCAAAAAAAAAAAAAAAATGAGTAGTACATATTGTTTATGGATAAAAATACTCAGAACATTCATCATCTTCAAAAAACTTGAGTGGGCTGGGGATATGGCCTAGTGGCAAGAGTGCTTGCCTCGTATACATGAGGCCCTGGGTTCGATTCCCCAGCACCACATATACAGAAAATGGCCAGAAGTGGCACTGTGGCTCAAGTGGCAGAGTGCTAGCCTTGAGCAAGAAGAAGCCAGCGACAGTGCTCAGGCCCTGAGTCCAAGCCCCAGAACTGGCCAAAAAAAAAAAAAAAAAAAAACAAAACCAACTTGAATCTGAGCCCGAAAGGTATGAGGTTAATGTAGAGCTACTTATTTCTCCCTTACATAAAATGCTTGAAGTTAAAAATATCAGAATGTTAACATTATTAGGTCTAGACAATGGGGCCATAATTGTTGGATATGTGTAATATTCTCTATACTTTTTTTGTTTATATTTGACATAGTTTCATTAAACTGGGATCAATGTGAAGGGTATCCTGTGCCACTGGAAGCCTTCCTCTTTTTCCTTTTTTTTTTTTCTCTTTTTCTAAGTACTCTGTTTTTTTCTTTTCTTTTTGTCAGTCCCGGAGCTTGAACACTGTCCATGAGCTTCTCTTGCTCAAGGCTAGCTAGCACTCTACCATTTGAGCGCTGTGGCACCATCTCTGGCCTTTTCTGTTTATGTGGTACAGAGGACTTGAGCCCAGGGCTAGTCAAGCACTCTACCACTAAGCCACATTGCCAGCCCAACACTCTGTTTTTGTAATAAAGCTTTCTGATTACTTAGTATCGTCACCATCAGATCAAGTAAGTGAGTGTAGATGAGAACTAAGTTTTCTTTTCTCCTCTGTTTTATCCTGTAGGCCCCATAGTCAAGCTCAACAATATTTTTTCAGAATCATTTTTATTGACATATTCACATACAACAGAAAGGTAAGTCACTAGCCTAAGTGATTGATGATTTAGAAATTTAAAACTAAGTAAAAGGTCTCTTGTTTGACATTTCTGCTGGAAAAATAATGATGATAGTCAGGTATGATAGTTCACAGGTAGTCCCAGCCACTGGAAAGAATGAAGCAGGAAGATCATTTGAGCCCAGTAATTCTTTTTTCTTTTTTCTTTTTTTGCCAGTCCTGGGCCTTGGACTCAGGGCCTGAGCACTGTCCCTGGCTTCTTTTTGCTCAAGGCTAGCACTCTGCCACTTGAGCCACAGTGCCACTTCTGGCCATTTTCTGTATATGTGGTGCTGGGGAATTGAACCGAGGGCTTCATGTATACGAGGGAAGCGCTCTTGCCACTAGGCCATATCCCCAGCCGAGCCTATTAATTCTTGAGACTACCCTAGGCAACAAAGGAAGACCTTGCCCTATCTCCATAAAAATAAAAGTCTCATAAGAGTTTTTTTAAAAAGGGAAATTAGGGGGCTGGGGATATAGCCTAGTGGCAAGAGTGCCTGCCTCGGATCCACGAGGCCCTAGGTTCGATTCCCCAGCACCACATATACAGAAAACGGCCAGAAGCGGCGCTGTGGCTCAAGTGGCAGAGTGCTAGCCTTGAGCGGGAAGAAGCCAGGGACGGTGCTCAGGCCCTGAGTCCAAGGCCCAGGACTGGCCAAAAAAAAAAATAAATAAATAAAAAAAAAAAGGGAAATTAGGTAGGCTGGGAATATGGCCTAGTGGCAAGAGTGCTTGCCTCGTATACATGAAGCCCTGGGTTCAATTCTCCAGCACCACATATATAGAAAATGGCCAGAAGTGGCACTGTAGCTCACGTGGCAGAGTGCTAGCCTTGAGAAAAAAGCTCCCTGAGTCCAAGCCCCAGGACTGGCAAAAAATAAATAAAAGGGAAATTATATTTTTTGACACTTTAATTGGATAAACAGGAACAAAATATGTTTAGCTTACAGATTACTTTTAATTTCAAAAAAATGTAACTATAAAGCCAGGTGCCAGTGGCTCAACGCCTATAATACTAGCTACTCAAGAGATCTGAGGATTGCAGTTCAAAGCCAGCCCAGACACGAAAGTCAGTAAGACTCTTACCTCCAATTAACCACCAGAAAACCAGAACCAGAGCTATGAACTTTGAGCCATAGCTCAAAACAAAAAGGCTCAGGGACAGCACTGAGGCCCTGAGTTCACATGACCAATAAAAAACAAAGCAAACAAACAAAAAACCCTATAAGTTAAAAAAATTTTACCCACTAATTTTTAACTTTTCACCTGATTATGATGTCCTTTAATTTTAAATGTTGAAAAATGGTATCAGTTCAGGTATCCAAATAATTGTGTTGTGTAGCGGAGAAGTGCAAATAGTTACATTTCACAGATTATCCCTGGGAGATATCAGAAGTTTATTTATCTAAGAAAAACAAGTTAGAGTCCCTCCCACTTGTTGAATAGTTTAGTTGTTAAACCTATTACTAGGCAACAGGTTTTTCTTTTCTCTTAAAGTTTAGAGAAATCTGAAGTTGGCTTTTGTTAATTTTTATTGGCAGGCTAAACACAAAAATGAGAAAAGTTGATCTCTGCTTGAGCTCTGAAGGGTCTGAAGTGATTTTAGCTACATCCAGTGATGACAAGCACCCACCTGAAAACATAATTGATGGGTAAGAGTTACTACATTGTTGTACTTTAAGTCAGTGAACTGCTAGGCTACTGAGACTGTGTGGCTTTTCCACAGGTGGTAGTAAGCTTAGTTTAGTAAGTGTTTGATGAACTTGATAACTTGATATTATCTACTTTTGATGTCCTTTCCAAAATGAATTCAGTTGTGAATATTTAAGTTTTAGATCCTTTTCTCTGTAACTTCTGAGCTGATCTCTTTGATGATTAGGTTTAAAGTTTTCATTATTTTGTTACTACTACTTAGCACTATTTCTACAGCGCTGGGCTTCTATGCACATGAATGACAACTACTCTACTACTGAGCTACATCTTTCCAGCCAATACGAGTTTTTGGTTTTTTCTTAAATATAATTTTATTTTTATTTTTAAGGTATTGTACAGAGGGGTTACCATTTCATAAGTCAGATAGTGAGTACAATTCTTTTTGGACAATGTCACCCCTTCCTTCACTTTCCCCTAGCTGCCCCCTCTAGTCCCTGCCCACAAGTTGCATAGTTTATTTTCCACATAGTATATACTGTATACTATGACTGCATTTGTTCATTCTTCCTCTATTTTTTGTTTGTTTCTTGGGTTTTGTAGAGAGTTTTTGTTGCTTTATTGATTTTGTTTTTAAATGGACATTGCCTCATTCGTAAGGAAATGGAAGGACTTGGAAAAAATTATACTAAGTGAAGTGAGCCAGACCCAAAGAAACATGGACTCTATGGTCTCCCTCAGGGAATAATTAGCACAGGTTTAGACTAGTCACAGCAGAGGATCACCAGAGCCCAGTAGCTATGGCCTTATGAACACATAAGATGATGCTAAGTGAAATGAACTCCATGTTATGGAAACGAGTGTTGTATCACTGTTGTAATTACTTTCAACATGCCATGTGAGATGGTAGCTTTTTTGTTGTTGATCCTCTTGTTTCCCCTTCCTATGGTTGTCCCCATGCTATCATTGTATCTCATCTGAGTACCCTGGATACTGTATACACTGGTATTAGAACTAGGGAAGGGAAAGAGAATATCAAAATCAAGAGATAAAGGGTAAAAAGACAAATGACTCCAAAAGCAATACTTACAAAACCATTTGGTGTAAATCAACTGAACAACTCATGGAGGGAGAGGGAAAGATGGAGGGGGAGGGGGTAAATGAGGGAGGAGGTAACAAATTGTACAAGAAATGTACCCACTGCCTTATGCATGAAACTGTAACCCCTCTGTACACCACTTTGACAATAAGTAAGTAAGTATTAAAATAAATAAATAAATGGTTTCAGTAATGAAGCCAGGTCCTTGCACATGATAGGCAAGCAGTATAATGCTGAGCTCCTTTCCCTACCCTTATAGCATAGCCCAGGCTAGTCTTGAACTCAGAATATTGGGTCCTCAACTTCTCAAGTGCTAGGATTAGAGACATAGGCCACCACAGCTGGCTTTCCAATATTTTTTTCCCCCAGACCTTTTCGCTATTAGTATTTTGTAGATAGGGTCTCGGGTATTTTGTCTGGCCAACCTCAGACCAGAATCATCCTACCTTTGCCTCCTGCATAGTTTCAATTTATAAGCTTGTGCTGCCTCAGGGCCTCCTGATTTTTGCCCAGACTGACTTCAAATCACGATTCTCCAATTTCTGTTTCCAGAGTACTTGTGATTGCAGACCTATGCCACTACACCTGGCCTTACAATAGTGGGTTTAAAAAAAACATAGTTTGTTGTTGTTTTTAATAGGAGTTTAATGAGTCAAAAACCCAAACAACAGCTTCATTTTATGGAAGTGTAAATTTTAACATATGGCTTAGTTTTATTCCAGATTTTTCTTGAAAATAGGGATATAAACAATGTAACTTCCTATCTGCCTATCTCATTGCTGGTCTAAGCAACTTGTTTGCTAAACTGAATGTTTCATTTTCCAATATCCTCCTCCATTGTTTACTTCCTGGATTTCTTACCTCCTTACAATTTCTATTTTTCACTGGCCTTAAACTTATTCTTTTTAGAGATAAATATTATTCTCAGACTTTTAATTCCAAGAAAAAGTGGATAGTGCAAGAGCTTTCTCTCTTTCTCTCTCTCTCTCTCTCTCTTTAACAGTATTGGCCTATTTTCTTCTTCTGTTCAGTTCTCTTTCTTGATATTCATGTAAATGACCAGAGCTTGAATCATAGAATCACATAATTTTAGAGCTAAAAGAACTTACAAGTTCATCTTGTCTAAACCCTTTATTTGCAACTTGTGGTAAAAGAAGTCTAAATATGTTAAATACTATTTAATTATTGAAGGCAGAGCCAGTTGTAAGGTAGAGATCTTGTAATTTTTAGGTTCTATTGTGAAGCCTATGGACCAGGACCAAATCCTAACAACTTTATTTTTTCTTCCAAGGTTAGTTGCTAAAGCTGGGAATGTAACTTCGTGGTAGAATGCTTGCCTAGCATGTATGAAGCCCTAGGTTCAATTCCTCAGTACCACATAAACAGAAAAGGCTGGAAGTGGTGCTATGGCTGAAGAGGTAGAGTGCTAGCCTTGAGCACAGAGAGGCTCTGGGACAGAGCCCAGACCCTAGGCCCTCCTATTAATCACAGAAAAAGCCAGAATTGGCACTTTGGCTTAAGCAGTAGAGGGCTAACCTTGAGCTAAAAGGACCTCAGGGACAGTGTCTAAGCCCAGAGTTTGCATCCCAGTACTGGCAAAAAGAAACAACAAGATGAAAACTACTCTATAATAACATATATATATATATATATATATAGTATGTGTGTATACATACTATATTGCATACTAAATATACTGTATGTCTCATATCTATGTGTACACACAAATTTATGTACACATATTCTCTCTGTATATATATGACTTACAATTGACTGCATTTAAAATTTTTTTCTTATATCCTTATTTTCCAAAACATCATTCACATAGTATATGGGTCAACTATTATAATAGTTAATAGGGACAGAAAGATAAGAAAGAGCTCTGAGTGCCCAGCATCTTGCAAGGAGCTATAAGAACTCAGGGATCAGTGTATGGGTGGATACTGAGTGTGATTGTAGTGCAAAGGAGAGAGGAAGTGGTTCTGATTCCTGGTAGAGAGAAGGGACTAAACGGTGAGTAAACTTTTATAAGGGTCAAGAGAATGTCATTAGCTAGGGTAGAGAAGCGTAAGACTGCATGATGTGTTTGCAGAATTTTCAGTGGTCCCCTGTGACTCCAGTGATGGGAATCAGTATACTTTAATGATGAAGCCAGAATACAGCCCTCAGTGCCTTACTGAGGAGCATGGATTTATAGGCAGTAAGGGACCACTGAAGGCTTTTAGAGATGAGTGACATCGATTAAGTTCCTGTGTTTTAGAAGAGACTATCTGGTAGTGGTTGTAAAAAAAAATAGTACTAATTATATTAAAGTTGGAAAGAAATTAGCAGGACTGACAGAAAGGGATTGCAAATATGAATAATCATTTTCTAATACCCATTTGAATTTTATGACCAAACTTTTATATTTACCTGTTCCTTTTTTCTTTTTCATTATTATTAATGATAGGAATCCAGAAACATTTTGGACCACCACAGGAATGTTTCCCCAGGAGTTCATTATTTGTTTTCACAAACATGTAAAGATTGAAAGGCTTGTAATTCAATCTTACTTAGGTAAGCAAACCATACACTGATTTTTACTATTCTTTAATGAACCCATAGGCACAGGACACATATGTAAACTTTTGGCACAACATTAGGTTTTCTTTATAGCTTGGAATCCAGTTTTATTGCTGGAATGGGAGGGTGGGACTTACGAGTTAACTGCCTTCAGCACCATTAGCCTCTCTGAAACTCAAAGTTGAAACCCTTCCAAGACATGTAATAATTTCCATGCAATTTACTACATGAAAGTGTTTGGCAAAATACCTCATTATGAGTATAAGAAACTGACTTGCCAGAACACTAGGTTCCTGACATCTTTATGCTAGATTCATTTAGTCTGGCATTCTCTCAAATTATTGCTGAAAATCTGATAATAGTGATTAATCAACTTGCATAGCTTTGATTCTTCTTCTTATGACATTTTCCTGGAGATTAGTAGTAGAATCTCCCACTGGAATATCATTCCAATCCTGTCTGTGTTTATTTATTGTTTTTTTGCTTGCTTTTCTTAGATAGAGGCTTGCTAGGCAATTCAGGCTGGACTTGAACTTACCATCCTCTTGCCTCTGCCTTCCTGAATGCTGAGATTACAGGCATGTACAACCATGCCTGACTCCCCTGTCTGTTTATTTTAGGATAGTATATCAAATTATGGCAGGTAACAGTATATTTCCAATGGTAACAGTAACGGGCTTTATTGATGGTTCTTCTTACAAAATTATGGTCCAAGCTATGGGAGCAAACAAGGGGTGATGAGGTTTGCTATAGCCAGAAGTCATCATTGCCCTGAGAAAAGGAAAGGAAATAGTGTTATTGGAGCCAGTACAAAAAAGGCTGCTCTGCTGGAGCTGTGGTGATGAAGGAGTGACCAATGTGAAAGACATGGCATGGAAGCAGAGGAGTGGAGGCAAATAGCCTATTCTCACCTCTGCCTCCAGCTCCTCCTGGGTCTCCCACTGGCCTGTGGGTAAGTAAACCCAGGAGATGTGCTCACCAAGAATCTGCTCCTTGGGCACAGAGACTGGCAGAGAAGAGGAAGAATGGATCTGAAGAAATAGGCCTGGCAGGAAAAGTGAAGAAGAAACTAGTGTAAAAGGAAGATGACTGCAGTCACAGAGGCTCGGGAGTCAGTGTGAATTCCAGTTCTGGTACTTCCTTTCCTTGCCTCTTTGGACACCCTTCCTGGTTTCTGTAAGCCTGTGTCCTCAGCAGTAGAGTAAATATAGTTAAAAGTGAATGAATAACTATGCCTGATTCATAGCAGGTTCTCCATAAAGGTTTATGACCAAGACCACCAATAGCATAATTACCAGAATGTGGAACATTTTGGATAACAAAATTATAAAAAACACACTCCTGGGCCAGATATGGTATCACATGCCTATAATCTCAGCTACTTGGAAGGTGGAGATCAAGAGGATTGCAGTTCGGGTCAACTGCGCAAAAAGTTAGACCCATCTCAGAAAATGAATGTGGTGGAATGCATCTGTAATCCCAGCTATGCTGATGTGGGACTCAGGCAAAAACAAGAGTATAACCAGAAAGTAACTAAAGCAAAAGGTCTGGGGCATGACTCAGTTTTGGCTAACAAATATGATGCCCTGAGTTCAAATCCTAGTAACACACACACACACACATACACACACCAAAAAACATTGCTAGCTTTGTGTTTTATGATCTCAAACATTGGTAAGATTGTAATTATTATACAACTGCATTTTATCTCAAAGATTTGTGTAGAAACAGGGTAGGTACTTCCTGGACATGAATTCCCTGTCCTAGTCCTCTGTGTAGTCCCACTAATGAGTGGCAGACTCAGGTAGAGGGAAGAAACTTAGGGAGGCCTAGGGAAGCCAAAAGAGAATCAGCCAATTAACACTTCATTTGTTTTGCTTATTGACAATGTCAGTGCAGACCCTGAGGATTGAAAAGACCACATCTAAAGAGCCAACTGGTTTTGAGCTGTGGATAGAGAAAGGTATGTGCTTGCTTCAGAGCCTTGTTCTGAGCACAGGCAAGTGGTGAGTTGTTCTCTGCTTGTGTTACTCATCTAGCTGCATGTTGGTGAATTAAGGGTGACTAATGATTCTTGTGACACTGTTAGGGCCTTGAAAACCCAGGCTGGCTGACAGACTTCTCCACTCACTGCTAATGGAATAATTAACATATTACATCATTTTTCTGAATTTTAGAATCCTTATCAAGAAAATTGAATTGATACCTGCATTTAAGGCTTTTATGATCTAGTGGGTGGCATATGACAAATAACAGATATTCATTTCTTATCTTCTTTCCTTCCTGATTAATGGTATTTTTGTGGGGGGGGGGGCAGTCCTGGGGCTTGAACTCAGGGCCTGAGCACTGTCCCTGGCTTCTTTTTGCTCAAAGCTAGCATTCTGCCACTTCTGGCCATTTTCTATATATGTGGTGCTAAGGAATCAAACCCAGGGCTTCATGTATACGAGGCAAACACTCTTGCCACTAGGCCATATTCCCAGCCCTTAATGGTACTATTTAAATAACATCCACAGGATCAGTAGCCTCTAGTTAAACATAAAAATACTGCCTATCCTTTCTTTCCGAAATCATGAAGTTAGTAGTAAAAGAGTAAAAAAGAGGCATAAGCCTAATTTTGTTTAAAAAAATTAAACAAAAAAGAGAAAACGAGCAAATGTGTGATCCATATATATTTTGATAGAGGGAAAGCAGCAACTTTTATAACTAAATGGATTAGGCTATAACGTAATTGCCAAGGAAAATATCAACAAGACATAAACCAGTTTTCCAGAAAGGTCTAGAACTTGAATGCAACAGATACATGAGCCAGAACATATGAGTGATTACATAATCATCTCTATCCAGAGTGGTTGGATTCTAGGTACTTTCTCATATCCCACCAAGCTATGTGGACTCTCCTTTTACCTACAGACTTCCTCCACTATCTCACTGACTAGGAGCAGTGAATGAAGGCTCAGGACTCAATGAAATCAGGCATAGTAGAAAGAATGAAGGAACACAGAGCATTTCAATGGAGGCTTCCACTGAATAGTGGGAACTCCAGCCTTCTTCCTATGCTTTGCTGTTAATGACAGCCATCAAGAGTATAAGCCCAGGTGGGTGACTTATCCTTACCTTATCCTTACCTGATCCTCTATGGATACTGATAAAGCTAGTTCACGCCTAGTCACTCTTGATGTCTACCAGTCAGCAAGCCTGGCTCATAAACACATTTCCAAATCATTTTATTATTCATGAGGAATAAGACAACCAGAGAGCACCAAATAGCTGATAAATGTAATCAAACCTTATCTCTCTAATTTCCAATGTATAAGAAATATAGAGGAGGGGGCTGGGAATATGGTTTAGCAGTAGAGTGCTTGCCTTGCATGCATGCAGTCCTGGGTTCAATTCCTCAGCACCACATAAAAAGAAAAAAGCTAGAAGTGGTGCTGTGGCTTAAGTGGTAGAGTGCTAGCCTTGAGCGAAAAGGAGCCAGGGGTAGTGCTCAGGCCAGGAGTCCAAGCCTCAGGACTAGCAAAAACAACAACAACAACAAAAGAAATACAGAGGATAGAGGATATAATTAAATGAATTGTGAAGAGGTAAGATGACAATAGCATATACTATTTTACAGAACAACCAACTCAATATATTCAGTTTAAAAAGAAAAAATATATATGGCTGGTTGTGGATGATTCACACCTGTAATCTCAGCTTTAGGAGGAAGGTTGAAAATTTTAAATTCAAGGCCAGCTTGAGCCACATAGTAAGTTTCAGAATCATTCTGGATTATGTTGCAAAACTCAGTCTCAAAGAAGAAAAGGAAGAAGACCAAGAGGAGGAGTGGTGAGAGTGGGACTGAGAGAAAGTAGTTCCAATATTAAAATAGACAATTATTTTTTGTGCTGGTTTCTGGAACTTGAACTCAATTTATGTCTGTTAAATTTGTATTTTAGATTTAATGCACACAGAAGGACAGCTTCAGAATGAACAAGTTGTGGTAAGTAATTTTCTTTGTAGAGCCAAATATTTTCTTTGGCAAGCACAATGTATTTAGATTTTAAACTTACCCTCCAGAATAAACAAACAGTATTGGAGGCTTTGTACCAAATCAACCATTAGGTAGGTTATTGTCAATAATATTATTAGCTAATGTGGAGAGTGTGCCTCCAAGGGTAAAACAGAATTCATTTATTTGTTTTATGTTTTATGTTGCTTATTCATTTGTTTGGAAGTACTTTTTTGCCTTGCTTTGCTTTCTTTTATTCAGTAGGCCTTTCAGGCTAGGAATTGAAAAAAAGGTTGAGATGTCAAAACTGGGTGCTAATTTAAGCATGAAAGGACAAGGGAGATTCATATAAGGGGAACTAGAGCATGGGATCAGCAACAACTAAGCTAAAGGGAGCTGAAGTGGAAAGAGAACCAGCGTTTTTCCACTACATTCCATTGGGCTTTGCATGTCAAGTGGAATGAATGGCCTTTGATGAGGAAGCTGCTGCTTCATCAGGAGTTCCTCTGTCCCAGTTTGTCACACCCTGGTTTTACACAGACACAGGAAAGGAAACTGATTGAATATGTATTTTTTTAAGGTGGCAGTGTTTGTTTAACTAAGGTCTCTTTAAATGAGAGTTGATATACTTATCTATTAAGTTTGCTTCTACATGTCTTTCTAGGGATTGCTATGAAATCAGTGTTTTGAAAAATTTTATACAAGTTTTGTTTTTTATTGTCAGTCCTGGGGCCTTGGACTCAGGGCCTGAGTACTGTCCTTGGCTTCTTTTTGCTCAACCACTTGAGCCACAGCGCCACCTCTGGCTGTTTTCTATATGTGTGGTTCTGGGGAATTGAACCCAGGGCATCATGTATAAAAGGCAAACACTCTTGCCACTAGGCCATATTCCCAGCCCTTATACAAGTTTTGAATTGTATGAGTTCTCTTTCTCTCACTGAATTCACTTAATGACTGTGACACTAGTGGTCCCCAGGAAAAATGATGAATTCTGCTGAATTTTACCTTTCTTCTTTTTTCCATCTTTACCTATGGCTTGTGATTAGTAAACTTTTGGATTTTGTTTCAGAACTCATTGAAGACTGGGGGGATGTTAATATTTCTATAAGTAGTATGGGGGAATCAGCAGCACCTGGAAATCACACATAATTTCATGACTTGGTCACAACTCATTTCCTTGTAATTGTTGACCATATACATCACATAGATATAATTAGAATGTATAGACAATTTTGTGTTTTCTTTTTACATTTAATACTATATTGTAAACTTTTTAATTATAGTTAAGGATAACATTTTCCCATTTGCATTTGTATAAGCTAATTTCCTTTTGCTTTCCTGTCAATGTAAGTAATTGATGAAAGACATTTTTTGCATATTCTTGCTACCTGGATTTTACCCTTTTGATTGTTTTCAAAGATTAAATATCATTGAATGGCCAGGCACCAGTGACTCATGCCTGTAATCCTAGCTACTCAGGAGGCTGATATCGGATGATCACAATTCATAGCCAGCTCCTAGCATGAAAGTCTATGAGACTTTTATCTGCAGTTAACCACCACCAGAGAAGCCAAAGTGCTGCTATGGCTCAAAGTGGTAGAGTACTAGCCTTTAGTGCAAAAGCTCAGAGACAGTGCCACGGTCCTGAGTTCAAGCCTTGGAACCAGAGAAAGAAAAAAAAATCATAGAATGAGCTTATTGAAACAAGGATATAAAGACTTCACATAGCTTTCTACATATATTGCCAGATTGCTTTCTAGAGAAATTATTTAAAAAAAAAGTATTGCCTTGTACAGGGAAGTGGATCAAAGCATAATTAACTAGGGAAAACCTCTTATGAGAATTTTTTTTTAGAATTGCCTAAGTATTTTTAAATTGCCATGCATTAGTTATACAAGGGGGAGTTCTTTATGACATTTCTACACACGTATACAATGTATATAGAACAACCTCTATCCCTTTCCTTCCCCTTACTCCCCTTTTTGAGAAGTTCTTTAAGTCGACACTTAAAAACTCAGAAGCCTTCTTGGTACATTGTGTATTGTATATATGTCTACCTGACCTAGGGAAGGGAAAGAAAAACAGGGTGTAAGATATCACAAGAAATGTACACACTTCCCTACTATGTAACTGTACCCTTTTTGCACAACACCTTGTCAAAAAATTTGTGTTTAATTAATAAATAAATTTAAAAAAAAAAACACTCAGAAGCCAGGCACTGGTGGCTCATGCCACCTGTAATCCTAGCCACTCAGAAGACTGAGACCTGAGGACCAAGGTTCAAAGCCAGTCTGAACAGAAAAGTACATGAGACTCTTATCTCCAATAAAACTATCTAGGAAAAGCAGGAAACAGAACAGTGGCTTGAGTGGTAAAGCGCTAGCCTTGTGCAAAAGAAGCTCGGGGATAGTGCCTAGACCCTGACTTCAAGCCCCAGAACCTACCAAAAAGAAAAAAAAGCACCAGAAATACACAGTTGTGATTTGTATGCCTCTTGCTCTTTTTCATAAGACCAAGACATATCCTGAGACTGGACACCAGAACAACTGTTCTATGTGGCTGGCTCATCTTCTGATAATATTTTATCTTATATACTGATATATATTTAGAATAATAGTCTTCATCAAACCTTTCTTCTACTAGCTTCTTATTAACAGTTAACTATAAGCATCGAAAACATCTCTATTGATTTTTTTTTCCCCCTACAGGCCCGCGATGGCTATGCCACTCACTTGAGGTTCATTATTGTATCAGCCTTCGATCATTTTGCATCTGTGCATAACATTTCTGCAGAGGGAATAGTAGTCTCAACCCTTTCTTAGAAACTATAATGAAATGTTCTTACATGATTCTTAACAATATATTTATTTCAACATGAAATCTTCATCAAAATATGTTATTAAAAGGATTTGTGTCAAAATCTTTTTGCTTTTATTCATATTTACTTCAACATTTTGGGCAAAAACATTGTGATTTCATCAGTCAGCAGCACTGGCCACCATGGAGGATATAAGAAACTCTGACTTCGGTATACACAGTAATCAAGGCTGTGACAATACATGAAAATTTAACTGATAATGCATTGTGTCCCCACACTATCTAATGCATTGTGTCCCCACACTAATAGAGTGCTCATCATATCTCAGTGTATTTTGTAATAAAAGTAACACAGACTTCATGACTTAAACCAAAGAAATGTATCTTTATATAGTTCTGGAGGCTAGGAATTCAATATCAAAAGTGTTGCTAGGGTTGGTTGCTACTAGGGGCTCTGAGGAAAAATCTGTTCCAGGCCTTGTTTCTTAGCTTCTGGTACTTCAGCCTTTCTTTGGCTTACAGTGTTATAGCTCCAGTCCAATCACATGACACCCTCCCTGTGTGTCTTTACATCTGTCTCCCCTGCATGTATCTGTCTTCATGTGTCTTGTCTTACGACAGGAACAAACACCTACATGTGCTCACCCAATTGTAGTTTTAACTTAAGATGTTTTCAGAGATTTTAAAAGATAGCTATTTTCTTTTCTATCTCACTCTCCTATCTGTTCTCATACCACCCACCACCATTCTCCAAGTGAGGGAATTGAAGAATGTCTTTACAACTCCAGTCAAGGTCACTATATTCCTTATCTGGTAGGCTACAGGAGTGAAAGAACATTTGGGACAGGATGGAATACAACTCTGGAGACTAATGCCAGCACATCAAGTATTAAGGGAGCCCAAGGCCACCATCCAGCCTGAAATCAAGCTCGTGTCCCTGGGATTTTCTGGGTTTTTTGGTTTTTGTTTTTTTGCCAGGCCTGAGCACTGTCCCTGGCTTCTTTTTGCTCAAGGCTAGCACTCTGCCACTTGAGCCACAACACCACTTCTGGCCATTTTCTATATATGTGGTGCTGGGGAATTGAACCCAGGGCTTCATGTATACAAGGCAAGCACTCTTGCCACTAGGCCATATTCCCAGGCCCCTGGGATTTTCTGTAAAACTATCCTACTTACCTCTCTCTAGGACAGTGCTTCTTTCTGTGATAGCAGCTTGAAGTCTTCATTTTGCCTGGCAGAATTAAGAAACCTTTATTTCCTTTTCTCCAAGGCCCTGATCTTATTATTTGTGAATTGGCATTGAGTTCAGGGTGCCAGATTTCTTACAACACTCTTCTTAGGATGATAGAGGGCCCACCTACTCTATGTGACCTTTAACATTGGCAGTGACTGTTTCAAAGTTAAGGTCATAGTCATGGTCCCAAGTTTCAGCACCTCAACATATATTTTTGAAGGACATTCTTTAGCCACCATACAATATGTTTGTGATGGTTTATATTTGTACATACTGGAACAAAGGTAGTGATAAATTGTTGCACCTAAATGTTGAATACATGGGGGCTCATTTTATTAGTCAATTTTTATGTGCTTAAAGTCCTTCAAGATAAAAAAAAATACATATAGTGCCACATGGCCAGGTGCCAGGGGCTCACACATGTAATCCTAGCTACTCAGGAGGCTGAGATCTGAGTATCTGGGCAGAAAAGCCCCCATTAGACTCTTATCTCCAATTAACCACTCAAAAAACCAGAAGTGGAACTGTTGCTCAAAGTGTAGAGCACTATCCTCAAGCAAAAGAGCTTAGGGACAGCACTGAGGTCCTGAGTTAAAGCCCCATGACTGACAAAATTGTGTCACAGAGAACATCCTTTTTCATTTGCATGCCCTTCAGATAGCTTTCTTAGATGAGCTTCCTAGAAGAAAACTAATCAAAGTTAAAAATAAGCTTATACCAGGCACTGGTAACTCAAGCCTAGCTACTCGGGAGGCTGAGATCACAGTTTGAAGCCAGTCCAGGCAGAAAGTCCATGAGATGTTTCTATTCAATTAACCACTAAAAACTGGAAGTGGAGCAGTGGCACAAGTGGTAGAGCAGTAGCCTTGAGCAAAAAGAAGGTCAGGGACAGAGCCCAGGCCCCTGAGTTCAACCCCAGGTCTGGCACACACAACACACAAAAATGGTTTATGCCAGGCACTGGTGGCTCATTCCTGTAATCTTAGCCACTCAGGAGGCTGCACCCTGAGATCAAGGTTTGAAGCTAACCCAGGCAGAAAAGTCCTTGAGACTCTTATCTCCAATTAATTAGCAAGAAGCTAGAAGTGGAGCTGTAGCTCAAGTGGTAGAGCACCAGCTTTGAGCAGGAAGGGACAGTGTCCAGACCATAAGTTCAAGCAAGCCCCAATAGTGACACACCCACCTGCACTCTCTCTCTCTCTCTCTCACACACACACACACACACACACACACACACACAAGAATAAGTTTGGTACTAGCAATCAAAGCTAGAGCTTCACTTATGCTAGGCAATGACTTTTTCCACTGAGTTTTAAAACTTAGGAATAGTCTTTGGTTTGTTTATTTTGTCATCCATGAGGCTTGAACTCAGGACCTGGGCTCTCTCCCTGACCTTTTTGCTCAAGGCTAGTGCTCTACCACTTTCATCACTGCCCCACTTTGAGTCTTTTGGTGATTAAGAGCCTTATGGATTTTCCAGTCCAGGCTGATTTTTTTTTTTTTTTTTTTGCCAGTCCTGGGGCTTGGACTCAGGGCCTGAGCACTGTCCTTGGCTTCTTTTTGCTCAAGGCTAGCACTCTGCCACTTGAGCCACAGCACCACTTCTGGCCGTTTTCTGTATATGTGGTGCTGGGGAATTGAACCCAGGGCCTCATGTATATGAGACAAGCACCCTTGCCACTAGACCATACCCCCAGCAACCCCCAGGCTGATTTTTGAACCATGATCTCAGATCTCAGTCTCGTGAGTAGCTAGGATTACAGGCATGAGCCTGTAATTCTAGAAATAGTTCTAAGAACTAGAATAGTACCTAGGCTCTAGGAATAATAGTTCTAAAGCTCATGTGGGACCTTTGTGACATAGATTTATTCTTGGAAATGAAGATTTGAGAAAAGTAGAGGGGAGTAGGAGAGGTGTTCCAAGAGCAACAGTGGTGTAATGTAAGATGTAAAAGTGAGTACTCATACATAAACGACATTTGGGGTTTTTTTTGTTTTTTTTGTTTTTGGCCAGTCCTGGGCCTTGGACTCCGGGCCTGAGCACTGTCCCTGGCTTCTTCCCACTCAAGGCTAGCACTCCGCCACTTGAGCCACAGCGCCGCTTCTGGCCGTTTTCTGTATATGTGGTGCTGGGGAATCGAACCTAGGGCCTCGTGTATCCGAGGCAGGCACTCTTGCCACTAGGCTATATCCCCAGCCCCCATAAACGACATTTGGGGAAAAGGCTGGTAGAGTAAGGAGGAAGAGTAAAACTGAACAGTACCTTAGATCACAGGAAATCTAATGTTTTAGATATTTTCCCAGTACACTGAGCCATTAAAATTTTTGAGAATGTGACCCAGGGAAATAGTGTTTGTGCTCAATGACATGAAATTCTGAGGATTTTGTCTTTGGCCAAGTTCCTAAGCTGAACTGTCAATAATTCTTAGTGCAGGAAATACTGTGTTAGGGCTTATAGATTGTGGGGAGGGGTCTCCGGAGGTTATCTGATCAATCTTTTTGGCACAGGCCTAGTGAATTCTCTTGAAGGCTGTTTTCTCTATCTTCTGTGAATTCAGAGAACAAGTGATTAGTATAGTGCTTGTAATACAAATTCATCTATGATAGTTGAGGGCTAGGAGATGTATCTCAGTTATATAACACTCACCTGGCATGCCCAAGGTCCTAGGGCACCCTCCTCAGCACTAAAAAAAAATCCCAAACTGCATATTTATATATGTATACATATGTTATATTTGTGTCATATATATATATGACATTTAAAAACAGTGTGTTTTAACTTCCGTTTTCCCAGACCTTAAAAAATACATTTCTCAGCTGGGTGTCTGTGGCTCATGCCTATAAACCTAGCTGCTTGGGAGACTAAGTTTGAAAAGATTATGGTTAGAAGCCAGCTGGGGCAGAAACATTTGAGAGACGCCCCTTCTCAACAGAGAGTTACATGCCGTCATGTGCACCTATTATCCTGTATTATCCTAGCTAGTCAGGAGGTTTACACATGCTCTAGCACTGAGCCACATCCTCAGAGAGGAAAAAAATATGTTTTGGTACTGGGGTTTGAACTCAGCACCTCACACTTGTTAGGTAGACATTCTTAGCATTGAAGTTAACCTCCTGCTCTGATTTTGCTGGTTATATTTTGAGCTAGGTTCTTATTCCTACCCAGGCCAGGCTATGATCCACCTATTTTAGATTCCCTACCATAGCTGGGATGACAGGCTTACACCACAATGCTCAGCTTCTTTTCCTTGATTTTGTTTGTTTTGTTTTTGTTGCCAGTCCTGGGGCATGGACTCAGGGCCTGACACTGTCCCTGGCTTCTTTCTGCGCAAGGCTAGCACTCTACCACTTGAGCCACAGCGCCACTTCTGGCTTTTTCTATATACATGGTGCTGAGGAATTGAACTCAGGGCTTCATGTATACGAGGCGAGCACTTTACCACTAGGCCATATTCTCAGCCCCAGCTTCTTTTCCTTGAGACTGAGTCTTGCAAACTTTTCTGCCTGGGCTGGCCTGGAACTTAGACCTTCTAATCCCAGCTTCTTGTGCAAGTAAGATGACAGACACAATCCTCTGCGCCAAACTATTAGTTGCAAAGAGGTCTTGTATATATACCCAGTCTGGCCTTGAACTGAAATCCTCCTAATCTTAACCTATGAGATAGGAAAACTGAGCCAGGGGCCAGGGGTTCATACCTGTAATTCTAGCTACTCAGGAGACTGGGATCTGATGTTCCCACTTCAATGCCAGCCCTGGATAAGCCTCTGAGACCCTTATCTCCCATTAACTACCAAAAAACAAAACAAAACAAAACTGGAAACAGAGCTATGGCTCAAATGGTAGAAGACTACTTGCCTTGAGCACAAAAACTCAAGAGACAGTACATAGGCCCTGAGTTCAAGCCCTAGGACTAGCACAAAAGAAAAGAGGAAAATTGGAAACGTCTATGGGTTTATACATTAAAAAGAATGATATGGACATCATATGCTTTATAATGAGATGAATTATATGTAAAGTTCAAATGGATACTTCTGGTAAAAGATAGTAGAATGGGCCCAATATGGTTATGCACACCTGTTCTCACACTCAGGTGGCTGAGGCAGGAAGATTGTGTTTGATGCCAGCATGAGCTACATGAGACCCTGTCTTAAAACAACAAACAAAAAAGGATGATGGAGTAAAGGGATCTTTATTCCAATCTCTTTCTCCAAGTCATTATTCACAACAAAAAGAATTATAATAGTTTTTTTTGATCACTATCTAAAACTTGAATATGTACTGAATTAATACATGTACTGTGATATCATAGTTTTGGTGAAAGAGGAAGCTGATAATATATTCTCCCTCAGAGCTAGAGACCTACCAGTACAAATTACCGGGAAAGGCCCACCCAAGCGATCTCTTGATTTGATTGAAGAAGGCTGCAGGCTTAAGAAGATGGCAAACATTCTCATAGAGACAGAGATTAAGAAGTCAGAAAGAGCAGGGTACCAGTGGCTCACACCTGTAATCCTATCTACTCAAAAGGCTGAGATCTGAGGATCATAGTTCAAAGCCAGCCCAGGCAGGAGAGTCCATGCGACTCTTATTTTCAGTGAACCACCAGAAAACAGGAAGTGATACTCTGGCTCAAAGTGGTAGAGCGCTAGCTAGCCTTGAGTGAAAAAGCCAAGCTGGCACCAGTGGCTTACACCTGTAATCCAAACTACTCAGGAGGCCGAGATCTGGAGGATTTGGGTTTGACGTCAGCCTGGGCAAAAAAAGTTGGAAACTCTATCTCCAAAATAACCAGCAAAAAGCTTGCCTGGAAGTGTGGCTCAAGTAGTAAATGTGCCAAATAAGTAAGCAAGCAAGCAAGCAAAAAAAATCAGAAAAGGCAGTTCTCTAAAACCAGAGCTGCTGGGCACCAGTGTCTCACACTTGTAATTTTAGCTACTCAGAAGGCTGAGATCTGAGGACTGCATTTTGAAGCCAGCCCAGACAGGAAAGCATATGAGACTCCTACCTTAAATTAACAACAAAAAGTCAGAAGTGGGGGCCGGAGTGCTTGCCTCACATACATGAAGACCTAGACTCGATTTCTCAGCACCGCATATATAGAAAACAGCCAGAAGTGGCGCTGTGGCTCAAGTGGCAGAGTGCTAGCCTTGAGCAAAAAGAGTCCAGGGACAGTGCTCAGGCCCTGAGTCCAAGCCCCAGGACAGCAAAAAAAAAAAAAAGTTAGAAGTGGAGCTGTGGCTCAAGTGGTAGAGCACTAGCCTTGAGCACTCAGGGACAGAGCCCAGGCCATGAGTTCAAGCTCCCAGACCAAAAGCAAACAAATAAATAAAGCCAGCGCCTGAGCTAAGGATTTTTGTATGAGTAATTTATTAGGAGGTACTCTAAGGAAGCAGACAAAAGCAGAATGAAAAGCTAACCAAAGATACGGTTTCGGTAAAAGTCTAATTCCACAAGGAGCTCTAATCCCACTCTGTGGTAAGGGACCAGGACTTATATCTCAGTCCATCAGTCACTGGTTGTGAGTTTCCCTCAGGTGGAAGGCATTTCTGAGTAAGATTGCTGCTGTCATTTGAGGGCAATTCTCAGGAACAGGGGCATCTGTGAGCCATTAGCAGCCAGTACTCACAACAGCTGGCAGATGAGGACATTGGCTTAGACAAGGGCATCTGGGTAAAGCACCAACAACCACCACTAAAGCAGTGTTTCTGAAAGCAAAGAGCTGCACCAGCCTCATGTAGAACTGGACAGAAATGTGGATTCTCTAGCCCATCCCAGATCTGCTCTCTCAACAAACTCTGGGGCAGGCCCTCAAACCTTGTTTTAACAAGCACTCAGGGTGATATAGGTTTGCATATGAAGTGTCCCCACAAGTCTCAGGTATTTGTTGGGGGTTTGGTCCCCAGTTGGTGGCACTGTTTTGGAAGATTAGGAAATTTTAGGAGGTAGGACCTAGTTGCAGGAAGTAGGTCACTGGAAGAGGGAGTATCTTGTCCCTATCCTCTTCCTGTCTCTCTCTCTCTCTCTCTCTCTCTCTCTCTCTCTCTCTCTCTCTCTTTCTCTCTTTCTCTCTGCCTCCTGTTCACTAGCTTCCTGATAACCATTAAGTGTCCATCCTTCTCCATGATACAGTGAGACAACCAGGCACCAGTGGCTCACACCTGTAATTCTAGCTTCTCAGGAGGCTAAAATCTGAGAATCCCAGTTCAAAGCCAGCCTAGGCAGGAAAATCTGTGAGACCCTTATCTCCAATTAACCACCAGAAAACTGGAAGTGGAGCAGTGGCTCTAAGTGGTAGAGTGCTAGCCTTGAGGGAAAGAGCTCAAGGACAGTGCCCAGGCCCTGAATTCAAACCCCACAACCAACAAGGAAAAACAAACAGTGCAACAAAAGAAATCCTCCTTCCTGGGCTGGGAATATGGCCTAGTGGTAAAGTGCTTGCCTTGTATACCTGAAGCCCTGGGTTCGATTCCTCAGCACCACATATATAGAAAATGTCGCTGTGGCCCAAGTGGCAGGGTGCTAGCCTTGAGCAAAAAGAAGCCAGGGACAGTGCTCAGGCCTTGAGTTCAAGGCCTAGGACTGGAAAAAAAAAAACAAAAAACCAAAACCTCCTTCCTTGTGTGTGTGTGTGTGTGTGTGTGTGGTGTTATACTGGGCCTGCAGAAGAGCATTGTCCTTCATGCTCTGTTCTTGGTGGAACTGGGTGCTTGGAGTGGGGCAGTGTGCCCATCACCCTCAGCCACTTTTCTAGTTACTTTGGCAGGATGGGGCATTTCCATCCTACAGCCCAAGAAGTGAGCCTAAAGATGCAGCTGTGGAACAATAGGAGGGTGATCACAATACTAGCTAGCACTTAGAGGCATTTTCTCCAAGCTTTTTACAATTCTCAGTGCTTTGTACATGAGTCCTCTACATGAGGCAAGGTGGGCGGAGGATCCATTTTACACTTCAGGATATCCTAGCAACTAAGCCAAGACAGTAACTGAGCAGAACTAAGACTCCAGCTTTGAATCTCAGTTTGTTACTTATTAGTTCTGAGAACTTATACAACTCTCCAAGCCTTGATTTCTTCATCTACAAAATTAGGATAATAATATTTTCTTTGGGATAAGAAATTAAGTGAGAACATATCTGCAAGTACCTGTGCATGGTAGGTGATTAATAATAGCAATTTTAAAAAGTAAAAGCAAAATAGCTGGGTTGTTGTGATGTATCCCTGTGGTCTCAGGCTACCAGATTGCACCCTGGGATATGTAGGTTGCCCTTGTCCCCCCCCCCCCCAAAAAAAAAGTGAAATGGCAACATTAAAATATTAACACTGTATGTAGCAAAGAAGGTACCAAGCAGAGGATATTTTTAAGCTAGTGAAATGTCTCTTAGGTCCACTCTTTGGTCACGTGAAGGTAGTTTGATTTCAATGTGGAAAATAATTTCCCTCCAGCAGGATTTCACAAGACAAAACCACATTTGACACATGGCACATAGAGAGTGAGTGTTCTTCCCACAAAATGGAACCCTGCTAGCAAGAGAAATGTTAGCTGATCAAATTATATTTGGAGATTATAAAACATAGATCATCCTGACACAAATTGGAAAAGCAAATGTAAAGATCACATTGAAGCCATCCAAAATAGCTTGATATATTTTAATGGTTCAATATTAGCTTGTTTGCATCTTAAAATATTTTTTAAATCGAGTCACAGCTGTGTGTACTTTAGGCTGTGGCTGTCATAAACAAATATGAAAAGAAGCAGAGTTAAAACAGTTGAATTCCAATGGTTATGTAATCTAACACAAATGACCACTAAGAGACTTGTGAAGAAACGAATGAAACAGAATTTCAAACCTGAGCTTCTGCATAACTGAATGACAGTTTTTGCTGATCAATGCCTGTTGTCTCATTTGGTTAAGGTTATAATGCTTTTAAATAATCCTTTCTTCAAAATGAGTGGCAACAGTGGAAGATTCCAGCTTATTAGAGAGATTTCTGTGAAATATATTTTTTTTAATGGTAAAGTGAGTATTCTCCTCTTTCTGGTATGATTGGAGATGTGTTACCATGGAAACCTGCCCCAGCACTACCACCACTGACCTATTTAAATTTTTCAGCAAGGAAAGGGTTACTGTCTTTTTTTTCCTACCAGCTCCTCTCCCAATTCTTTTCTCTCTTTAACAACCAGAATTCTTCGCATGCTTGGTGCTAAAAACCAATTGGTATCCTTTAAAAAAATATATTCTGGGGGCTGGGGATATGGCCTAGTGGCAAGAGAGCTTGCCTTGTATACATGAGGCCCTGGGTTCGATTCCCCAGCACCACATATACAGAAAACGGCCAGAAGTGGCGCTGTGGCTCAAGTGGCAGAGTGCTAGCCTTGAGCAAAAGGAAGCCAGGGACAGTGCTCAGGCCCTGAGTCCAAGGCCCAGGACTGGCAAAAACAAAACAAAACAAAAATATATTCTGGGGTTTGAACTCAGACCCTTGCACTTGTTAGGCACTATAGCACTCTAGCCACTTCCCTATCTTAGTGATCATTTCTATGAATAGTGGATTTGGTAGGTGAATTTACTTAAAGGGTGCCATATTAAACTGCTTGGCATCAGAATGGCTGGAGAGATGCCACACTTGAGGTATGTCAGTGGGGTATGATTGCTCTCTTACTTGAAGGCAGTGTGAAGTGAATGTGTCTTCATAGTAGGTGCAGTGTGACGTTAGACATTCTTTAATGGGGGCTGGGAATGTGGCTTAGTGGTAGAGTGCTTGCCTAGCTTGTAGGAAGCCCTGGGTTCCATTCCTCAGCACCACATAAACAGAAAAGGCCAGAAGTGGTGCTGTGGTTCAAGAGGTAGAGTGCCCGCCTTGAGCAAAAAGAAGCCAGGGACAGTGCTCAGGCTCTGAGTTCAAGCCCCAGGACTGGCCAAAAAAACAAACGATTCACTTGTACTTACAGTCCAAGCATTGCTTCATTTTTGAGTTAAAACAATTTGTCCTGATTGGTCACTCCGACCTGCATTTCCTAGTTGGGTGTTGTTTGCTAATGGTTCAGCTGTGAACTCAGGTCGAAGATAGAAAGGCATCTGGGCTGGGAGGAAAACCAAGCCGGGAGAAGTCCTCCTGTTGGTTGCCTAAAACTGAGGGATCTGTCCAGATTAGATGCAGAGCTTTTTCAGAACATCACGAACTTCTTCCGGATTATAGTTCCAAGGGCCAGGTTTTCCCTGAAAGAGAAATGAGTCAGGCATTTCCTGAGTTCCACCTTGCAGGGAATATGTAGGTCTAGAGCTCTGATGTGAAGATGGGGTGGTGATGTCTATGCAGGGATTATCAGTACTGCACAAACAGTGGCAGATGCAATGTGAGGTTGATTTGATCATCCAGGGATACCAGAGGGTAGCACTAAATATTCATCCAGAGGACGACACAGAGAAGCAGGAGGAAAACTCAGTGAGTCAAAGTGGCAGAGTTTCAGGAGCCAAGGGATCTATATAAGTAAGATTTCCTTCCATCATTAGACCTTCAGATCTACCATATCCTCTCCAGTTCTCACATTGAGTTCTGCCCATTGTACACTGGAATGGCCTCTGCCTATCCAATCTTCTGCACTAGATCAGCTCTCTTTGTTCCCCTAGTACAACTTTCAATGGTCTCCTGTCTTTAGTCCCACCTACTCTGGTCCATTCTTCATTCATCAATAAATATTCTTTCTGTAGTACAAATCTGATGGTATGTTTTCTCCTCAGAATCCTCCTATGCCTCTTCTTTGCTCTAAGATGAAGGCCAAAGTCTTTGGTTAAGAACCACAGCCCTGTAACCCAAGTGCCCCAATTCCCTATCCACTTCCTTCTCTAATATGCCGCGGTGCCTTGCCCACCCTTTTCCCTATTTGTGCAATGATTTTTCCCTCCCCATACATGTTTGGCTGACTCTTTATGGTTTAAGACCCAACTGAGCTTACCACATCCTCTGCAACACCTATTCTTTCACAGGAGTTGGGAAAGGTATAGTGAGAGAACCAAGTCCATCCTGATGCCCCACATGCTTTCATTTACGAATTGTCTGTGGCTGCTCCTTTGGTGTGTTTCTTTTGTTGTTGGTGGTGGTGTTGGTGTTGGTATTGTTTGTTTTTATTGGTAAGAACCTAGAGCCTCATGTATGCTGGACAAATACTCTATCACTGAGCTATACTCAAGCCCAAGCTGCTTCTGTGCTACAACAGCAGAATTAAATAGTTGGAGAATCTCAGGTTATTTGTCTCACAAAGTCAAAAATATCTATTACCTGGTCCTTTATAGGAAAGGTTGACTCCTGCTCTGGAGTCTCACAACACATGGGACATTGAATTACTTCTGATATTGAATTACTGTCTTCTTTACAGTCTGGGGAGACCCTGAGCACCTTGAAGTAACACATAAGTCATTTTAAATTAATTTGTATATGTCTGGTACTTGCATGGGGCCTAATTCAGGGCAGGGACTCAGATCAAGGGCAGCCAGCTTCAATCATGCTGTCTTAGAACCACATCGCAGGGGAGGGGAAAGAAGGGGAAGATTGAGGACCCTTATACTGTGACCCCCAGCTTCCTGGGGCTCCCTTTGTAAGTCGTTCCTTATTTGACCTGCATAGGTAGGGCCAGCCTGGCCTATGGGTAGAAGAGCATCCAGGCAGTTGGGTTTCATCTATTTCCAAGGTTTGAAATCCCTTTAAAACTTAATGTTCTAGGATCAGAGGCTGCGCTTGCTTCCTTCCTTTATTCTAACCAGGCCAAAACCTTGAGGGATAGTAGCCCTCAGGAAGCCCATGCTACTGAGTCGGGATCCTGTGTCTCATCCCTTCATCAGCATTTCTAGCTTCTGCCATAGAGGGCTCACTCTCCTTGACCTCCTACACACAGGTTCAGGCCTGCCTCAGCAATGACAGCTTCAGAGCTCCTCCATCCTCTGTTGTACCCTTCCAGAGGATTTAGAATGGAAATCAAAGCCTTGTCTAGTAACATGGGGCAAGTCAGTACAGTCAATTCCCCTCTCTGAGCATCATTTATAAAATGGGAACATTTTCTTCCTTTCCCTTCCCTTCGCTTCCCTTCCCTTCGCTTCCCTTCCCTCCCTGCTCTCTCTTTCTCTCTCTCTCTCCATCCTCTCCTTCTTCATATGCCAGGATTGGGGCTTGAATTCAGGGCCTCAGTGTTCTTTTTTTTTTTTTTTCTTGCCAGTCCTGGGGCTTGAACTCGGGGCCTGGGCACTGTCCCTGGCTTCTTTTGCTCAAGGCTAGCATTCTACCTCTTTAGCCACAGCTCCACTTCAGACTTTTTCTGTGTATGTGGTGCTGAGGAATCGAACCCAGGGCCTCATGCATGCTAGGCATGCACTCCACTGCTGAGCCACACTCCCAGCCTGCCTCAGTGTTCTAGCTTGGCTTTTTCTACTCAAGGCTCACACCTCCACTTCCAAAAACAATGTTTTCTATCTCTCATAAAACCAAACCAAGGCTGGGCCAGTCATCTGCCTTCTGAAGGCAGACAGGACGATGCAGCTATCGACTAGCTGCTAAGGACTTAAAGGGCATTGTTTCATCTCTGGCAGGGTGGGGACCAATCTCACATGGCAGAAGAGCTAAATGGGTGAATAGATTGCCATGGTCACATGGACAGCAGTGATTTGAATCCAGATCTCCCTGAAACAAAGCCCTGTTTTGGCATTGTCTTTCCAGTGCCCTTTGCCCCCAGGTCAGGTCACCACCTTGTAGAGAATCCTGCCCTCCTGGAGTACATAGAGCCTCTCTGGCAGGGCTGCGTAGAGCTGACTGCTCTGGTTCTCCATTGTGTCCACTACCACAGGGCATGGAGGGTTCTGGTCCAGCAGCAGCTGGGCTGCCTGCAGGCGGTCCTGGAGGTTCCGGTGATGCCTGATGTTCACATTGTTCTTGAAAGCCCAACCATCTGCAAGAGAAATATTAGTCCCCAGACTCCATAGGCATGGCACACACTTCCTGCAGACTAAATACCACCTGCTTGTAACATAATGTCCCATACAGAAGTGCCTTGGCCATGCCATGATTTGACCCAGTTTCCCACTAGGGATAGATGGCAATGTCGCAGAGAGGGTTGTTGATTGATCTAGAACTGAAGCACTAGGCTTCTGACTACAGGCCTCAGCTCTTCAGTGTGAGATAGTCTGAGAGACAAGTGCTTCTTTTTTTTTTTTTTTTTTTTTTTTTTTGCCAGTCCTGGGCCTTGGACTCAGGGCCTGAGCACTGTCCCTGGCTTCTCTTTGCTCAAGGCTAGCACTCTGCCACTAGAGCCACAGCGCCACTTGTGGTCATTTTCTATATATGTGGTGCTGGGGAATTGAACCCAGGGCTTCATGTATACAAGTCAGGTACTCTTGCCACTAGGCCATATTCCCAGCCCCAGACAAGTGCTTCTTGATCTTTAATGTACACATGAATCTCTCAAGGACTTTGTGGATTTTTTTGGTGGCGGGGGGGTATCTGTAAAGAGGCTTAAACTCAGAGCCTGGACTCTGTCGCCTCACTTTTTTGCTCAAGGCTGGCACTCTACCATTTGAGCCACAGCTCTATTTCTGGCTTTCTGCTGGTTTATTGGAGATGAGTCTCACACGCTTTCCTGCCCAGGCTGGCTTCAAACCATGATCCTCCTATCTCAGCCTTGAGTAGCTAGGATTACACACATGAACCATAGGTGCCCAGCCAGAGGAACATTCTTGGTCTATCCAGCTCCCAGAATGGCAAGGTTGTTGGTGCCTGAATCACACTTTGGCAAACAAGGGTCCAGAGCAGTGATTATCCAGGTGTGTAGTCCCCAGACCAGCTGCACAGCATCACTTAGGAGCTTCTTAGTAATGTAGATTCTCATGCCCCAACCTGTACTGACCAGGAATAAAGCCCACCAATCTTTGTTCAACAGCCTTCCAGGTGATTCCAGTGCATACTGAAGTTTTAAAGACTGCTTGGGAATCTAAACAACTTCTCTCTCAACTATTCCTCATTAAACCATCTTTTAAAAATACAAATCAGACCTTGTCACTCTCCTTCTTAAATCTTTCAGCTCTTTTTCTCTTTCCTCTCTGGCCTCTCCATCCAATCTTGAAAGGGGGCTTGGGGAAGGGGAAGAGGAAGAGGCAGATAATCTTTCTGTACCTGACGCATGCGCTTCTTCAATGTAAATGATGAGAAAATCAGCTGTGGAATGAAAGTCTTCTGCAAGTTTCTTGAATTGGTCAAATTTGAAAAGAAATGAAGGTCAGGTGCAACTTCCAAAGTTCAGTACCAGTGGCCTAATGCCTAAATAGAAAAGAATCCATCATAAATCTAGAATCTGCTCTCAGTTTTCTTTTGCATGTGCCATCTTCTCTCCTACTTCAATTCTGTTCCCTGTACTACCCTTCCAGGATGGAGCCTGGATCTGGTAGCACTGATTTGTGTCGCTCTAAAATAAGAGGTTTGGGGCTGGGAATATGGCCTAGTATACATGAAGCCCTGGGTTCTATTCCCCAGCATCACATATATAGAAAATGGCCAGAAGTGGCGCTGTAGCTCAAGAGGTAGAGTGCTAGCCTTGAGCAAAAAGAAGCCAGGGACAGTGCTCAGGCCCTGAGTCCAAGGCCCAGGACTGACAAATCAATCAATCAATAAATAAATAAATAAAATAAGAGGCTTATGAGACCTTTCAGTGGATCACTGGAAGTGTTGCATGATAGTTATAATAATTAGAAAATCAGCTTCAATGCGTGTGTGTGTGTGTGTGTGTGTGTGTGTGTGTGTGTGTGATGGGACTGGCATGCATGTACAGCTTCCCTCTTCTTCCAGCCACCAGAGAAAGGCACCGAGTCCCAGCCAGGAGCACCAAAGTTGAACCAGACTTCCCCACTTTCTATCTACCCCAGTCCCCAGGGTATTGCAGCTTCCCGTACAGGGTCACACTAGACCCAGTGACAGAGGAGGAGAAAAGTTTCTCTGAGTTGGGCACTGGTGGCTCATGTCTGTGATCCTAGCTACTTGAGAGGCTGAGATGTGAGGATCACAGTTCAAAGCCAGCCCAGGTAGGAAAGTCCATGACACTCTTAGCTTCAATTAACTGCTCAAAAACTGAAAGTGGTGCTGTGGCTCAATGTGGTAGAATGCTAACCTTGAGTAAAAAAACAGGCCAGGAACAGCACCTGAGCCCTTAGTTCAAATCCCACAATCTAACAAAAAAAAAGTTTCTTCTAAATCACCACTAGGTCATTTGCCAAATAAAATCACACTGCTAGTCCAGGTGAAGACAGCCACCTCCATGCCCTGCCATGAGACGTTGGGGGATGCCCATGCATGACCCTGACCTTCTCATACTGGGGCCAGGCCCAGGACCAGAAAGTGACAGCAGTCATTAGGTGGGAGCAGAAAGTAGGAGCACCCAGAGCTGGGCGAGTGGGCCTTGCAAAACATGTTTCAGTGGTACAGGAGGGTCTGGAAGGCAGGACCTGTGTGAACCAAGACTCTGAGTCCTTGTGGCAACCTCCATTGTTCTATTGGGCTTCACTAGCACAATGGAGATCCAAAGATGAAATGGAGAATTTCAATATTGCTTTCTCAGAGCATTAATCTGCAAGTGTGAGGTCCTTCTGAGTGGGGTCCTGTGTGAGTCATGAGCTCATGGCCATGAAGTCCGCCCTGGGCCAAAGCCATGGATAATTCCCCAGCCTAGACTGGGGCAACACCCCTGAGCATCCCATGACTTCTTGTGGCCAGGGCCAAAACATTGCTAAACCTTTATCACATCTATTGTGGTAAGAGCTGGTCCTGCACTGTGCCATAGCCTGAAGTGTCTGCACCCCCCCTGCCACCCCCAACCTGTGTTCACTGTTCCTTAAGGGTAAGGCCTCATTAAAACTCTTCCCATTTGGGCTGGGGATATAGCCTAGTGGCAAGAGTGCCTGCCTCGGATACACGAGGCCCTAGGTTCGATTCCCCAGCACCACATATGCAGAAAACGGCCAGAAGCAGCGCTGTGGCTCAAGTGGCAGAGTGCTAGCCTTGAGCGGGAAGAAGCCAGGGACAGTGCTCAGGCCCTGAGTCCAAGGCCCAGGACTGGCCAAAAAAAAAAAAAAGAACTCTTCCCATTTGTATCCCAGAACTTGAGCATGCACACATTCTCTCTGTAAGCATTTATTCAGCACTTATAATAAGCAAAGATGCATGCCACACGCTGGGGATTGAGTGGGAAAGGAGGCCAGCAAGCCTCTGCCTGCATGCAGTTTCAGGTATGATTAGTGGGGAGTCAGGCAAAAAAGCAAGCAAGCACATAAGTGAAGCAATTTCAAGTGTGATAAGTGTTGTGAAAGAGACTATAAAGAAGTGACCTACTTCAGACCTCTCCCCAGAGAGGGCCTCTGGGGAGCTGCCATTTAACCTGAGAAGTAAAGAAATAGAAAGACCAGCCATGGGGAAAGGGAGAAGGGCTTTCCAGGCAAAGAGACAACAATGTTCAAAGTCCTCCAGGACAGGCAGGGCAGAGTTTGTTCCGAGGATCACTGGCTAGAACCAGAATGAGAATCAGCAACAATAGAGGCCACAACAGGAGGCTCTTACAGACCTTGATGAAGAATTTGAATTTTTTTTCTTAAAAGCTGGGGCTGGCGTCAGACTGCAATCATCAGGCATGAGCCACTGGTGCCTGGCAAGAATTTCAATTTTATTCTGGCTATAGTGGGAGTCATGGAGATATAAAAGGTGTGAATCTTTGCTGCATTTTTAGCTGCCTTAACCCTTAACCTACATGGAATTCCTATTTTGTATACCATCGACAGAAGAATGTGCCTAGCCTTGCTCTGTGGAAGGCAAAAGGGGCTAGGTCTGCTGTCTGCCCATAGCAATCAGGCCATAGGCCGTAACACCCAGGGCTGATTAGATCCCCCCACAAAGGTAGGAGGAAGAAGCAGTTAGGGAGCATTGAAAAGTCCTTCAAGGGGCCAGGGGAGTAACCACTAGCAGTAGATCAAAAGAAGCAGTGGACCAGTACACAGGGACTGATTAGAGAATAGTTGGCAACTTAAACTGCTATAGTTTGTGTGTGTGTGTGTGTGTGTGTGTGTGTGTGTGTGTGTATGTGTATGCAGGTGTGCGTGCGCGCTCGCACATGCACCAGTCCTAGGGCTTGAACTCAGGGCCTAGATGCTCTCCATGAGCTTCTTTTGTACAAAGCTAGCACTCAACCACTGCCACAGCACCACTTTCAGCTTTCTCTGAGTAGTTTATTGGAGACAAGAGTCTCAGGGCCTTTCCTGCCCAGGCTAGCTTTGAACCATGATCCTCAGATTTCAGTGCCTGGCTTTGCTCTGGTTAATTGATTAGTTACATATCTTCTGTGTTCTGCAAAGGATTTGAAGCAGCTTCTGCACAAAATAAAATATGAACTAGAAAATATGGAAGAAAAAAACTCTTGTCTCCATGGAAGAAATAGAGCAGGAGAAGGGAATGAAACATAATAAATATATCCCATGCATTTATTAAAACTGAGTTATGTATTTGGTTCTGAGTTTTCTGGTTGTCAAGTAAAAGGAGAAACACAAGTATAGATTTCCAGTATTTCAGTCTACAGAACAAGGAGAAGGTAGATTGGTTTCTCTAGACACACGAAGCTCTCCTGTCTTTGGCTCACAAATTGTTTCCATAGGAGGCCCTCAGATGCTCTCAGTGGGCCTCAGTCCCTGTGTGTTGATTGTGTGATTATTCCTCACCCATGTGACAGGGAGGCCCAGGCATCAGCAGGAAAGGCTCTTAGGCCAGTCATGGCCAAGTGGTGAGTCAATGGACTCCAATGACCCCAGGTAGTCATTCAGGGTGAGATAAGTGATTTAGGGTCAAGTTTAGCTCAAAATATTGGCTGTTTGGAATTATGTTTTCAATGCCCACCCCCCAAAAAATCAATACCCACTGATTGGGACACCCTGGAAGTGACAGAGCCCTTTGTTTAATTATTTACATTGTGGTTGGGACAGCGATTGGTCCTGAGGGCGAAGTTCAAACTTAGTTCTCTGCTTTTCAGACAGTAGAGAGAGGAAGGATGGGTACAGACGGTAGCTGCGCTGAAGGCTGGCTCTGGGCCCATGTCTACAGGCCACAGGGCAGAGGACCATTTAGAGAATGTTAGGTAAGGATCTGAGGTCCAGCCAAACTCTGGTTTATAAACAGGAAAACAGGTTTGTAGTAGAGCTGGACTTGGACCCATCCCAAGGTCTCCTAGGCCAGTAAATTAGTTCCACACCAAGCTCTCTTCCAGAGAAACTCCATGCATAGTTACAGAAAAATTCCTCAATACATTTGGAGAAATTTGAGATTTCAAACAGGGACTGAAATAAAGTGAGTTTCTACTGAACTCTCTGACACTCAGAAAATAAATAATCTATAACTTGTCTTCTCACACAACGTGCTAGTTCATCAATGCTTGGGAGGGTGGGCTGTGTGTGTGTGTCCATCCAAGAGTATGTGAGCACAATGTGCATGCATGTGCTTAAGCTTATACAGGGTACTGCAGAGGATGGGAGATGGTTGTGAGCTTCTCTGAGCCCTTTCTACAAAACAGAAAATGCACTAGCACAAGTTCTAGTTCTGACTCCACTAAGGATTCTGAACAAGACATTTACCACTCTGGGCCTTTGTATCTGAGAAATAGGGGAAGTGCTTTGGGTTATCTCTGAAGAGTGTTCCAGGTCTCCCAATCTGTGGCTCTATGTTCACAGTTTATACTCATAGCATACAATAGAGCATTTTAATGGTCTAGTAGGTATCTGAAACAGTTACAAGATGTCTGTCTTATAGGCAGAACTGGCCATGTTAACTCTGTACTTGAAAACCATTCCAGAACTCACCAAGCCTCCTCAGATATGTCTGACACATCATGCGTCCAAGTGCTGGTCCCTGCTAGTGGATCAACCTCCTCTTTCATCCTTTCTAGTCCCTTGCACCCCACTTCTGCCAAGCTGAAGGATGCCCTTACTCTTTCCTGCGCTGCTCTCCAATGCTGTCTCTAGAGATTCAGCTCATCATCCTGTTCTCCAGGCAGCCTTCCAATGGCCACCTCCTCACCCTACCTGTGAGAAGGTCCCTGTGCTTGTCTTGCTTCTGTCTCTCATTTCTGAGTTCTGTGGTCTGCCAGGACATAGGTAAGTGGTGTTACTACCACTGCCTATTATTTCAGAGGACTTAGAGTCTAAGTGTAGAACACCAACTCTATTTTTATAAAGAAGGAGCTCTTCTTGGTTTTCCTTTTGTCTGTCAGTCTCCTCTCTCTCATCCTTTGGTCTCAGCTGCAGGCCCAGAGGCAAACTAAGCCCTTTCTAAAGGAAAGTAGACAGTTAAACACTGTAAGACAATTCTGTGAATTGGCCTTAAGGCAAGTTAGCTTTCAAGGAAATGGGAAGTGATCTCTTTTTTGTTGCTTGGTATCCAGAAAACCTTTTTGTTGTTGTTGTTAGATGGTATCACAGTGCCTGGCACATAGATCCATGGTAAAGTTAGTGGTTATTCTCAGTGTCAGTGCTTGCTTGGTATGAATGTTTATTGAATAAATTGGGGTATTTGGGGGGGGGCATTATGGTTCAAATTGATAAAAAACAAAAGAAGGAGGAAGGAAGGAAGGAAGGAAGGAAGGAAGGAAGGAAGGAAGGAAGGAAGGCACTAGTGGATTGTGCCTGTAATTCTAGCTACCCATGAGGCTGAAATCTGAAGGATCTTGGTTCAAAGTCAGCTCAGGCAGAAAAGTTTGCTAGCCTCCATTTCTAAAATAACCAGCAAAAAGCAGGTGGATGCATGGTTCAAATGATAAAGAGACAGTCTAGCAAGTACAGGCCCTTAGTTCAAACTCCTATACCAAAAAGAAAAAAAAGAAGAAATAAAAGAAACTATTAGTGTACTCTTTGATTAAAACACCTCTCTTTGTGTGTGAACTCAAGACCTAGGCTATCCCTTTTTGTTCAAGGCTAGTGCTCTATGACTTGACCCACAGTTCCACTTCCCACTTTTTGCTGGTCACTTGAAGAGTCTCAAGGAGTTTTCTACGCAGTCTGGCTTCAAACAACAAGCCTCAGGTCTCAGCCTCTTGAGTACCTAGGATTACAGGCGTGAGCCACTAGTACCCAGCAACACTCCCCATCTTAAGCTACAAAAATCATTCTTTCTTCAAAGCTTAGTTCCAACCATGCTTCCTCTAGGAAGCCTTCCAAGTCTGGCAGCAGAGGAACGTCAAACCTTCATAATGTCTCCACTTCACAGGACTGTCAAGATTTGTTTATTATTACTTATTTATTAAATTTGTTCTGTGGAGACACTGTCTTTGACCCAAGAGCAAGCTCTGCCTCTGTCACCTAGCTGAGGGCCTGTCACAGGTGATAAAACCAGTCAAGAAGCATTGAAAACACAAGGAGAAAAGTCCTCTCCCTGAGTCTGACCTGGCCACTTATTGCTCTGTTCCCTTGTCCTTACTTCACTCTGCTTTGAAAATGAGAGGACTGACTAGGTCAATGCTTCCCAAAGGGTGTTCTTTGGAATCAGTTCAATGATCACATTCCTTTGGTGGAAAGCTGGGTTTATATGTTAGGAATACCAGTCAGTAATATGTTGATGTATCAAATAAGCTTTTTAAACATTTCATGTATTTGCTTTTTTGTTTTAAATGTCAGTCCTGCCATTGAATGCTGGGCCTGGGCACTGTCTCTGACCCTTTTTGCTCAAGGCTAGGCCTCTTTCATTTGAGCCAAAGCTCCACTTCTGGTCTTTTGGTGGTTAATTGGAGAGAAGAGTCTCATGGACTTTCCTGCCAGGGCTGGTTTTACACCGTGATCCTCAGATCTCAGCCTCCTGAGTAGCTAGGATTACAGGTGTGAGCCACCAGCACCAGGCTCATGTGTTTTCTTTTAAGATTCAGAGCTTCTCAGAGTCATTTTTTTGTGCAACACTTGGTTTCAACTCAGGGCCTTAATTTCTCACTTGCCCACACCACCATACATCACTGGTTCTCTAGCACTTGAATCACATCTCCATTTCTAGCTTTTACTTATTAATTGAAGATAAAACTCTTTTGGATCTGACTACCTCATCTGGCTTCAAACCTTTACCCTCAGATCTGAGCCCTCTGAGAAGGGAGCTTAGGTATCCAGGTTCTGGGTCTGAGGAAAGGTATGTGAGGAGAGATGAGGACAGGGAGGCCTGGGTCCAGAAGGGACCCAACTAACTGTAGGAAGCTGAAGTGTTGTTTCAGAGGAAGAGGAAGAGTCCAGAAAGCTGGACACTGGTACTTGAGGGTGTGGGGAGGGCTGGCATGGAGAATATTCTAGAAGGTTATTAACATGCTGTCAGCAATGTCACAGAGAAGCCAAAGCACAAGAGAGGGACAAGATCTCACAGTTCGTCTCCAGAAAGTGAGTGTGAGCAGAGCTCAGAAGTGACAGTGGGGAGAAAAGTTGGAGCCTGACAGGGAGGACCTCAACGGAAAGAAACTGAACTGGAACAGACATGGATAAGAGCCACCTGCCAGCCATTCACACACAAGTTGACTTGGAAGACATAGAAAGTGGGAGAAAGAAGTCCTATCAGGAAGAGAGGCTGTGAGGACAGAAGGAGAGAAAGCTGATTGGAGAGCCCACATAGATGGAGCTGCTCAGCCTGAATATGGGGGAGGAAGGAAGAGAGACTGAGACGAGAGATCTTCAACAAGTATATACGGAGTAACTACTATGTGCCAACAGTAGTCAGGGCACAATAATTGCTAAGTGTTATGGTGTCCATCTCCACAGAGTTTGAAGACTACTTAATGAAGGCAATGGGCCTAAGTCAAATACCCACCACCCAATTACCAACCACGATGGCCTGAATAAAGTAAAATTTAAGATGTTAATCAGAATAGAAGAGGGGCAATCTGGGTTGGGGAAACCAGAGCTGGATTTGAGCAGCAGTCTGAAGGATGAGATGGGAGGGTTTCACCAGGCAAAGATGGGCAAAGGGTGCCCTGGGAGAATGACTTCATTGTAAGATCAGCATTGAGGGCTGGAAGCCAGAGTGGATGGCTTGTGATTTGACTATTCGGGAAAGTAGTTATGCTCCTCAGAGGAACAGAACTGGAGAATATTTCATTACTTGATTAGGAAGAAGACAAGAACCCACCCAAAGGAGCAGAGGAAGAAAATTCAACACCTTTCAAGCTTCTCCATCTCCTGTACCACCACTATCTCAAGCCCCTGAGCATGTAGCGGCTTCCTGACCTTGCATGAAGTCCCAAATGCTGCACCTCTGTCCTGACAGGCTGACCACTGTGCAGTTTGGAGCCAGACCTCCATGCACAGCCTTGTCTTCCAGTCTCTGCCACCGGACCTTCAGGATGAACCAGAAGTACTGGGTGCTGAAGAAAGTCGGGACCCAGTTGTCTGGAGAGAAGCGAGGGTTCCTGGTCATGCCGGTCTTCTGGCCCATGGCCAGAATGTTCTTCTTGACCCTCTCTGGAACGAGGATCATTAGCGTTTTGCCCATGACCACCTCCACAACCACCTGCAAGAATATCCAGAGCCGCTTCAGCCACAGTCTTTGCCGGGACAGCCCCATCTCTGTACAACCAGCACTGGCTCTGAGGCTGATTGACCAAGAGGCTGCAGCCAGGCAAGGACACAACACTGGGTGGAGCTGAACAAAGGTGCAGAGTAGGCACAGCCAATCCCTGACAAGGGGTAGGAGCCAGGATAGAAGGTGTTTGCCTTGCTGTCAATAAAATGGAAAATCCCTAACCATGTGCACAAACGTGTACACAGAATTATTATCATTTCAGATTAGTTGTCTTTCCTTTTGAGAGATCCTTGGATTAGGACATTCTGATTAGATTTCCTTCAGATTAATTTGAAGACCTAGATACATTACAACTAAAGGCTTCCTGCTAAGCCATAATGAAACCTATCGTTTTGTACAGTTAATATGTGCTAATGAAAGAATGGAAAAGATTTGTTTCAGCCTGGGTCAGTGGCTCAAGCCTATATATTGTAGCTACTCAGGAGGCTGAGATCTGAGGATCACAATTTGAAGCCAACCCAGGTGGAAATATCTGTAAGACTCTTATCTCCAATTAACAAGCAAAACCTCCCTAGAAGTGGAACTGTGACTCAATTGGTAAAGCACTAGCCTTGAGTGAAAAAGCCAAGCAACAAGAGTACGAGGCCCTAAATTCAAGCCCCAGAATCAGTGTGTGTACATGCATATGCGCTGTGAGTATACACACACACATGCACACATACACACAGAGAGAAAGAGATCTGTTTCAAGTGAATAGATTCTAACTATGGTTATTCTTCTACTAAAGAAAGATGGGAGCTGGGAATGTGGGTTAATGGTAGAGTGCTTGCCCAGCATGTGTGAAGCCCTGGGTTCGATTCCTCAGTACAACATAAACAGAAAAATCCAGAAGTGGCGCTGTGGCTCAAGTGGTAGAATTCTAGCCTTGAATAAAAAGAAGCTCAGAGACAGTGCCCAGGCCCTGAGTTCAAGCCCCAGGAAAAGAAAGAGAGAAAGAGAGAGAGAGGAAGGGAAAGAGAGAGAGAGAAAGAGAGAGAGAAAGGAAGGAAGGAAGGAAGAAAGAAAGAAAGAAAGAAAGAAAGAAAGAAAGAAAGAAAGAAAGAAAGAAAGAAAGAAAGAAAGAGAAAGAAAGAAAGAAAAGAGAGGTGTGCTTTACCCTCACAGCTTCCCAAAGGTGGGTAAGGATTTGTGGAGGACAAGCCCTCATCAGAGGTTATGAATCTGGGTCCTTCATGGCTGGTACAGGGCTGGGGCCATCCCCAGGGAAATCTGAGGCCTGCCCCTCCTCTTAGCAGTAGAGTGGAGTAAGTAAAACACTTCCAGTTCTCTGGGAGGTTATAGTCCAGTGCAGGGAAGAGAAAGTTCAGAGAAAATTGCTGTGTAGTCTAGTTCACACAGAGGGTGTGTGAGTGTGATGCGAGCATGAGGAAGAGGCAGCTGATTCTCTTCAGAGAGGTCCAGAGGACTTCAAAGTGAGGCCAGTGATCCCAGTGGAAGGAACCCCAGGGCCAAAGGCCTAGAATCCAGAGAGCATGACTCAAAGAAGCTCAAAGTTGGAAAGTGTTTTAAAATACATCTAAAACAACTTCCTTTTTTAAACCAGGGGAGTAGAGTTGAGAGGGAGAAGGGTGGGGATGATGGGAGATTGAAGCCCAGAGAGGAGAAGTGTCCTGACTAAAGCCAGTTGCAGTGTTAAATAATCTCTAAGGGGTTAATTCACTCCCTCCTGGCTCATTTCTATGCCTATTTCAATGTGTCAGTAAGGGTAGCATGGAAAGGATGACATAAAAAGCTGGTTACCACTCCAAAAAGTTGTCAACCTTGCTCTGGTGTCCGGTGACTGCCTTTACTACATTCATTTCATTTAGGAAGGAAGACATATAGAATAAGTAAACTCCAAAAGATGCTTTATTTCAAAATATCTCATAGGAAATGCCACATGTACGTTCACCAAGTACAGCACCTTCTTCTTCAAGCAGTCACAGCTAGGATTACAGGTGTGAGCCACTAGCACCTGGCTTCTAAAGCCATCACGTATTTGTCAGTTATTTTAAAACTCTGGCCTGGCATTCCTGTCATATCTGGCTCTCATTCTGATGTTTGTTCTACCTCATCCAACTGTGTTTTATGCCTTTTAGTATGCTTTGTAATTGTTGTTTCTAAGCTAGACATGCTATACTTAGTAGAAAGAACTGCAGTAGGACAGGAGGCATAGCCCAAGTGGTAAAGCACCTGACTCGCAAACACAAAGTCCAGAGTTCAAACTCCAGTACTGCAAAAAAAAAGCGACAGGCTGGAAATGTAGGTCAGTAATAGAACACTTGCCTAGCATGTTAAGGCCTTGTGTTCCATCCTTAGCACCAACAACAAATAAAATAAGCTACTAGTAATACATTGTTTCTTGGTTATTTCCCCCTTTTAGGTGGGACAGGCTGGCCAGAGGTGAAGTTGAGTATTTCAGAGTTGAACTCTGATAGAACTGCAATAGGTTAGACTCTGACAAACAGTTTTTTTTTTTTTTGAGGGTGTGCCTTGTCAAGGGGAATAATGTCCTGACATATATTTCAAAATGTTTATTTTCTTACTCCCTTACTGAAAGCATGAGAGGATTTTCCCTCTAGTCATCACTGTGAGAATCTGGAGGAGCCGCAGGAGGTAAATTTCATCAGTGTGAGTATACTTCCCTAACAGAGTCCAGTGTGAGTACACTTCCCTAACAGAGTCCCTGGACTACCAACTCTCAGATTTGACTGCATGGAGCCTCCACCAAGTTCTCAGCTACAGTTGAGCTTTTCATACTCTGCTCTGGTTCTTGCAGAGCCTTCTTCTTATGGTCTTTTTTACACCAAGCTATGAATTTGTGTATCTACTTATCTCTCTAATTCTGAGGGCAGCCATGTGATATTGGTTGGTTCTCATTGTCAACCTGGGATGCTCACCCAAGCATTAGTGTGTAGGTTTCTATTGATGGTTGGCAACATAGGTTTAACAGTCTGATATGGCTAATACTCAGTCTTCAACACCTTTGGCCCAATATTCCCATCATACAACACTTGATTAACATAAACCATTGGTATGGTCTCAAGGTCTTAGATAAACAAAAACATTTCTCTCTCTCTCTCTGTGTGTGTGTGTGTGTGTGTGTGTGTGTGTGTGTGTGTGTGTGTGTGTGTCCTGGACTTGGGGCTTGAACTCAGTACTTGGACACTGTCCCTGAGCTTTTGTGCTTAAGGCCAGTGCTCTACCACTTGAGTCATAGCTCCACTTCTGTTTTTTTTTTGTTGTTTGTTTGTTTTGGTGCTTAATTGTAGATAAGAGTCTCATAGGCTTTGCTGCCTGGGCTGGCTTTGAACCATGACCCTCAGATCTCAGTCTGCTGAGTAGCTAGGATTACAGGCTTGAGTCACCAGTGCGTACCTATTTTCTTTACTTTTGAAGCTCACTCATGTTATGCTTGCTGAAGTTGGAAGAAGAGAGGTAGTGGTGAGAATGAAAGTGAACTTTTAGGCCCCAAGCCCAAGCTCTAGGAATCTCACATTAGATCCAGTCACTTGCTCCTGCATGCCAGATAAAGAGACATGGAGAAGGACAGATAAAGGAGATTAATTAAATTTTGAAAGAGGATGATTTTTTTCACCTAGAACAATTGAATTTAATCACTAAGCCTTATCTATGATGAATATGGACCATTTATCTTTTTCTGCTTTAGTGTATTTAAATAAAATGAATTTGTAATTTCATAATGAACATAAAGGAGATTTATTACATGTCAGCCATGGGAAGGCGTAGCACTTCAGTACATCTTTGGCTATCTCCTGGGATACCTCGGCTTTGCATTAAATAGGGAGATCTAGGGACAGGAGGTAAGAAAGATATGCATTCTTAAGACTGTCCCAAAGCCACAGGTATGGACTATTTGACTAATTGGCTTCAGTTTTTGTTTCTGAAGGCATAGAAGGTGGTTTGTAATTTTTGGCTGTTCTCTTCAAGATGATAACAAGGAATCATCTGATTAGGGGGCAGTTTGCCTCTTGTCACAAGATGCATATGTGTGAATCCTGTCTTTCCTGGACACCAAGATGGTTGTAAAGTGACTGTAACAGGGAATAGTGCAGGTCCAAGAACACAGAAGCAATGTGTGTGTATGAGGGAGGAGGTACTGGCTTCCCAGCTTTTAGTTAACTTGCCAGCCCAGGAAAAGCAGTTTTTTAGTTGCCTCTTCCAAGATTAGCAGCAGGGGAAGTGAAGACAAAATGGTACATATGAGGTGAGTGACACAGTGGCACACTTCAATTTGTGATGGAGATTCATTCCTGGTATGTACTCCACCAAAAGTGCCCTGCTCGTATTTTCAGCATCAGCTTTTTCTTGGTACAGTGAGGATTGCTCCCCCAAGCTTGCAGGATTGAGCTGGGAATTAGAGCTCCTTCATACATGACGATGCCAGTTTAAAAATACATGAAAAATGTATGAGTAAATAATAACGTGATTATATCTAATTGCGCACCAGTCAGATGGCAACAATAACCATTAACATATAAAGTTATTATTAATCAGAAGTAAAGTCTTTCCATTTGGCCACAAGGCTCATAGTGGGAGCCCAGTGACAACCATAATTATTTCTGTTCTCTACCCTCAAAGCCTCACAGGCTGGCACAGATGGACAAAAGATAATTCTAGTCAGCATTGCTTCCCAGGTGACTAGAGAAGCAAAGGCCCTGGAAGATGAAAGCAGCCACCTCATAGGAGGAGGAAATGATCCCCAAAGTCTGGAGGGCTACTATATAAGCACTAATCCTATAGAAGCAGGAGGTAGATTGAAACTCTCCTGTGTTGGGTCCTGATGTATTCCTTGTAGAGGTCAGGGTGTCTGGGGAGGCCAACAATGAGGCCCTCTCCCTTGCCCAGCCCCCAAGCTCTGCCCTACAAGGGCAGAGTGAGATGCTCTGGGGGATGCTCAGATTTAAAGTCAAAATGATTCCCTGGCTCTCCCATTGCACAAACTTATATTGTAATTGCCAACATCACTTCCTCAATTTTTCTTTTTCTGTGTATGTGGTGCTGAGGAATCGAACCCAGGGCTTCATGCAAGCTAGACAAGCAGTTTACTGCTAATCCACATTCCCAGGCCCACTTCCACAAATTTTCAAGAAATCCAGGAATTGGGTGATCTGTTTTTAATTGTCACTGTCATCTTTTATTGTCCTACTTTGTATTTCCATAAAAGGCATAAATAACCTGGAGCTGGTGGCTCACCCCCGAAATCCTAGCTACTCAGGAGGCTGAGATCTGAGGGTCGCAGTTCAAGCCAGCCCAGGCAGGAAAGTCTGTGAGACTCTTAATTTCCAGTTAATCGCCCCAAAGCAGGAACTGGAGTTGTGGCTCAAGTGGTTGAGCACCAGCCTTGAGAGCGCCTGGTTCCAGCCCAGGACCGTCAGAGATATAAACAAACCCTAAGACAGTCACAAACGCTAGGGAATACGGGAGACAGCTCCGACCCCGTCATCCGCCACGCCTAGCCGCTCCGCCCTGCCTATCTCTTTAAGAACCCCGGGAGGGGTCGGGGAAGGATCCGACCATGCGCACTGCGGCCTGGGACGGTCTCTGTGTGTTGCGGTCGCTTTAAGAAGGAGGGGCTTCTCCCGGAGGAGGCGGAGAAGTTCCGCCCCCGCCCCCCCGCCCGGATCTCCGGCTTCCGGCAATTCCACGGGACCGAAACCGGCGGGAGAGCCTCGCAGGCCCGTGCCGCGCCAGGTGAGGCGGCCGCGTGTGTGAGGTGGGTTCGGGGCCGAGATAGGGGAGGGTCTCCTTGCCCGCCTGGCCCACTGCAGCTCGGCACCCACCCCGCCCCTCAGTAAAAACACCTGCCTCTGCTTCACTACTAACTGCCTCGCTCTGCTCTCAACGCCTTACATGCCCTATCTCATTTAATGGGCTAGACCATTATGAACCCATTTTGCAGATGAGGAAACCGAGGCCCCGATGAGCGCCCACACAGCAGAGAAGCCACAGAATTGGAATCCAACCCAGGTCTGTCTGACCCTTAGAGCCTGTGCTTTTAACCACTGGCTGGGCTCCTTACAACTCCCAGCCTCTCCTTCCTCGTTCTTCCATCACCGAGCTGCAACTAGTTCATAAACATGGACACACTGGAGATGACATGGAGCCTTTGAACTTCCTCTGCAGGATTCTGACAGTAGTATTGACATCCGAGGCTCAGTGGTTATCTTTATGGAAATGTACCAAGCCCACTGAAAAAGGAGGCAAGGGAAAGCAATACCGTTTCTGATGTTGAAATGCGAGTTATTTACAGGCATCTCATTCTATTATCCTAAGTTTTATTTATTTTTCTCCCTTTAGACCCCTGCACATTTTCTTCCTCAAAACTGGAGGAAGACCGGCTGGCTGAATGGCAGCTGCAGATGACTTGCAGTTTGAAGGTACAGCAGATGGGCATTGACCTTTATCTTTACGATCACTATTTCTACAGCCATAGGAACAGATTTTCATGGTACACTGGCCTGTATATTAAAGAATATTGTTTCAGTTGGGTGTGGTAGCACACACCTGTAATCCGAGCCACTCAGGAAGTGGAATTAGGAGGATCTCCAGTTTGCTGTCAGCCCTGGCTAAGTTTATGAGATCCTACCTACCTCAGAATGCTGGTGGTGGGGTTCAAGTGGTAGAGAATCCACCTAGTAAGCACAGGGCACTACATTTAAAAACAACAACTCAGTACTAATATAAATAGATAAAACCAGAACAAAATAAACAAATGGGTTGTAGAGCACTTATCTAACCTGTTCAAGGCCTTGGGTTCAGTCTCCAACACCACATACAAAATTATTTCAGAAATTTTGATAAAGGATGTTGACCACACCAAAATTTTTCCACTTTCTCCACACCAGCTGTTCCATTTTTCAAGTGACCCTTCAGATTGGGAACAAGAATCATACATTTGGCACAGTAATTTCCTAGTGTTTTATGAACTCTTATATAGCACTCACTATATGTCAGGTACTTTTATAAGTGATTTACAAATAATAATTCACTTAATCCTTGTATCCATCAAGTTATAAAATAGTTATTCTTCCTGTTTTAAGGATGAGGAAAGTAGCCAGGTGCTTGTGGCTCATGTCTGTAATCCTAGCTACTCAGGAAGCTGAGATCTGAGGGTTGTGGTTCAAAGCTAGCCTGGGTAGGAAAGTCCATGAGACTCTTATCTCCAATTAAGCACAGACACAGACACACAGACACACAGACACAGACACACACACACCCAGAAGTAGAGCTGTGGTAGTACACTAGTCTTGAGCAGAAGAGTTTAGTGACAGCACCTAGGCCCTGAGTTCAAGCCCCAGGTCCACCACAAAAAGGAGAAGGATGGGGAGGGGGAGGAGGAGGTGGAAAGAAAAAGAAAAAAGAAGTAAGCTAGGCTTCAGTTGCTCACATGTATAATTCTAGCTACTTAGGAGGCTGAGATCTGAGGATTTTGGTTAGAAGACAGCTCAGACAGACAAATCTGAGAGACTTATCTCCACTATCAAAAAATCTGGAGCTAGTGGATGGCTCAAGTAGCAAAATACTAGCTGTGAGTAAAAAAGCCAAGTAAGAATGTGAAGGTCGTGAGTTCAATTCCTAGAATTGGTGTGTATGCACACGCACGTGTCCACACACATACATACACACACACGTACCCCTGGGGAAAGCTGATTTGCCTAAAGATCAGTTAGTAATTGGATTTTTCTTTTTAAAGAGCTACATTAGTGATGGAAGCAGAGGTACTCCTATCTTTTTTTAAAATTTAATTTATTAATTGAACACAATTTTTTTTGACAAGGTGTTGTGCAAAAAGGGTACAGTTACATAGTAGAGCAGTGTGTACATTTCTTGTGATATCTTACGCCCTGTTTTTCTTTCCCTTCTCTAGGTCAGGTAGACATATATACAATATACAATGTATCAAGAACATATACAGTAGCCACGTGGCCAGGCCCAAGAAAATTCGCCTAGGGCTTTAAATGTAATGTCGATATTAGACAATATGTCGACAGTAGTCTTATATGAATGTACATGCATAGCTTTTGAGCTATTGTATTCCCCTGAGAGGTCAGTTTTTGACCTTTACATGTTGAGTAGTTGTTTGGTTTTAGTTACATACTGTTGGGTCGCTCCCCAAATCCTGTGGGAAATACTATTTGACAAGCAGTTTTTGGTTTCACAGACCTGGTCTCTACTGTCTCTCCGTCTCCCTTTCTTAAACATTTTCTTTATTTTTTTTTTTGGCCAGTCCTGGGGCTTGGACTCAGGGCCTGAGCACTGTCCCTGGCTTCTTTTTGCTCAAGGCTAGCACTCTGCCACTTGAGCCACAGCGCCACTTCTGGCCATTTTCTGTATATGTGGTGCTGGGGAATCGAACTCAGGGCCTCATGTATATGAGGCAGGCACTCTTGCCACTAGGCCATATCCCCAGCCCTCCGTCTCCCTTTCTTAACAGTCATATATCAGGGAGATCATGCCCCTTTGTTTTCTGTGTTCTAGGCTTGTCTCGCTCAACATTATTTGTTCACGTTCTGACCATTTCCCTGCGAATAACAATATTTCACCATTCCTAATCGCTATGTAGTATTCCATTGTGTATAGGTACCATATTTTTTTGGATCCATTCATCTGTGGAGGGGCATCTGGGTTGTTTCCATATTTTGGCTATTGTGAATTGTGCCGCGATAAACATGGAAGTACAAATGTCTTTTTGATATTTTGGGACTTGCTGTTTAGGATAGATGCCTAGGAGTGGTATGGCTGGGTCATAGGGTAGGTCTATATTGAGGTTTTTGAGAAACCTCCATACTGTTCTCCAAAGTGGTTGTACTAATTTGCACTCCCACCAACAATGGAGAAGGGTTCCTCTTTCCCCGCACCCCCTCCAGCATTTGTTGTTGCCTGAGTTCAGAGTATAGGCCATTCTAACTGGGGTGAGGTGGTATCTCAGGGTTGTTTTTATTTGCATTTCCTTTACTACCAGGGATGTTGAACATTTTCTCATATGTTTCTTTGCCATTTTTATTTTTCTCTTGTGAAGTCTCTCTTTAGCTCCTTTGCCCATTTCCTAATTGGTTTATTGGGCTTGGAGGGGCTTAGTTTTTTGAGTTCTCTGTAGATGACAGATATTAGGCCTTTGTCTGTTGCTGTGCTGGTAAAGATCCTTTCCCATATGGTTGGCTGTCTTTCTGTTTGGGTGGCTATGTCCTTAGCTGTGCAGAAACTTTTTAATTTGTAGTAGTCCCATTTGTCAAGTCTCTCCCCTATTTGTTGTGCCCCTGGGACTATATTCAGGAAGTTCCTTCCTGTGCCTATAAGTTCTAGAGTCTTTCCTACTCTGACCTTCAGTAGTTTCAAGGATTCAGGTCTGATATTGAGGTCCTTGATCCATTTTGAGTTGATCTTGGTGCATGGTGATAGGCTTGGGTCTACTTTGAGTTTTCTGCATATGGCTGCCCAGTTCTCCCAGCACCAGTAGTTGAAGAGGCTATGTTTATTCCATTGTATGTCTTTAGCTCCTTTGTCGAATATCAGCTGACTGTAAGAGTGTGGTTTTATTTCTGGATCTTCAATTCTAATCCATTGGTCTTCCTATCTGTTTTTATACCAATACCAGGCTGTTTTTGTTATGATGTCCCTGTAGTAGAGCTTGAAGTCTGGTATTGTGATACCTCCTGCACTGCTTTTTTTTGCCTAGAATTGCTTTGGCTATTCTAGGTCTTTTGCTGTTCTATATGAATTTATGGATTGCTTTCTCTATTTCGGTGAAGAAAGTAATTGGATTTGAACCTAGACATTCTAGCCCCATAGATTCTCTTACTGTTTGAGGAAGAAACAGGAATTTTAAAGAGAAATGTCATCTTAGGCAAATACCACAGTCACTGTTTCTACTTTTGCTTCCCCCATGTTCAAGATCATCATCTCTTTTTGCCTCAATTATAGCCTTATTTTCTTCGGATTCCTTTTCCTCCTGCCTTGCCTCTCTGTCATCTACTTTATAGCCAGAGTAGGCCTTTTCCCCCTCCCCCCAGTGTTGGGGATTAAATCAGGCCTGGCTTGTGCTAGGCAAGCACTCTACCACTGAGCTATACCTCCATGAACCTCCTTCCTCTGCCTCAGATTTCATCTTTGGCTACACTTGTCCTTTCTCTTCCACAGCCACACTGTTTATCTTACTGTTATTATAAAGGAGATGTACGGAGGAGTTACAGTTACATAAGTCAGGTAAAGAGTATGTCACCCCTTCCCTTGCTGTCTCCCAGTTTTTCCTTCTCATCCCCACCACAAATTGTACAGGTCATTTTCAACATAGTGTCTAGTAAATACCACTGCTGCATTTGTTCACTCTTCATTCCTCCATTTCTTTGCTTCCCTTGACTAAGTGATTTTTATTCATTATTCCACTTTTTTTGGCCTTTATGTTTTCTATAGTGATCACATAGATATTAGGAAATAGTTTCAATAATTTTTTTTCTGCCCATCTGGGGCTTGAACTCAAGGTCTGGGCATTGTTTCTGAGGTTTTTTTGCTCAACTTTTTTTGCCCTCTACTACTTGAACCACAGCTCCACTTCTGGCATTTTGATAGTTAACTGGAGATGAGTCCCATAGATTTTCCTTCCTAGGAAGGAAGTTTTGAACCATGATCCTTAGACCTCAGCCTTCTGAGTAGCTAGGATTATAAGTGTGAGCCACCAGCCCTTGGCTCCATTAAAACTTTCTTGAACTTGAATGAGGTTTAGAGAGGGCCCTCTACTCTATTAAGAACTTGACTTAGGGGGCTGGAAATATGGCCTAGTGGCAAGAGTGCTTGCCTCGTATACATGAGGCCCTGGGTTCGATTCCTCAGCACCACATATACAGAAAATGGCCAGAAGTGGCGCTGTGGCTCAAGTGGCAGAGTGCTAGCCTTGAGCAAAAAGAAGCCAGGGACAGTGCTCAGGCCCTGAGTTCACGGCCTAGGACTGGCAAAAAAAAAAAAAAAAAAAAAAAGAACTTGACTTAGGTAATATTCCTAACTCTCCTGACATCTTTATTTTTTACTTCTTTTTTTTTTTGGTTGGTTGTGGGGTTTGAACTCAGGGCCTGGACATTGTCCCTGACCTCTTTTTGCTCAAGGCTAGTGCTCTACCACTTTGTGCTTTTCTGGTGGTTAATTGGAGATAAGAGTCTTACAGGCTTTTCTATCAGGGCTGCCTTTAATTGCGATCCTCAGAACTCATGAGGCCTCTTGCCTAGCTAAGATTACAGGTGTGAGTCATTAGCACCCTGCTCTGGACATCTTTAAATATTATTCTCTCTATTGTAGGATGGTAACTGAAGTTCAAGAGGTCAAGTTCCTAAAGCTGATGTAGTCAATGAGTAGCTGAATCAGGACTAAAATCCCAGTCTACCTCCAAATTCTGTTTATCTTCATCATCACTTAATTCTGTCAGATCAATTTCTAGAAGAGATTTTTCTCTTTTCCTCTTTCTTCCTTTTTAACTTGAGACAGAATCTTGCTATGTAGCCTAGTTCATCCTTGCTGGGTCTATAAAGCTTGTCTTTCAATAAAAAGCATTGCTTCAGGGGGAAACTGGGGAAAGCAAAGGAAGGGGTAACAGTGTCCAAAAATAATTTTTCTTAGTACCTGACTTACAGAATTATAATCCCTCTGTACAACTACTAATAATAACAATAAAATTATATATGTTACATATATACATATACATACAAATATAACATTGCTCTTCCTCTGTGAGAAAGTCCATTGATCTTTGTGCTCTTCTTGATTTCAGAATTTGGTGATGCAGCCACTTCTCTAGCAGCAAACTCAGATGCCACCACAATACACATTGAGAATCCTGGTGAAACCCCCAACCACCAGTCAGGACCCTCAAGAAGCTCTGGGAGGGAAGAAGATGATGAGTTTCTGGGAAATGATGACTCTGACAAAACTGAGGTTTGAATTAACCTTTGCATTTTTTCCCTTTTTATTTCAAGCTTGCTCCTGCATTTATTTACTGACTGCTGTATGTAGGTACAGTGCCAGGCAGTGGTGCCAAAAAGGCAGATGACCCATGACCTCTGCTTGGTAGAGGAACAGATCACTGCTGTCCACAGAAGTGTTGGTGGAGGGGGGAAGGCGGTGATGGGGGCAGGGAGAAGAGTTAGGGAAGACTTCGTGGAGGCAGTGGTACCCGAATGAGTCTGCTGGCAGAGGAAGAAGTGGGGCAAGGGTGGTGTAGGTAAGGGAACATGTTGCTGAAGTTACAGGCATGAAAGAGCATGGTGTAGGCAAAGGATGTCCACCACCTTTACCCATAGTGTTTTGTTTTTGAGAGAACAGGAGTTTGAACTCCAGGCCTTGCTCTTGCTAGGCAGGGGTTCTACAGTTACAGGCCAGAGGTTTAGCTCTAAGGGTTCCAACATGTCCAGCCAGCCATTTGCCTCAGTATGCCAATTAAAGAGACCAATAGTGGCCAGGTGCAGTGGCTCATACTGGTAATACTGGCTACTTGGCAAGATTGTGGTCTGAGGCTAGACAAAGGCAAAAGATGAGACCCTGTCTGAAAAATAACTATTTCACAGCTCTGGGGACTCTTGCATAGCTCAGGTGATAGAGCACCTGCCTTTAGCAAGTGGGAGGCCCAGAATCCAAACTGCAGTATAGCAAAAAAGCAAAACAGGGACAAACTGTATCAGTAGACTAGTAGTGGTGAGGGCAGAGAAAGGGGGTTTATTTATTAATAAACTGGCCAGTATGTTGGAAGAGGGCAGAAACATTTGAACCCGTCTTGGGCTATAGACATGAGCTTCTCAGGAGCTGGGATTACAGGCATGAGCCACCAGCGCCTGGCCAGGCATTATTTTTATCCCCATTTTACAGTGAGAAAGTTGAAGCATAGAGTTGAAGTCACTTGCCAAGGTACACACTGGCAGGAGGTGGCTTGTGCTTTTCATTGCTAGACCCCACTAGTCCTCCAGAGGTGAAGTGTATTCCCAGCTTGTTAAAGTGATAGACATCAGTATATACAGAAATGGCTATTAGTGTAGCTGAGCATTAAAATTCAAAGAGAACCAGTAGAGTATGGAGAGAAAGATTCTTTAGCAAGTTGAAATCTGACAATTGAGACCAGCAGGCCTGAGACTCTGGAAAGAGTTGCAATCCAAAAATCTGTCTGCTAACAATTCCTTCTTGCTTAGGGGAGATGGGGTTGGTGCAGTTGCTCTTGTGTACTGGTCAGACCTTCAACTGATTAGCTTAGGCCCCTCCACATTGTAGAGCAATAACACCCTCACAGAAACACCAAGAAGATTGTTTAACTAATTTCCAGGTACAATAGCCTAGACAAGTTGACACAAAGTTAACATTTGTGGAATAAACAGTAGGTACCAATATTTAAGCAAATTCACTATTTACAAATTTGAAAAAATGGGTAAGGGGAAAAGTCTTAACATTGAAAGAAATTATCTTAATTTTCTTTGTGAATTGAGAAAAAGTTACTGGTATTTTGTGATCATGACAGAGTTCATGGCCTAGCTTATGGGAAGTGGGTCCCTTGTCCTGCAGAACTGCCTCAGGCTCATTTGCCCCCTCTGCTGTGTGAATCCTGTCTGTCATCATGGTTCCTGGTGCTGGGCCTGGCTCCAGTGTTATCAAAGAGCATTATGCTGTGGCTACAGGCACAGGCCTTCTCTAAATTAGACTTTTTTTTTCTTTTTTTGTTTTTTTTTTTGGTTCAAGACCAGGACTCTAACTCAGTATCTGGCACTTTAGCTCATTGGCTGGCACTTTACCATCTGAGCCATACCTTCATCCTCTAGATTTTTTTTAATAGAGCAAGTAATATTTTTAGTACTTTAGAGTGAATTAGTACATTAGATCTTTGAAAATTCAGGTGTTAACAGAAGTGAGGATCTTGAGTCTGTTTGTGTGTGTGTGTGTGTGTGTGTGTGTGTGTGTGTGTGTATGTGTGTATTATAACATTCCATATGCTAATGAATCTAATCTTCTCTATTTTCTTTTTTGCCAGTCCTGGGGCTTGGACTCAGGGCCTGAGCACTGTCCCTGGCTTCTTTTGCTCAAGGCTAGCACTCTACCACTTGAGCCACAGCGCCACCTCTGGCCATTTTCTATATATGTGCTGCTGAGGAATCGAACCCAGGGCTTCATGTATACAAGGCAAGCACTCTTGCCACTAGGCCATATTCCCAGCCCCTGAAAGTGATTTTAAAACTGATGCTTACTGTATCAGGCTGGGCATGAAGTGTAGCTGTGGCTGTTGGTCATTGAATGCAAAAGAGCCTAGTGGTTTCGCACATTTTGGTCTCTTGTTAGATCATCATCCCTCTGTGTAGCTGCAATTAGGAAGTTGTTTCTGTATTGATTTTTTTTTAATGCGGGGTGTGTGTGTGTCTGGTCCTGGGGCTTGAACTCAGGGCCTTTTCATTGTCCCTGAGCTTTTTTTGCTCAGGACTAGCACTCTACAACTTGAGTCACAGCTTCGTTTTCCTTTTTGGTGGCTAATTGTAGATAAGAGTCTCACAGACTTTCATGCCTGAGTTGGCTTCAAACAAAATCTTCAGATCTCAGCCTCCTAAATAGCTAGGATTATAGGCATGAGCCACCAGCACTTGACTGATTATGTTTTGTTTTATTCTGACAGTTACTTGCTGGCCAGAAGAAAAGCTCTCCTTTCTGGACATTTGAGTACTACCAAACATTCTTTGATGTGGATACATACCAGGTTTGTAAAATCACCTTACCCTTCCTTCTATATTGAAGACTTGTTTTTTCTGTAATTAGACAGGCAAATCATATGAAATATTTTTGCACTGGAAGTAGTCTTAAAAAATAAAGGCTTAGTAGAATGTGGAAATACTATCATAAAAGCTCAAATAGCTAAGCTTCAGTTTTGTAGTAGTTGAATATATTAAGCTTTGGAGAAAAAAATAAAAAGGGAATTGGAGCTGTGGCTCAAAGTAGTAGAACACAGCCTTGAGCAGAAAAGTTCAGGGTCTGTGTCTAGACTCCATGATTGACAACAATAACAAGGACAACAACAACAACAAAAAACATTATGTACTTATTACCTGACTTATGTAACTAACTCCGTCTATGTATCACCTTTATAATAACAGAAAGGTAACTATTAAAAAAAAAACATAAGTAGAATTTACTGCTTTGTTGTCTTCCAGGTCTTTGACAGAATAAAAGGGTCTCTTTTACCAATACCCGGAAAAAACTTCGTGAGGTTATCTATCCGCAGCAATCCAGATCTCTATGGTATGTGGCATGTCCTTTTGGTTCTTTACCACATTCCTTTTAAGCTTGGGTAAATGCGTGGGCTGCTTGAAAAGCTGAGATCATTGCACTGTTCTTGGGATGTATGGTTGTTCTTTTGACTCGTCTGAGATTTAGTAGCAACTCTTGCAAAGAATTTAGGGGAAATGAAATATGTCTGTTATCAGTATTTTGTTTCTTTTTGTTTTGTTTTTGAGAGAACAGGAGTTTGAACTCCAGGCCTTGCTCTTGCTAGGCAGGGGTTCTACTTGTTGAACTATTTCCCTAGCCCTTTTGGCTTTTCTTATTTTGGAGGTAGGGTCTTGCTTTTATATGCTGAAGCCAATATGTACTCAATTCTTCTATCTACTCTTCCTGAATAGCTGGAATGACAGGTTTATACCATCTCATTCATGTTTTTATTGGTTGAGATGAATTCTTAACAAACTCTTTCCTGGGCCTAGCCTCAACCTTTGATCCTCCCAATCTACACCTCCTAAGTAGCAATGCAAATATATTTTAAAAAATTATGTCTGTTCCAAACATGAACATAACTTTTGTTTTTGTTTTGTTTTGTATTTTGGTTGTGATAGTGGAGTTAGAACTCAGCATTGTGCTTGTTAAGCAGAAGCTCTACTACTTGGGTCAATCCCTCAGTCCTTTAAAAAAATCATTCTCTATAAACTGTACAGTATAACAAGTGCATAACTTTTTTCTTGCTGGTCCTGAGGCTTGAACCTCAGGGCCTCATACTGTCCCTGAGCTCCTTTTGCTCAAGGCTAGCAGAACCCCATTCTCTAGTTTGGCTCCCTCCCTGTGTGCCCCATGGGTAGCTTCACTTCCTTCTGCCCAAACTCTCTTGTATTTAGCTATTTTATTATTTACCTCCTTGGGCTACCTGCCTGTGTTGGGGGGCAGTGTTTGTGTCTCTGTTGCACACTCTGTACCCTCAGCACCTAGCCCAGGGCCTTTTAAATAACAAGAAGGATATGACGTTCTTTGCTTTCTAGTTATATAATAGTGTAAATGAGTACTTTGCCCACATGAATCCATATGCGTGGATGGTCTCAGCCCATCTATACAATACATGCACAGTTTTATTTTATTTTATTTTTTTATTTTATTTTATTTTTTTGGGGGGCCAGTCCTGGGCTTTGGACTCAGGGCCTGAGCACTGTCCCTGGCTTCTTCCCGCTCAAGGGTAGCACTCTGCCACTTGAGCCACAGCGCCGCTTCTGGCCGTTTTCTGTATATGTGGTGCTGGGGAATCGAACCTAGGGCCTCGTGTATCCGAGGCAGGCACTCTTGCCGCTAGGCTATATCCCCAGCCCTATTTTATTTTTTTAATAAAGCTTTTTGGTTGTAGAGTTTTTGTGGATTTTGTTGTTGTTGGTTGTGGGGCTTGAACTCAGGGCCCTGAACTCTTTTGCTCAAGACTAGCACTCTCCCACTGTGAGCCATAATTCCACTTCTGGTTTTCTAGTGGTTAATTGGAGATAATAGTCTCACGAGAACTTTTCTGCTTGTCCTAGGTTCGAACTGTAATCCTCAGATCTTAGCCTCCTGAGTAGCTAGGATTGTAGTCATGAGCTACCAGCACCTGGATGTGGGCTTTGTATTATTTTGATTTTTGCATATTTGATATGGTAGGCTTGAAAGCCAAAATAATTCTGTGAGCTTAGTCCTTGAATACAGAAGAGAGCTTGGGGTCTTGTGAGGAAATAGTTTGTGGGAAGCTGATGGTGGTGTTTCTTTGGAGTATCCTTTTCACCTTAGAGTGCAGTGCTTTGCTTTGAAAAAGTACTCATCTATTTCTGCTAGGTATCTCCCCGTATTATTATTATTATTATTCCTTCCTTCTACCCCCACCCTCTCCCCCTCCCTCTGGTTTGGGTGAAAGGCCTTATTGACTACTTGAGCCATGTCCCCAGCCCACAGTAATTTTTAAAATTAGTTTTGTGTTTGAGGTACCTGAAATTATTGCAGTATTGAAAAATATTAGTAAAATTGAAATTCATAAAATATACTAAAAGTTTTCAGTTTAAAAATTACACTTGTACTGGGCATGATGGTGCACTCAGGAGGCTGAGGCAAGAGGATTGAGATTTTCAGATCATCTTGTGATACATTGAAAGACTTCATCTCAAAAAATAAGCAACAATACATTCATATTTATCTACATAGTGCTTTTCCTAGATAGAGTGAGATAAGGATGGTGTTCATGAAATCGAGCAAAAAGTGAGAGAAGTTTGCAAAGCATGGTCAACTTATTCACTTGGTGGAATATTTTATAGCCATTAAGAAGGAAACCGAGCCAGGTGCCAGTGGCTCACACCTATCAGCTTAGCTGCTCAAGACACTGAGGATCCCAGTTCAAAGCCAGCCTGGTCAGGAAAGTCTATGAAATTCTTATCTCCAATTAACTTTGAGAAAACCAGAAGTGGCACTGTGGCAAAAGAGCTCAGGGACACCACCCAGCCCAGAGTTCAAGCCCCATGACTGACCAAAAAAAAAAAACCCAAACCTGATTCTATGGCTATCAATGGTAGAATTTCTAGGCTGTTTAAAAGTAAAAACAGAAAGATGCATTCAGGACATGTGCACATACAAACACACATGCATGCCTGTATTTGTTTATATGTACCCAGTATTTCTGATGGGATTTATCAGAAATGGTTGCAGTGGTGGGCTCTGGGGAGGTGAAATGCAGAGCTGGGGCACTGAGAGGGTGAGAGGGTGGAGCTTGCTTTTCTTTCCTTGTATTCCTTTCTTTTTTTGTGTGTGGTTGTGGTAGTATGGGACTTGAACTTAGGGCTTCCTATGCTCACTTGGGCTTTTTTGCTCATAATTGGTGCTTTACCACTTAAGCCATATCACCAGTCTTTGTATTTCCTTTTAACTTTGAACACGGAACTGCATTCATGGATTGATTTTTATTTATTTTAAAAAACCTTAAAAATAAATTTTTCTCCTCTACTTCCACAAATACATATATCCCTTATGCCACATGCACATACACACAGAGCCCATAGTGATTTAGTAGATTAGATCAATGTTTTCCTGAAGTACCCCTCTTGCTCTGCTCTTCATTTATATTGTGGGTGGACCTGTCTGATTTTACTTATTATTCTCTGGCATTAACATTTGGCATTAGTAAAGAAAGCAATCTTTGCTTCTTGTGTTCTGATGGAAGGTTTAACAAAATGTCTGTGAGTTTATTTTATGATCTTCCAGTAAAGGAAACCATGTATAAATCAATGTCTTTATCCACCTAATTGTAGCAAGTGTTTTGGCCTTTGAATTCTAATCGCCCTAGTCTTTAAGGCAGCTAATTATGGAACTGTGTTTTGATCTTTTAAAAAAGAAAATTCCCATTAAGTAAGTGTTGATTGCATCTCAAATTCATTTTCCTTTGCTTGTATGAATAGGGAGAGGCTGATAAGAGTCTGAAGGCTAGTGCTTCATTTTCCTGTTTATAAATATTCTGCTTGCTTTTGCAGGCCCCTTTTGGATATGTGCCACATTGGTCTTTGCCATAGCAATTAGTGGGAATCTTTCCAACTTCTTAATCCATCTGGGAGAGAAGACATACCACTACGTGCCTGAGTTCCAAAAAGGTTAGTGAATAGCTTGACTCATTGTAAATGCTGTCAGTTTCTAACCATGAAGTCTTTTGCCCCTTGAGCTGTGGGCCCAGTCTATAGGTCCTGCAGCTCTGCTTTCTGTGTTTTAGAGTTAAGACATACTACTGATTCAAAATATACCAGTTTTCTATATAAATCCACATCATCTTTTGTTTTCTGACTGTAGAAAGATGTATATAACATACATTTTAACAATTTTAGGTTTATTTTATTTAGTGGCATAAGTACATTCACAGTGTTGCTAACTCACATAGTATTTAAGAAAGCCAGCCCTGCTGGGCTCATGCCTGTAATCCTAGCTACTCAGGAGGCTGAGATCTGAGGATCGTGGTCCACAGCCAGCCTGGGCAGGAAAGTCAGTGAGACTCTTATCTCTAATTAACCACCAGAAAACTAGAAGTGACACTGTGGCTCAAAGTGGTAGAGTGCTAGCCTTGAGCTGAAGAGCTCAGGGACAGCGCGTAGGCCCTAAGTTCAAGCCCCACAACTGACAAAAAAGAAAAGAAAAGAAAAAGAATAAAGAGCAAAGTGTCAGTGGCTCATGCCTGCAATCCTAGCTACTCAGGATGCTGAGATCTGAGGATCACAGTTCAAAGCCATCCCAGAGAGGAACATCCATGAGACTCTTATCTCGTTAGCCAGCAAAAAAAGCTGGAAGTAGGAGATGTGGTTCATGTGGTAGAGTACCAGCCTTGAGCCAAAAAACTCAGGGATAGTGCCCTGACCCAGAGTTTAAGCCCCAGAACCAGTACACACACACACACACACACACACACACACACACACACACACACACACACACACACACACACACACACACCCCACCCCCCACAAAAGCAAGCTCCAAGCCCTGAGTTCAAGCCCTAGGAATGTCACAAAAAAAAGAAAAGAAATGAATAAAAAACTGTAAGGTGTTAGACTAGTGATTTTTATAAAACTCATCCAGTGCTTATTATTACCATATATGTGCACATATACCTGTGTACAGGAGCATACTTAAGTGTTTGAGAGAGTATACATGCAGCTACAATGAATTCTTCCTTTTTACTCTGTGTTTTTATGTGAGATACAATATAGATCCATGTATCTTTCTTTTCTTGTCATTTTCTTCCCATACTCATTTTCTCTTCTTTCCTTCTTTTCTTCTCCATCATAGAGCCAGACCTGGATTCATTCCTGACTCTGTTTATCAAATGTCTGTGGCAGGAGCTTTACTCAATAATGGTATCTAAGAGATATAGATCCTGTCTTGAAGTAGCTTAGTAGTTAAGTAAAACCAGATAATTGGATGAATATTGCCGTAAGTGTACATGTTAATCTCTGCATTGCAGGTCATCTGGAAGTGCATGGGCTGGGCATCCGATGTCAAGGAGTAAACATTTCCCCAAGTAAAGACTGTGGTCACACCTGGGTTGGATCTTGCTCCCATCTAGTTGTTAACCATGTGACATTCATCAAACATTTAGCTCCTCTGATATTGTTTCTTCTTTACTAAAACAAAAATATCAATTTCAAGAAATAATATCAACATGTTAGTTAATAATATAAAAAGCAAATTCTTAAGTATTTATCCTTTTTCACCACTCTATTAGAATGGTTCTTGCCTGTTTTAGCTTAGTTCTTCTAACAGTCTTTTTTGCACTCTGGAAATGGAACTCAGGACCTTGTACATGCTAGACAAGTGCTCTAATAGTCTTGTGAGGTAATTTTATTCCTATTTTGCAGATAGGGAAGTAGGAGGAAGATTAATAGCTTACTATCCGGAGATACTTTGTGTGATATTAGAACCCAGGGCATCTTTATGAAGTCTGTGCCCTTAGAGACTACAATACCATGGCTGTCAGTAAAGCAGTGAGTGTGTTACTTGATGTCCAGCAGTGAAAAATGACAGTAGCTATAGCCAGAGTAGAATTTCCTTCTCCTTCCTTTCATTGTCCAAGAAAAAGACATGATGTCAGTGAAATTGTATCTGGGTTAATGAGGGAGTCCCAACACAAAAAATCTGCTCTGGGAGTGCCAAACGTTTTGGACACTGACAGTCTTAACAAGTGTCTGACTATAACTGCCAGGAGGCTTTGCCAAGATGTGTTAAATGAGTTCCCTACTAATTTTCCCACAGAAGAGGCAGGTGCCATGGCTTAGCCAAACTTTATCTATTTGTTTATTTTTATTTTTAATTTTGCAGTACTGGGAGGGTTTTCTATGCATGGGAGGCAGTCACTGTACCACTGAGCTACATCTCATCACTTTGCCAGGCTTTATTATGGTCACTCCAGAATCAAGAAGACTTCTAATTGCTCTCTAGAGCAAGTCTTGTAGGGCATGATACTACAGGAGGAAGAGGAAAAAGAGGGGGAAGAAGAGAAGAAGGAAGAAGAGGAAGAGAAGGAGGAGGAAGAGGAGGAGGGCCTCACAGAGAGAGGGAAGGCTGGGTTCCGAGGAGCTATTAACAAGAACTTCCGTTACCAAAGTGAAGTTATTTATTTAAGGAAGAAAACCAGCCGAGAGCATATCAAACGATCCATCAATGTGTTGAAACTGTATTTCAGAAGCAGAAAGATCTCTAAATGACATGCAGAGCAAGTTAATCTGTACCCAGGGCGTTTAAATAAATTTGCTAAAGAAATCAGTGTCAGCTCTTATTTTGCTAGGGAGGAGGATGTGTTCTTCCAAGGGGATAGTTGGCTTTTATTTGATTGAAGTATTCACTATATTTGAATCTTGCAGTATAGTCTTCTCAAATATTTCAGTTGTTTAATACTATTGTTAGTTTCTTTTTTCTTTTTTTTTCCTATTTTTTTTTTTTTTTGGCCAGTCCTGGGCCTTGGACTCAGGGCCTGAGCACTGTCCCTGGCTTCTTCCCGCTCAAGGCTAGCACTCTGCCACTTGAGCCACAGCGCCTCTTCTGGCCATTTTCTGTACATGTGGTGCTGGGGAATCGAACCTAGGGCCTCGTGTATCCGAGGCAGGCACTCTTGCCACTAGGCTATATCCCCAGCCCCTATTGTTAGTTTCTAAATGAATTATAAAAGCTCTAAAAGAGACTACAAGGACAGATGCTAAAGATTCATTAATTTGGTACACATTTATAAACACCTACATGTGCTAAGTTCTATATCAGGCCCGAAGACCACAGCCCAGGAAGACATGAGCCCAGTGACCATTGAAGTAGATTGACATGTAGGAAGAAAGAACAGTAAAGTGTGGGAAGTGCTCTGATAGTGACTTAAAGGCATGGTGGAGGTGACACTGTCTTGTTGTCCACAGTGTCCATAGCAGCTACCATCATCTATGCCTACGCATGGCTTGTTCCTCTGGCCCTCTGGGGCTTCCTCATGTGGAGAAACAGCAAAGTCATGAACATTGTTTCCTATTCGTTTCTGGAGATTGTGTGCGTCTATGGCTATTCGCTCTTCATTTATATCCCTACAGCAGTAAGTACAGCACTGTGAGCAGACTCTTTTTTTTTGTTTGTTTATTAATTGAACACAAATTTTTTTACAAGGTGTTGTGCAAAAAGGGTACAGTTACATAGTAGGGCAGTGTGTACATTTCTTGTGATATTTTACGTCCTGTTTTTCTATCCCTTCTCTAGGTCAGGTAGACATATATACAATATACAATGTATCAAGAACATATATAGTATTCACAGACTTGGTCTCTACTGTCTCTCCGTCTCCCTTTGTTAACAGTCATATATCAGGGAGATCATGCCCCTTTGTTTTCTGTGTGAGCAGACTCTTGAGTGATGCTCTGGTCTTGGTTAACACTTCAGCCGGGAATTAGGCATTATTTCCAGCTTAATGTTCATCTGCTCCTGACAATCTCCTTTGAGTTTCAAGGGCAGCATGAAGAGGAGAGGGGCTGGGGAGCGAACCCTTAGGAAAGCATTGCCTTAGTCTACATGCTGGTGGGTGTTTTGCAAACTAGGCTGGCATCAGCCTAGTTGGTGATTGGTTCAGAGGTTTCATAAACTTACATACCTGGAATGAACAAATGCCTGCAAAGACTCTGTTCTTTCTTTCTTCCCTTCTTTCAGATACTGTGGATCATCCCCCAGAAAGCTATTCGTTGGATTCTAGTCATGATTGCCCTGGGCATCTCAGGATCTGTCTTGGCAATGACATTTTGGCCAGCTGTTCGTGAAGATAACCGGCGTATTGCATTGGCTACAATTGTGACGATTGTGTTGCTTCATATGCTTCTTTCTGTGGGCTGCTTGGTATGGCCTCATTCCTGTATACTTTTGGTGTGTTTTTAACACTAAACTGTTAGATACAATGGTTCTTTTAAAACTGACTTCATGAACTAAATATCATTTTGACTCTCCTATAGAAAAAGTAGATAGTTTTGAGACTTTGATTGTAGCCTAGGCTACAATCAAACTAGGCTTTGCCTAGTTTTTGTAATCTGGTTAAGATATAATGTCTAGCCAGGGCAAGTATGGGTGCCTCTCTGTAGGATTTGTGAGCAGGAAACATGTTGACTTTCTGCCTTTGAATGCCCTGTTGATTTCCTAGAAGATTTTTTTTATCTGTAGGTGTGGGGCTTGAACCCAGGGCCTATATACTATCCCTGAGCCTTTTTGTGCTCAAGGCTAGTGCTCTACCACTTGAGACACAGTACCACTTCCAGTTTTGAGTGGCTAATTAGAGATAAGAATCTCACGGGGGGGGGGGGGCTGGGGATATGGCCTAGTGGCAAGAGTGCCTGCCTCATATACATGAGGCCCTGGGTTCGATTCCCCAGCACCACATATACAGAAAATGGCCAGAAGTGGCGCTGTGGCTCAAGTGGCAGAGTGCTAGCCTTGAGCAAAAAGAAGCCAGGGACAGTGCTCAGGCCCTGAGTCCAAGCCCCAGGACTGGCCAAAAAAAAAAAAAAAAGAATCTCACGGGGACTTTACTGCCTGGGCTGGCTTCGAACTGATAGTTTCAGATTTCAGTCTCCTGAGTGGCTAGGATTACAGGTGTGAGCCACCAGCACCTGGCTGATTTTTTTTTTTTTTTAATATATGTACTGTACTGAGGCTTGAACTCACGGCCTGGGTGCTGTCCCTTAGCTGTTCTGCCTAAGGCAGGTGCTCTACATATCCACTTCTGAGATTTTGGTGGTTAATTAGAGATAAGAGTCTCACAAACTCTCCTTTCTGGGCTGGCTTTGAACTGGTTCCTCAGATGCCAGCCTACAGAGTTGCTAGGATTATAGGCGTGAGCCATTGGCATCATGCTTACTTAGGAAGATTGTTGTTTATTTTTGCCAGTCCTGGGCCTTGAACTCAGGGCCTGAGCACTGTCCCTGGCTTCTTTTTGCTCAAGGCTAGCACTCTGTCACTTGAGCCACAGTGCCACTTCTGGCCATTTTCTATATATGTGGTGCTGAGGAATCGAACCCAGGGTTTCATGTGTATGAGGCAAGCACTCTTGCCACTAGACCATATTCCCAGCCCCATTTAGGAAGATTTTTGAAGTTAAGGTTCATGGGTAGAGAGCTAAAGAATGAAGTTTAATTCAGGTAAGTGGAGTTGTTGTTAAGGTGGATAGCATTAAAGTAGGTTTGAAGTTGGGCGCCAGTGGATCACGCCTATAATCCTAGCTACTCAGGAGGCTGAGATCTAAGGATTGAAGTTTGAAGGCAGCCTGGGCAAGGAAGTCCATGAGATTCATATCTGGAATTACCTACCAGAAAAACCAGAAGTGGTGCTGTGGCTCAAAGTGGTAGACAGCACCCAGGTCCTGAGTTCAAACCCTATGACTGACAAAAAAAAGTAAGTTTGAGTCCCATGTCTAGGAAGAGCATGTCAGACAGGTTGGCTCTATTTCTCTCTGGCTAGGAACTTGGCTATATTCTGTACTTCTTTGAATCTTAACTTCTTCATCTATAATATGAGTCTATTATTTCCTACCAGATGGTTGTTCTGAGGATCAAAAAAAATACATAGGATGCATTTAACATATAACTTGTCCCATAAATTAGGTCCCTTTCCTTTGATCCTAAGGCAACATGGTTGATCTCTGAAATGCTGTCTGTGGAAAAGTGCCCTTTTCATTATAACTAACTTGCTTATAGCACTACCTCTAACTTGCACCTTCTTCTCTTTTCTGTACCTCTTCCAAAGCATGCCTGGCTGAGAGGTTGATGACTCAAAGGCAGGAAGGAAATGCATTGTTCTCTTCAGCTCTGTAAAAGCTAGGAGAAGGGCAGATAGGTCAGTGGAGCAAAGAAGTGTCATTGTCATTAATAATCCATTACATAAGCCAACTTCTGGTGACTCATACCTATAATCCTACCTGCTCGGGAAACTGAGATATGAGGATTACAATTTGAAGCCAGCCCAAGCAGAAAAGTCTGTGAGTCTCTCTCTCTCTCTCTCTCTCTCTCTCTCTCTCTCTCTCTCTCTCTCTCTCTCTCTCTCTCTCTCTCTCTCTGTCAGTTCTGGGGCTTGAACTCAGGGCTTGAGCACCATCCCTGAGCTCTTCTTCTGAAGGGTAGCACTCTACCACTTTAAGCCACAGCTCCACTTCCAGTTTTTGAGTGGTTAATTGGAGATGAGTCTCTTCTGCCCAGGCTGGATTTGAACCACAATCTAAGCCTCCTGAATAGATAGGATTATTGGTGTGCTGGATTTGAACCACAATCTTAGCCTCCTGAATAGATAGGATTATTGGTGTGCTGGATTTGAACCACAATCTTAGCCTCCTGAATAGATAGGATTATTGGTGTGAAACACCAGTACTCAGTTCTGTGAGACTCTTATTTCCAATTAGCTAGTAAAAAGGTAGAAGTGGAGCTGTGGCTCAAGTGGTAGAGTCTTGAATGGAAAAAACTAAGCGAGAGTGCCCAGGCCCTAAGTTCAAGCCTCAGTACTGGCACACACATGTACACATGTGTATACACACATATACATGTATACATACAAAAATCAATTTCATGTGGAACTGATGGCATGGTTTCTCTTTTTATGTTCTATGCCACTTTATCTCCTTTTGGGGTACATGGCACTAAAGCTAGGATTTCCCTGCTCATCCTATTAAAAAATTTTCTAGGGCTGGGGATATAGCCTAGTGGCAAGAGTGCCTGCCTCGGATACACGAGGCCCTAGGTTCGATTCCCCAGCACCACATATACAGAAAACGGCCAGAAGCGGCGCTGTGGCTCAAGTGGCGGAGTGCTAGCCTTGAGCGGGAAGAAGCCAGGGACAGTGCTCAGGCCCTGAGTCCAAACCCCAGGATTTGAAAAAAAAAATTCTAGAATGAGGAATAGGAGCATGACTTGAGTGGTAGAGCATCTGCCTAGCAAGCAAGAGTGCTTGAGTTCAGGCCTGAGAATTGCCAGAAAAGAAAATAAAGGAATCTTCTCGAAGAGAACATAGTTATAAAGAAGACAGAATCTTGGATGGGGAGGTGCATAGCATTGTGATCTGAGGCAACTTAACTCTCGGGATCTTGGTTTCCTCACCTGTCAGAGATTCCTATCTTCCTGGGCTTTTGTGAGGTTGGTGACAAGGCTGTGGAAGCTCTTCATGTATAGTGAAGGTTGTCCGTATGGAAAGCTGTTAGGAAAGTGGCCCCTACTACACATTATATTACTTAGTGCACCAGTAGGAGTGGCCCAAGGTCGCATGGCATGAACCTGGATTAAAGTTCAAGTCTCCCCGCTGTACCACAATACCTTTTCATTGGTGCCTCTCTCTAGCAACTTCCCATCTCCCTCCTGATTGTTTTACTCATACCTGGCTGAGAACTTGACAGAGAGGAGGAAGCAGAAGGGCACCACTCTGCTCTGCTCTGTGACAGTCATGGAGCAGTACAGATTGGACTGTGGGGTAGGGAGGCATTTGCTGAGAGCAGGGGAAGATAACATTTTCTCCCCCTAGAAGAGGGAAACCATCACATTGTCAGGTGTTGAGGTGTGCTTTGGTTGTTTGCCTTCTCTGGACTCCTACCTTCTCCCTTAGAAAAAGGAGCTAGGGCTGGGAATATGGCCTAGTGGTAAAGTACTCGCCTCGTATACATGAAGCCCTGGGTTTGATTCCTCAGCACCACATATAGAGAAAAAAGATGGAAGTGGTGCTGTGTCTCAAGAGGTAGAGTGCTAGCCTTGAGCAAAAAGAAGCCAGGGACAGTGCTCAGGCCCTGAGTCCATGCCCCAGGACTGGCAACAAAAACAAAACAAACAAGAAAAAGGAGCTGGGCTAGCACACCACAGTAACATCTTTGTTGTTGGAAGGATCAAATGTTGTTTGCAACATGAAAAGTCTAACAAGTCATATAAAGAGAAGGCATTTTTATTCTTAGAAGTGCAGGGCCAGGAATCAGCAGGGGAGTCACTTGAGCTGAGAGGCACCCACTGAACCAGACAGATTGTTTTTCTCCTTCTCCCCTGGGAAGCATGGGTTGGTGTTTTTTGCCTTAGTGCAGTGAAGCATATGACAGCCCCACTCCTGGGAAGGCCCCTTGGCGAATATACTTGTAAGTGATCTCTAAGTTTGTACTAAACACACCTGGCAGAGGTCGCTGGGAAGATCCCAGTGGGGATGTCCCTAGTTGAGATGTCAAGAGATGTGCAAACCCATGTTTGAGTGTTTACTACTGCCAGTAGGGAGACTTACTCCTAGAAAGGCTGCCCTCCATCCTGAGGTCTCACAGAGCCTAGGACTGGGCTGGACATAGACTGTGCCAAATCAACAGGCTGTGTTGAGCATGGAAGAGTCTAGACTGTGGAGCTGGGCACAACTGGATGGGAATTCCACTCAGACACAGTTAGTTTGGGAAAATCGGTCTAAGCCTCAGCTTTCTTTCCAGAGAGGGGATCAAAATGCCTGTTTCTGAGCTGGTAAATGATTATTTGCTTGGTGTACAGTAGGCATTTCCCAAATGACAGCTGGAGTTTTTAAGCACTAGTAAGTCACAGAACTAAAGTTTGGTCAAGAGACACTTAAAGATCATGTTTTCTAATCCTTACATTTTACACATGGGAAAACTCAGGCCCCTAGGGGTGGAGGGACTTGTCCAAAGTTACACTGTGAGTCAGCAGCAGAGCCAGAGAGTCTGGGCCTTGTGGCTCATTCCTTCTGAACAGGCTTCCTCCAGTAACCTGGAAAAACTTCTGCTCCTGCCCTGACTCATTGATTCCCCCCGGAAAAGTGAGGGAGCCCAGGGTAGCGTGGACACTGCAGCCTTTGTCCATACCCCTGACTTTGGAGTTTTTCTCTTCCTCTGCCCCAGAAAATAGTTTCCAAGAAGTAGTTTTGGAGTAGTGAGTGGTAGGATTGTTCTGGAAATGACAAACTGGAGGACTGCACAAAAAGGCATCAGGAGGAAAGTGTTACTTATTTATGATTTTGAGTTAGGAATGCTAGAAAGCCCCAGCATGTCATGTTGGTGCCCCCTTCTGGTTGAAAGCAAGCAGAGCTGGTGAAAAATGGTTCTTGGTCGTTTCTTGGCTTTTCATTTTCCTAAGGGAGGTCATGGGTTTTTGTTAGTCTTTGATATATAGTAACAGATTCACCTATCCTTTGAAGAACCAGTATCCAAGGCTAGTGAGATTGAGTGTTTTCCTGGCTAATGTTAGGATTCTCAGGCCTCAAGGCAGAAAGGAAGATCCTCCTTGCTATCTGCGTTTCTACTTCCTTCTGACTTTTAATTGACTTTTAATTTCTGACAGTTTAATTGTAGATGTTGAGCAGACACACTTATCAAACCTTTCATTGCCAACCTGGAGAATTAAGAGGTGAAGATCTTTCTTAAGATCTTTGAAACTTAGAGCCCACTGGCTAGTTTAGCAGCTGTCTGCCATAGCTCAGCTCGCTAAGTACCAGTGGCTTATATAGTATGCCAGGTCCTGTGAGAGATCCTGGTGACACAAAGACAGCAGTAGAAACCATCTCTTTGCTAGTACTGGGGCTTGAACTCAGGGCCTGGGTGCTGAAAAGCTTTTTCACTGAAAGCTAATAGTCTACTACTTGAGCCATAGCTCCACTTCCATAGAGACAGCCTGTGTGTAATGTAGTAATTACAATGTGCCCTTTGGAGTCAGATGGAACTAGCTTGGAGCCTTGGTTCTACCACTCGTACACCATATACCCTGGATCCAAGAGACTTGAGTTTCTCAAAGTGCCAGTTTCCTCATCTGTCAAATGGCAATAACTGTAACACCCTCGGGGTTGTTAGGAAGATTTAAGTCATATAACATAGTAAGTGCTCAATAAGTGGTAGCTAAGTTTAAGGTTACTCACGGCCAGGTGCTCATGGCTCATGCTTCTAATCTTAGCTACTTAGGAGGCTGAGATTTGAGGATCATGGTTTGAAGTCATCCCAGGCAGGAATGTCCATGAGACTCTTACCTCCCATTAACCACCAAAAATCTGAAAGTGGAGCTGTGACTCAGAGTGGTATAGTGCTAGCCTTGAGCACAAAAACCTGAAGGACAGCACCCAGGCCCTGAGTTCAAGCCCTTCCCCCCCTAAAAAAAGAAAAGGTTACTCACAGATTGAGTTAGTGAGGCACACATTAACTGAGATGGTTGCAGTTCAACGTGATGTCAACTATGGTAGCAAGAGGCAGAGACCATGAGAGCCCAGAAATAGTATTGAGCCTAGAAGGATCTTCAACTGGATTGTTATTTTCTGACAGTCTCATGTGTCTCTCTTCCTACAGGCATACTTTTTTGATGCACCAGAGATGGACCATCTCCCTACAACTATAGCTACTCCAAACCAAACAGTTGCAGCAGCCAAGTCCAGCTAAGGAGGAAAGTAAGAGATAACATTTTTATTCTGTGGAGTGGTATGCTAAAAAAAAAAAACAAAGCAAACAACAAACAAACATGGCAGGTGCCTCAGTTCTGTTGTTGTTACTATCAAGTGTGAAAGAACACCTATAATCCTAGCTGCTCAGGAGGCTGAGATCTGAGGGTCACAGTTCAAAACCAGCCCAGGCAGGAAGGTCCATGAGACGCTCATCTTCAGTTAACCACCAAAAACCTGGAAGTGGAGCTGGACTCAGGTGGTAGAGTGCCCAGGCCCTGAGTTCAAGCCTCAGGTCTCACGCACACACATGCACACGTGCGCATGCGCAGACCCCGCCCCCCAAATACCAGACCATCGTGTCTTTCTCTACAATTTCATAGTAGGTTGTGTTTGTGCATGTTTAGGATTGTGTGTGTGTCCTAGTTGAAAGCTTCCATTTGAAATCCATCTCTTAGATTCTGCTGAAGGATGACCTCTGCATTCATCCCAGCAGCCCCCTCCTAAACCTCATGTACCCTTTCCAGCAGCACAGTATGGGTTTGTTCCATCACACAACAGTCCTGGTAGTCTTTCTGACTTCTCAGGCAGGCAGCTTCAGAACCTGAGTTGGATTCCTCCGAAAGTTCTCTAAACACTTCTAAGTTTTATTGCTTGCTTGTTCAGGGCTTCTGAGGTGATTCCACCATCAATGGTTAGCTCAGTGGGAGAGTGTACAGGAAAAATATGTAATTTCATGGCCCCTTCCTTGCTCTTATCCCACTCCTATTCTGTATCGAGGCTGCAGTCATACTGAACTTTTTGTTTTTCTGCCTGTACTTGGAACCCAGCCCAGAGCCTTGCATATAATGTATGAGTCCTTTACCACTGACCTGTGCCCCCAGCCCCACACTGAACTTCTATCATTGCTAGAATATATCACGTCTGCACTTGTAGTTCCATTCATCTGAAGTGTTTCTTTCTTCCAACAGTTGTCACTTAGCTTGTGATGCCAGTACATTTTGTATGATATGTGTCACTTTTTTATGGTGCTCAAAACACTTATTGTCTGTGTGTCCATCTGCTGTCCTGTTAACCTGATCAGTCATCCAGTCATTTGTTTGTCCTCTCTGCACTAGTGTGTCTCCTCAATTAGAATCAGATCCATAAAAACAGGATAGGATTTCATTCCCTGTTGCATGACCGGGTATATAGGTGGACTCAGTGAATGTTTGTAGAATGAATGAAGTAATAAATGAAGACATACTCTGCACATGATCTTACTTTTACTCAGTTTTATAATCACTAGCAGCCCTACTGTCTACCAGAGCAATGGACTATATGAAAAAAAAATCAGGGACTTCATTATCAAGAATTAAAATTAAATCCCAGCCAGGCACCAGTGACTTACCCTTATAATCCTAGGTACTCAGAAGGCTGAGATCCAGAGGATTACAGTTTAAAGCCGGCTGGCAGAAAAATCCATGAGACTTCTGGAAAATTACTAGCAAAAAGCAGGACTGGACATGTGGCTCAAGGGATAGAGTGCAAGCTGAATAAGCAGGCTGAGAGATAATGAGGCCCTGAGTTCAAATCCCAATACCAGTTCCCTCCTTACTTAAATTAAATCCCATTTCTACCTTGTACTTGCTGTGTGCCTTGTGCAAGGGAATAATTATTTTTGAACCTCAGTTACCTTCCCTATAAAATATGGATGATACAACCTATATGAAGATTAGATACTGTGTTTGTAAAAGCCCCTGACACTATAGTGAAACTCCTTAGTATAATTAATACACACTAAAAAAAAAAGTGCCTGACTCATAGGTGCTCAATAATAAGACTAAAGACTGGAAGTAGGTTGATAGTTTGTACTGAAATTTGGTGCTTCTCACTGACTTCACCTTGATTTTTTTTAATCTCTTTTTTTGTAACAAAAGAGGATTTTTCCCTCTCAGTTGAAGAATTCAGGTTTTAGACCCTGCAGGTTGACAAGATGTAGTGACCTGGTGTTCAAGTCACCTTGGCCATTAGAATGACTAGAGATCAACTTAAGATGTCACAGGTTACCACCATCCCTTCTTCCTCTCTTCTTGTGGGTATGTGATATTGGAATCAAGAAGATCACAGTCCTATGTGTGAAAACAGAACAGTGAGAAGGGAGGGGGATGTTAAGGGAAAGTGATGTTGGGGTGAGATTGGCTGGAATGCATTTTAAACATGTAGAAGTATCACGTTTAATTCCCCTCCTATACAGCTAATGTGTGCCACTTTAAAAATGGAGGAAAGGTCTGGGAATGTGGCTTAGTGAGTGGTAGAGTGCTTCCTAGCATGCATGAAGCCCTGGATTCAATTCCTCAGTACCACATAAACAGAAAAACCCAGAAGTGGTGCTATGTATGACTCAAGTGGTAGCCTTGAGCAAAAGAAGCTCAGGGATAGTGCCCAGGCCCTGAGTTTAAGCCCCAGGACTGGCAAAGAAAAAGAAATGGAGGAAAAGTAATCAAAACCTTTGGAGGTAGTATAGATTTTCCTCCTCATTTTACATTGAAAAAGCTAAGTCCATCCAAGTGAACACAGTGCATTTGGATGGAGAGCTAACATTTGTACATCACATTCCATTTTACAAAACACTTTCCAGGTCTGTCTTATAGGCCATGCTTACCAGTCCTGCCCACCTGTTGCATAGATGAAGAGGCCAGAATGAATATGGCTGAGTTGTGTAAAGTCACCTATTGCTTATAGGCAGAGACTATGTCTTGGAGACCTAGTTTCTGTGATTTTCTGATAGCTTTTTATAGTTTTTTTCCCTCCATTTTTGAGTCTTTGCCATAAGCACAAACCAGTGATATGTGCATGTTTGAAGTATTTATGTGTACTATTATCAGTGTATACATTGTTAATAATTCCGATGGGAACCTGGGCAAATTAAAGCTTAATTTCTCTTTGTTTTGATGAAAAAGAAATAGAAATTCTACTATTTCTAATAGTGCTTTGGGTGCCTCTAATCTTAGAATGAGTATATGGTGGCTTGTTTGCATCTTACTTTGTCTACACACTTACACAGCTCATCTTGCAGATGACCTCACTGAATGTTGACAGAGAACAGAGAAGACCCTAGACAGAGAGGGCACCTTTCCTTAGTATGAAGAAGGAACAGACTCTCCTCTCTCTCTCTTGCCAGTCCTGGGGCTTGAACTCAGGGCCTTAGCACTGTCCCTGGTTTCTTTTTAAGGCTTGCTTAAGGCTACCACTCTACCACTTGAGCCACAGTGCCACTTCCGGCTTTTTCTGTTTATGTGGTGCTGAGGAATCGAACTGAGGGCTTCATGCATGCTAGGCAAGCACTCTACCACTAAGCCACATTCCCAGCGCTCCCCCCCCTCCCCCGGTTTTACAGAGTAAAACCAGGTTTTACTCTGTAGCTAGGCTCATCTCAAACTCATCGTCTTTCTTAGCCTCCTAAGTGCTGTTTGCCACCACACCTGGCTGAAATAGTCTTATTTGATTTGTCCCAGTGCCCACTGGCCTGAACAGCAGAAATGTCCAGTTAATATTGAGAAGGTGGATGAGCCTTTGTGAACTAAGTGCATGAATCAGGATGAGGGTTTCCTTTTTTCATTTCCATAAATATTATTTTATATGATTAGAAGCATTGTGCATTTGTAGGATAAGGGATTTCATACTGAGCTTAGGCCATCTGCAATTATTGAGGCTACTTTGTAGCCTCTGTGAGCCAGATCTTGGGAACCCAGGAGATAAGATATAGTCTCTGCTTCAAGGATCTTCAGTCTGATGTGTAGAACAGCCCAGCAGGTAAAGCCATGTTGTGTGGGACGTTCCTCAGGCAGATTGTCAGTTGAACCCTATGGAGTTGGTTTTGAGTGGAGTCTTGCTTGAGTTAGGTCCTGAAGGTTGAGTACAGTAATCAGCTACCCTCTGTTCTGAAAAACATAGTCCACTTTTATGGTTTGGGGGAAGGGAAGATATAGGCATGATTAAACCATAGGCATGATTAATCACAGGACATGATTATACCATGTGGGGTAGCATGTCTAAGAATGAGAAAGTCTGAGCTCAGCTGGAGAAGGGCTGAGAGAGAGAACAGAAGGGCAACAGTTGTCTAAGCCTCTCTTTTGGCCAGAATACCCAACTTCACCTCCTGAGAGGCTCTCTTGACCTGCTCCGAGCTTGGGCTTCAGTCCCTTCCTTGTTGTAAAGACTCTGGACCAAGAAGTCCAGGTACCATAACCCTTTAGAGTCAGAGCAGAACCTGGCCCCTGGTTGACTCTTAAAGATTTCACAGCGTGGTTTATACAGGTTCGACCCCTCTGGGCTTTGCTCAGATCTGTAAACTTGGGTGTCAGTACCTCCATTTAGGTGTTGAGTTTCCAAATGAGATAGTGATGAACAGCTTCTCTGCAGCCTCCCTGGCAGAAGCATCAATCGCTTTGCCAATAAGAGGGGCTGTCCAGAGCCCTTGGGCACTGTAGATTTATGAGCTGCCTGTGCCTTCAACTGTAATCTCTGGACTCCCAGCTTTCACCAAAAAAGAATGGATTCTATTCTCAAGAGTAACCTTCCCTGCATAAATTTGTGCATGAGAAGGCTTAGGCTGGACTGAATTCCTTCCAGAGCATTAACCCTTTTCTCCCTGGAACCTCAGAATCCAAGGAGAACCTTGGAAGCTACCCCTGCATTAGTCATTGAGATAGTATAGTTTGTTGGGAGCATGGCTAAAGTGGTAGAGTACTCATCTAGTTTGGAAAGAAAACAATCTGCCTTTCAACTTTCATTTTCACTCCCATCACTTAAGAGCTGCTTTTCCTTTCTGAGCCAAGACCCAGGAAAAGCCTAGAAACTACTGCTTTGGCAATAAGGAATAAAGGGTATGAAGGACTATGTCCAGACTAGGGCCCCTTCCCATTGGTGATGACAAGTACATCTGTCCAGAGGAGGGCAGCAGATAATTGTACTGCAGTGTAATAAAGGCTTTAATAATAGATGAACTAAGGGCTTGTGGAGAGCCGTTTGTAATTAAAACCCTCCTGTTTCGATACTCAAGGGTTGTATGCAATTATCCTTTCTCTGGCTCCTGTCCCGAGTATTCATTTCATAAGCCAAAGATATAAAGCGTTTTACTAGGCTTTTACACATCATTTTATTCTGAAATCAGCTTTGGCTCAGCACTGTAATCTCTTTATCACAGCATCCTGACTGCATGATTTTCCACCATCACCTCCGCTGCTTGCCATCCTTTCCACATCATGTCTGAAGTGTCCCTGGTCACTTCTTCCTCAACTTTCCTCCTGGTTTCCTTTCTGTGAGATATATTGGAGGACCTAGAGTGGCAAGCACAATAACTTCTTTTCTCTATTTTAATTTAGTGGAAAATTTTAACATAGATAAAAGAAATGTGGCAGGGCATTGTAGTATAGGCCTCGAGTCCCAGATTAGAAACAGAGACAGAAGGATCGTGAATTCCAGACTAGCCTGAGCTACATTTGGAGAACTTGTCTAAAAAATGTAGAATAAGAATAAATGTAAATGTAGTATCTCTTTTGTAAAAATTCTTTCAACACTAGTTGCCAACTCCTGGCCAACCTTGTTTATGTATGTACCCATCAATCCCTTGCCTTTTTCCTCAATATTTTATTATTGACTGATATTATTACTATTATTATTTATTTATTTTGCCGGTCCTGGTGCTTGAACTCAGGGCCTGGGCACTGTCCCTGAGCCTCTTTATGCTCAAGACTAGCATTCTACCATTTGAGCCACAGCTCCACTTCCAGCTTTTTCTGAGTAGTTTATGGGAGATAAGAGTCTCACAGATTTTTGTGCCCAGGCTGGCTTCACTGCAATCCCCAGATCTCAGCTTCCTGAGTAGCTAGGATTACAGGTATAAGCCATCAGTGCCCAGCCCTCCTCCACATTATTGGGAGAAAAATCTAACACATTATATTATTTCATCCATATGTATTTAAATTCTGTATAAAAGAGGCAGCCAGGTACCAATGGCTCACAATCCTAGCTACTTAGAAGACAGATCTCGGGCTGGGAATATGGCCTAGTGGCAAGGGTGCTCACCTCGTATATATGAAGCCCTGGGTTCGATTCCCTAGCACCGCATATATAGAAAATGGCCAGAAGTGGCGCTGTGGCTCAAGATGGCAGAGTGCTAGCCTTGAGCAAAAAGAAGCCAGGGACAGTGCTCGGGCCACTGTCCCTAAGTCCAAGGCCCAGGACTGACCAAAAAACAAAACAAAGCAAGAAGACAGATCTCAAGATCAGGGTTCAAAGCCAGTCGAAGCAGGAAAGTCCATAAAACTCTTATCTCTAATTAACTACTGAAAGCTGAAGTGGGGCTGTGACTGTAAAGCTCAGAGACAACGCCTACGCCCTCAGTTCAAGCCCCAAGACAGGCACACATAAGAAAAGGTAAAGGGGCTGGGAATATGGCCTAGTGGTAAAGTGCTTGCCTCATATACTTGAAGCCCTGGGTTCGATTCCTCAGCATCACATATATAGAAAAAAGCTGGAAGTGGCACTGTGGCTCAAGAGGTAGAGTGCTAGCCTTGAGCAAAAAGAAGCCAGGGATGGGGCTGGGGATATAGCCTAGTGGCAAGAGTGCCTGCCTCGGATATACGAGGCCCTAGGTTTGATTCCCCAGCACCACATATACAGAAAACGGCCAGAAGCGGCGCTGTGGCTCAAGTGGCAGAGTGCTAGCCTTGAGCGGGAAGAAGCCAGGGACAGTGCTCAGGCCCTGAGTCCAAGGCCCAGGACTGGCCAAAAAAAAAAAAAAAAAAGAAGCCAGGGAGAGCTCAGGCCCTGAGTCCACGCCCCAGGACTGGCAACAAAAACAAAACAAAACAAAAAAGAAAAGGTAAAGGTTTTAAAAAAAATTTCTCTTCATATTCCAGTGTGGGAGAAGAATTAAGTATAAAGGCCACTTCTCTGGGAAACTCTGCCAAACTCCCAGCTCTGGGACCCCTCTCTATGGAGAGTCTTTACTTTCCCTTTCAGTAAACTTGCTGCTTTACTATAAAACAAAACAAAACAAAACTTAACTATAGTACTGTAATTATATCTAGAAAATAACTTCTTAATATCAAACGTACTTCAATGTTTAGATTTCTAATGGCTTCATAAAATTATAACTTTACAGCTTGCTTGATTCAACTACAAATTAGGTTTACTTAATACAACTTTGTTTATATATATAAATTGCAGGGGCCTACTCTATCTCCCCCAATTGCTCTCATTCTCTTTCACCTGGCCATTTGTTTGCTAAAGAATCATTTAGCCTTCAGAATCATTTAGCCTCAATTTCTCTGGAAACTGAAGTTTCTTTGGCAATATACATTTTTATTTTAACTTCCTACACTGTAAGTTCCTTGAGAATAGCACCCAGCATTTTGCTGACTGTATTGCTATGATACATTTAATATACTTGTTTGTTCTCTGGATTGGTGGTTGGATAGAAAGACTTGATCACATTCAGGTTTGCATTTTTTTTACAAGATTGCTTAATATGTGCTGTTAAACTCTTTCACCCTTAAAATTATAGTGGGTGATCATCTAATGTTAGTGGTATGATATGAATCAGCAGTGCCTAAGTCTATCCATCCATTGAGGATTTCAAATGGTGATATTTACATTCTTTTTTATTAACTAAATTTTTTTTTTTTGAGATAGAGTCTCACTATTTAGGCTGGTCTGGAACTCTTGACCGTCCTGCCTCACTCAGCTTTCTCAGTTATGGGATTACAGGTGTGTGTCATCAGTCCTGGCTGGAACACTTCTTTAATAAGAGCTTCTTACATTTACCATTTTGGGTACCTAGTAATTGGGTTAGTATGAGAAAGGCAAAAGAAATTATTACTGTGCTTTGATTTTTCCTTTTAAAATAGTAATTGGTTCACAAGAATTTTTTTATCAGTGACCCATTAGCTGCAGTCCATTGCAGGAATCATTTTTATTGATGCTCAAATTGTCCCATCTTTGGCCATAGGAAGCCTCTTCAGGCAGGTTCCTGCATTTTGTTAACTAACATTGTCTCTAGTAACTTCCTTGCTTGCTATCTTGTAAAGAAAAACATTCCAGATCAAGTTGTTGCTCTAAGGAATTCTGGTTCCTTTCAGTGGGGAAAAGTATTTCAAGATCACAATCTAGACGCTAGTGATTTTCCTGCAATGGAGTGGGCATTGTCTTCAGGCCTGTTCAGTGTTCAGAACTAGGAGGTACTTATCTGCTTGTTTATTTGCTTCTAAAAGAAAATTTATGTCAATTCATACTGATGGCTCCAATTCCTGTTTAGTATCAACAGGTTTTTGCTAATTTTTTTATGTCTATATTTCATTTCTCTCCTTCTTAGACTCACCTCCCTGCGATTCAGTAATGATAGAAGTAAAATACAATAATATACTTACTAGTTTTATCTACCATACACTTGCAACAATCTAATAATAATTGTATCAACACTCCCACTAATTACTAGGAATATCACTTTTACCTTTTAAGAGTTTTCTAAGTTCTGGAATAGGCTTCCTTGCCTTGTATACTTGGCAATTTCCCGTTGATCCTTCTGGACCTACTTCAGACAAATACCTCTCCTTCTTTTCTTTTCTTTTTTTTAAATTCAGGTAGTATTTATTCCTTTGTATTCTATAACTCTTAGTCTGGAAAGATGCATTCCTATTTTCTGTAACTTTCTGTACCATTAGTTCCTTGAGGGCAGCACCCAGCAGATACTCAGAGCAGGCTTGATTTTCAACAAGTAATAGTATGCATGTCGTGTGGTACTCATAACTTTCCTGGACAAGTGACTTGGGATGTGCGCATATGTTCATTCACTGGGAATTTATTCTGAACTAAGTGAGTAGATGGTGATGATATGTCCTTACCGGCTCAAAATGAACTCTCAGTTTCATATTCTATGTATCACCCTGACTAGAAGGCCCTTCTAAATTAAAGACAGGACCATGGGAACTTGTGATTAGAATACCAGACCAGGGTGGTGACATTGGCCAGGTTCTGGGCAATGAAGGCTCAGGGAAGAGAGCCAGTGGCCGGCCTATCCAAGATAGAGAGCCAGAGTGGCCTAGAGTCAGGTCTAAGGCAAAGAAAGACTAGAAAAAATCTTCAAGAGACAAAGTGCTGGCTGATTGGGACATCATGGACCAAGTTTGGCACAAAAGCCAGACTCTTCTTACTTTCTACCCTCTGGCTTCAGTGCCAGGAATTCCCAACCTCTTCCCCGCAGGCCATCCATTAAAAGTTGGCAGCAGGAGAAGGAAATGTTCTGTCTTCAAATTCTTCTGTAGGCTTTGACATTCATTTGGAATAGACAACTAAAAAGATAAAGGAAAAACAGTATATATAGTTTATGAAAATAAAATCTTTAGTGATTGTCTATGGGCTAGTTTCTCTCTACCATTATTTAACATTTCAGAAACCTGAGCTGGTATTTATTAGGAGGCCTATCAAAGGTTTTTACTCTGGAAAATTACAGCTTCCACCCTTCTACAGCCACTTGTCACATAGACTTTTTTGGCAGCATTTCCCTTTCCTTGAGCCAGTAGACATGGGCAAGTAGCCCTTGCCCCAGTTTTCTCTTCATGGTGTGGTCTAGGCTGACATCTGAATGTAGCACTGGTGAGGTCTCCAGGAGGGCCCTGGCTTATCTCTTAAGTGGGAGGCTATGCAGTAGGAACCCTTTTCTGCCACATGCTGTCATCTCCCCATTTCCAAGTTCCCATTTCTTACCAATCTCTGACTAAGTGACTCTACTTTATTACATCCCATGTTGAAGTCATTCTCCCTTACCACAAGACTCTCCATATATACATGGTTCTCAGTGAATGCCACCACAATTCACACTTGTCCCTGACTTAAGACTAGGCTGGAGCTGGGAATATGGCCTAGTGGTGAAGTGCTCATCTCATATACATGAAGCCCTGGGTTCGATTCCTCAGCACCACATATATAGAAAAAGCCAGAAGTCGCGCTATGGCTCAAGTCCCTGAGTGCTAGCCTTGAGCTAAAAGAAGCCAAGGACACTGCTCAGGCCCTGAGTTCAAGCCCCAGTACTGGCAACAAAAACAAAACAAGACTGGGCTAGTCTTTCTTTCCTTCTTTCTTTCTTTCTTTCTTTCTTTCTTTCTTTCTTTCTTTCTTTCTTTCTCTCTCTCTCTCTCTCTCTTTCTTTCTTTCTTTCTTTCTTTCTTTCTTTCTTTCCTTCTTCTTCGTCTTCTTCTTCTTCGTCTTCTTCTTTCTTCTTCTTCTTCTTTTGGGCTTGATCTCAGAGCCTGGGTACTGTCCCTAAGCATGTTTTGTGCAAGGCTAGCACTCTACCACTTGAGCCACAGCATCATGTCTGGCTTTTTCTGTTTATTTGGTTCTGAGGAATTGAACCTAGGGCTTCATGCATGCAAGGCAAGCACTCTACCACTAAGCCACATTCCCAGGCTTGGGCTAGTCTTCATTGTACCTTATCACTGTAATCTACAATTGTAATCAAATAACTAATGTTTTGGGTATTTTTTTTCCTTATTCTTTCCCCTACTAAACTATAAGTTTCTTGAAAGCTGGGGCCATGCCTATCTTGCAACAGTACCTGACACATGATTTCAATAGATTTCTGTTGGATTAATTAAGAAATCCAGGTCAGGCATCAGTGGCTCATGCCTGTAATCCTAGCTTCTCAGGAGGCTGAGATCTGATGATCTCAGTTCAAAGCCAACCCAGGAAGGAAAGTCCCTAAGATTCTTATCTCCAATTAAGCACCAAAAAAGCTGTAAGTCGAGCTGTGGCTCAAGTGGAAGAGAGCTATCCTTGAGTAAAACAGCTCAAGGACAGTGCCCAGACCCTGAGTTCAAGACCTAGGACTGGTACAAAAAGAAAAGAAATCTACCTAGTCACTCAAGCTAGAGGTCTCCAAATCAGGGTAGGTACTACCCTCTAACTTTGTATATCTTATCAGTCAGCAGGGTTTATCTCTTCTCTGAGACATTTCTCCAGTGTGTCCTGTCATTACCATACACAGTGTTCTGTGCCCACTTATTTCACATTAGAACTGTAGTAATAACTCAGTGGATTTCTCCATCTCTTTTCTTTTCCTTTTAACACATCCTACATGCAACCCTAGGGGTCTTTGAAAATTAATAAACTTGACTATGTCTTTAACTGTGTCACTTCCCTACTTAGAACTTTTCTTTTGGCCTCTCCTTGTCTAGGCTAAAGAAAATCTAAATTCCCTGAACTGCAACTATGCCATCATATATTTGTGTCCTGCCTCATTGCATTATTTTAACCTTTGTTTCAACTACCACAATGCCTTTCTAGTTCCTAAATCTTTTGTTGTTATTGGTGGTGGTAATGGTGGTGGTAGTGTGTGTGGGGGGGGGGTTGCGCACACATGCACATGTGCTGGTAATAGAATTCAGTGCCTCAAGCTCTTGCTTGGCCTTTTTCTACTCAAGCCTTATGTTCTACCACTTGAGCCATGCCTCTACTTATGGTTTTTTACTGGTAAATTGTAGATAAGAGTCTCTCAGATTTTTCTGCTCTGGCTGGCTCTGAACTGTGATCCTCAGATCTCAGAGTTCTGAGTAGCTAGGATTATAGGCCTGAGCTCTCCTAAATCATTTAAGTCCTGCCATAGCTACTTTATCCTTCCTCCTCCAGTACCTAACACAAGGCTGCTACAGAGAAGCAAGAGAGAAAGTGGTTGAAGGCAGAACCTGGGAGTCTGGATTGCATCACTAGACTTCCAAGGAAATAGAAAAATAGAACAGTACTTTAAAAAATTGTCATGTCCCTCCAATAGTAATTTCTACTTGAAGCACAGAAATCAGTACTCAAGGCTCAAGATTTTGGGGCTTAAGATCTGGTGGCAGCAGATAGCTCTGATGTTGAATTTGGGCCTTTATTTTGGCTCCTCTGGGTCAGGGAGACTATCTTGAATATTACTTTTTGTTTTTCAGTGCTCTTTTTGGTTTGGGGCGTGTGGTTCTTCTGGACATGGCATCTACTGCAGGAAGGCAGAACGGCCAACAGCAGCAAGGAATTCATGTGGTGTTGCACTGGAGACTCATCACCTAACAAACGCAATTTAAGGGTTGATTCAGGGTGTAGCTCAGTGATGGAGTGCTTGTAAAGGCTGAGTTCAAACCCCAGCTCCCTTCCAAAAATGAAAAAAAAAAGCAAATTAAACATTGTTTAGCACATGTGTCTCTTAGGTCTTCTTTTCCACTGTTGATTGCCACCGTAACTGTGCTGATGGAATGAAATGCGGAGGAATAAGCTAGGCAGGCCCAGGTGGCCTCCCATTCTCCTCCCACAGACAGATGGCACAGCAAATAGAACTCTCATCACTTCTGCCATATTTTCTTTGAATTGTGTCTAGATTACCTAGTGATCCTCTTACTCCAAATGTTTGTCCTTCTAAAGTCGTCAAACACAGATTAATTGGGAACTTGAAAATTAGTCTTTGTTAACCTGATAATGGAGCACATGAATCTCATGGTTGCAAAATAATATCTCGGTTAGTATTTTATGATTCTGACTTCATTTTTTTCTTGAGGGTTTTGTTTGTTTGTTTTTATTTTGGTGACAGTACTGCACCTTGCCTCACACTCTCATGTGGTTCTTTTACTCTTGGGTGACATTCTACCATTGGAACCACCTCTCCACCTTGGCTTTTTGGTGGTTGGTTGAAGAGTTTCGTGAACATTCCTGTCCAGGCTGGCTTCAAGTTGTAATCCTCACATCTCAGCCTCCTGAGTAATTAGGATTACTTAACCACTGATGTCTGGTGTTTTGAAGTTTTATCTTTAGCATGTGAGAGGCTGTTGGGAATCTGATTTAATGTGCTGTCTGTAGTGATGCGTAGATTCTAGTGGACATCCAAAGTTCTCCCCATATTAAGTATAGAATGTCAGCACTAAAGAAATGTCCATTTTTAACAGATTTAGAACATTCTTTAGAGCACTTTGATTACTTTTCATTTATTTATTTTTTTGCCAGTCCTGGGCCTTGGACTCGGGGCCGGAGCACTGTCCCTGGCTTCTTTTTGCTCAAGGATAGCACTCTGCCACTTGAGCCACAGCGCCACTTTTGGCCATTTTCTATATATGTGGTGCTAGGGAATCGAACCCAGGGCTTCATGTATACAAGGCAAGCACTCTTGTCACTAGGCCATACTCCCAGCCCCTTTAGAGCACTTTGAGTGCTTCCTCCTGGTTGGAGTACATTACAAGGAGAAGCTAGTGACAAGTAGTGCCTTAAGCAAATGTAATAAATAGAAGACTGGAGAAGTGTGAGCTTAATACTGCTGCTCCATGATGTCCTTGGCTGTCCTGATAACTTTGTATTTCTTCTCAGCAGTTCTTACCATGAGATTATCATCATCTGATCCCACAACACCTGCTCTAGCAGTGTGAGTAGTATAGAACCTGGCTCTAGGAGAAACCTGCCTATGATCTTTTAGGACTAATGAAGGCTTCACTTCAGAGGCGTCGTTAGGGAAAGGTATCTAACCATCTCAGATTAGGTGCACAGCCAGTGCTTTGTGACTTCGCAGAGAGTTTCTATAAATGACTCAGTCCCACCTCATGTCCCTACCATGCATATTTGCATTTCTAGCCCAGATTCTGCCATTTAGAGGCCTCCTTGCCTACAGAGTGGTAGGAAGAACCCTAGCTGTGGCCCCTCAGGTGCCTCTGTAGAGACCAATTTATTGAGAGTAGAATAGAGAAAGGGAGTCCTTAAAGATGCTTTCATTAGGCAGGTGTGATGGTGCAAACCTGTCATAACCAGCCCTGGGACATGGCGTTACTTGGGAGGCAGAGCAGGAATTTCACTAGTTTGAGACTAGTGTGGGTCACATAGTAAGACCCTGTCTTCAAAAAAGAAACAAAAACAAAACAAAAAGCAAACAACAATAAGGTAACTTCTCTCTTCAGTATTCAGTACTTCTTCTCTCCTGGCCTTATCCTCCCTAGCCCCACCCCCACCACCATCCCTTGGCAGTGAGACATCTGCAGTGACTTGCCTGGTATTAGTTCTATGGGGTAAAATGGAACATTAACTGCAGGTGCTTTCTCCACTTTAGCCTCTTGCTTCCTCTTTTTGTACTAAGTAATTTAAGGGCATGTCTGTTACTTTCTTTTTCACTTAACTATTCTAATACCCGACTCTCAGCTCTCTCCACACATCAGCTCTTTTGTAGTACTGAGGTTTGAACTCTTGAGTCTTGTATTTGTTCTTACCAGCTCAGCGCTTGACAGGCAGCAAGGTTGGAAAGAGCAAAATGCATAAGCCAGTGGGTTGGGCTGTCTTTTAATAAGCTTTCTCCAAAGCTCTATCCTATGTCTTCAACTTACATATCTTATTGGTCAGCAGTGTATCACATAGTTACCCTTAGTTGCAAGGGAGGCTGGAATATGCTCCTTAGCTTGGCACACTGACACCAGAATGAGCCAGTCTGTTGTTAAGTAGAGAAGGAAAGGGAATAAGTTTTAGATAAGTAAATACAGTACTACATCTTAGAATCCCTATTTTTAGGAAAGCCAGTAATTGGTTTGTCTTGGTTTTTTGATTTTGTTGGTTGACACAGAGGATTGAGAGAAATTAATTTAGGAAAGATAGAGGGGCACTAGCATAGGTTTTGAAACTCTTTAATTCTATCATGAAGGCAGAGCAACTGGAATAGCAAAATAAGCCTATGAACAGCATGTACAACAAAACTAAGTGACAAGGTATCCCACAATCCCCCAAATAGTTTCAGGTAGATGAAAACTACTCTCAACTCTCAGACTTGAATGGGGTATCAGTGTTTGGGGGGAAAGAAGCAGAGAGAAGCAGCAGGGTGTCATGGAAAACTGATAAGAGACCCCAAAAATAGGCATCAAGAAAGTGCATTGGGTGGCAAGGAGAAAAGCAGCAGCAGCGGGCATTTTATATATTCCAGTTTGCAGCCCTTAAGGACAGGGATTCAAAGAAGCAGGTGTAGATCATATCCTTTGAACTTTTCCAACCATCAGAGAAATTATGGCAGGAAACCATGTAGTTCAGGAAAATCAGGGATATTTGGGTCAGAGAAGTCTAAATAAGAGCTGACGAGGGAATAGACCTAGGGTATTTTAGCAAGTTTGAAGCTCTGTGTGTGTGTGTGTGTGTGTGTGTGTGTGTGTGCTGGAGAGTGAACTCAAGGTCTCACATTTGATAGGCAAGCACTACCATTTAGCCAAGGCCTCTAATTCTTTTGCCTTTTTTTCAGATAGGGTCTCATGCTTTTGCCAGGGCCATCATTGGACTTCGAGCTTCCTACCTCTTGTGTAGCTGAAATTAATGTGTAACACTATACCTGCTTGTAAGGCCATATTTTTGAGAACATCATGGGAACATTGAAAAAGAAGCAGTAAATCATGAATTTAGAAAAGCTAACAGACTCAACTCTTCCTTCTAAATGGGTAGGAAAACTCATTTCCTATAAAAAAGTACAACAGAGAGGAGTGCAGTCAGAGCTCATAATTAGGTAAAAAGAAGAAGAAGAAAAATGAAGACAAGGAACAGAATAATATCCCTAGTGGTGTTTGAAGCCTCCTAGGTGCATTCCCACAAAATGGGCAAAACCTGTAAGTGTTTAAAAACAAGCTAAAAGATTAAAAAAGAAAGGCACTAATTAGAATTACAAAACGAAAATTAGGTAATGGAATTGGGGAAAAATGGTAAAGGGGAACTCATTTCACACACAAAGCCTGAAGTAGATGAAATATTGGAGTTAATGCCTAGTCGCTGTACCTCCAGGGGCTACAAAGTAAAGAGAAAGAACTCTTATGTTCCAAAATGAATAAAGAAAACTCAGCACTCAGAGAAGTGGCAGAAGTAGAAACCCAAGAAGTAGTGGCAGGTGAAGAAGACCAAAGGTGTGTGGTAGATGTCCTAAAGATGAAAAAAAATAGTAAACAGAGAAGTATAAAAAATATTTCCAGGCATAAACGTGAGCTTGTTTGTTTTTTTTTTTTTTTTTTTTTACCAGTCCTGGGGCTTGAACTCAGGGCCTGAGCACTGTTCCTGGCTTTTTTTTTTTTTTTTTTTTGCCAGTCCTGGGCCTTGGACTCAGGGACTGAGCACTGTCCCTGGCTTCTTTTTGCTCAAGGCTAGCACTCTACCACTTGAGCCACAGCGCCACTTCTGGCCATTTTCTGTATATGTGGTGCTGGGGAATCGAACCGAGGGCTTCATGTATACGAAGCAAGTGCTCCTGCCACTTGGCCATATCCCCAGCCCCCTAAATGTGAGCTTGTAGTCTCAGTACTCAGATGGTTGTAATGTGGGCTATGTCATGGCTCCCATCACTATCCCATATAGAACAAAACATACCTCAGTTCTGGGGACATGAATACAGAAGATCAACCTGGAGAAATGTTTCTAGTAAAATGAGTGGATTTTAAAGAGAAAGGAAAAAAAGTATTTGAGGGGTCCCATCTAAAGGCAAACTCACAAATAAGAAAAACAGATGGTTGCAAGTAGAGGAATGCTTCAATGGTAGAGCTCCAACCTTGAGCAAAGAAAACCACAGGGACAGTGTCCAAGCCCCCTGAGTTCCAATCCTGGTACCAAAAAGAAAGAAAGAAAGCCAAGTTGTCATCACACTTTGACAAGAGGGCTTTATGTAGAAGACTATAGTGATATAGCTAGGGTGCTCAAAGAAAAAATATGAGCCAAGAATTTTGCATCCAACAACCTGTTTTTCTGGGGTAAAGGGAACAGACAGAACATTCTTGACATGGAAGAACAAAGAGAACACTCCCTGAGTTCACTCCAATGCCACCAAAATAAGAATAAGGAAGGGGTTATGTTTGAAGCCTGGATTACATTCTTTGCTTGTGTGGCATGGGTTTTCCTCATGGAATCCGTCATTGGTCCCCCACCCCTACCCCCAGCCTGATCTCTAGGAAGCAGGCAGTAGAGAACAGCCCCATCAAACAGCCAAGGAAGGCAGCCCAGCTGCTGAACCGAGACATGAGAGGATGGAGAAGAAGCCTGCACCTTTCCATTGATTAGTCCTTCCTTCTACATTCTTCCCCTAGGCTGAGGGATACTTTATTTTTTCATGACCCATAGTTATCCTGGGACACACACGTGTTCTCCATGCCCAGTAGGGAAATATCATCCATATGTTTTGAATTTATTTCCTGCTTGATTCACAAAATACCCTTGCACAAGAGACATTGTATTCCAAGGAGATGTCTTTCAAAATAAATGTCGTTTATTTTGCTTGCAAATGGCTAATCACATTATATCAAGAGTTAGCAGCCTTCTTTTAGATTGATTTTGAAACCAACCAGATGGGGAGAAAGGATTATGTGCCATCACAGCCCATGTGTATATGTATTTATATTTACTTATTTGCCAGTCCTGGGGCTTGAACTCAGGGCTTGGGCACTGTCCCTGAGCTTCTTTTGCTCAAGGCTAGCACTTGAACCACAGCACCACTTCCAGCTTTTTGCTGGTTAATTGGAGGTGAGTCTCTTAGATTTGTCTGCCTGGCCTAGCTTCAAGCCACAATTTACATATCTTAGACTCCTGGGTAGTTAGGATTTATGAGCTACCAGCACCCAGCTCTATTTGCCAGGTTTTTGTTGTTGTTGTTTAGCCAGTCCTGGGGCTTGAACTCAGGGCCTGAGCACTGTTCCTGAACTGATTTTATTCAAGGCTAGCACTCTACCAGTTAAGCCACAGCGCCACTTCCAGCTTTTTCTTTCTTTCTTTCTTTTCTTTTTTTTTTTTTTTTGCCAGTCCTGGGCCTTGGACTCAGAGCCTGAGCACTGTTCCTGGTTTCTTTTTGCTCAAGGCTAGCACTCTACCACTTGAGCCACAGCGCCACTTCTGGCCATTTTCTATATATGTGGTGCTGGGGAATCGAACCCAGGGCTTCATGTATACAAAGCAAGCACTCTTGCCACTAGACCATATCCTCAGCCCTACTTCCACTCTTTTCTGTGTATGTGGTATAGAGGAATTGAACCCAGGGCTTCTTGCATGCTAGGCAAGCACTCTACCACTAAGCCACATTCCTAGCCCCTATTTGTCAGTTTTTAAGAAGTCATTAAAACTTTTTTATTCCTTTTGATTAGTAAAGAGTCCTAACTATTCCAGTTTCTTTTCTCCTTCCTTCCTTCCTTCCTTCCTTCCTTCCTTCCTTCCTTCCTTCCTTCCTTCCTTCCTTTCTTCTTTCCTTCCTTCCTTCCTTCCTTCCTTCCTTTCTTTTTTGAACAAGGCCTTGCTTTATAGCACAGATTGACCTTGAACTCATGTTATAGTCCAGACTGACAGATTGGCCTTGAGTTCTCAATCCTTTTGCCTCAGCCTCCTAAGTACTAGGATTACAAGTATGGACCTGGCTTGCTCTTGAGTTTGTAGTTTGATTTCCATATATATAATTTTTTTATGTCTTCTTCATAGTTACTGAATTTTTCTAATAGTTGGTATCATTCTTTCATGTGTGTATAATTTTATTTTTCGTTTGTTTTTTGCCAGTCCTGGGCTTGAACTCAGGGCCCAACCACTGTCCCTGGCTTCTTTTTGCTCAAGGCTAGCACTCTACCACTTGAGCCATAGTGCCACTTTTGGCTTTTTCTATATATGTGGTACTGAGGAATTGAAATCCAGGGCTTCATGTATACAAGGCAAGCACTCTACCACTAGGCCATATTTCCAGCCCTAATTTTATTTTTAATTTTATTTTGAAGGAATAAAATGTTCTTTCAGCCTTCCAACATTTTTGTTATCTATTTCTGCTTTCAATCTTTTCTTGATTTAGATAGCCAAAAGATGTTGTCCTGAGTAAACACTGATTTAGTTTCTCCCATTTAGCTATTACTTTGTCCATTTAATAAACAGTCATGGGCTTTTAACAATGTAATAGGCACTTGGGAAACAATGATAAAGAAGAAATCATTGCCCTGGTGAGCTTTGGTACTGATGGGATGTCAGACAATAAGAACCATGCTTAGAAAGTTCCAGAAGCTTTCCCAAGAGGAGCATAGGACTTTCCCTAGCCACATTTACCTCACTCAAAAGCCTGAATCTTTCCACAGCATGCCAGAAAACTGTCAAGCAACATGTCATGTACCACAGCATCTTGTAAGATGGTGTCATTATTGGTAAGGAAACTCAGTGTTGGAGTGCAACTGCAGATAATTGTGGACCTATGTGGTCATTGACAGCTGCAGGGCACTAGCTCCTCAGTTCCTGCCTGCCAACCATGGTATGGTTCTGACAATCAGGGCACTTCCCCTGGCAGCTCAGCATTTTACAGCCTCATAGCTCCATTGCTGATTGAGTGGAAGCCTCCTAGGATGTAGGCAGTCACTCCTTTCTCTCCTCTGTTACTACAACCCTATATTTTCTCTCGCTTTCTAACATGTTTGTTACCCATTCTCTGTATTAAATCTTTGTTTGGTCTAGATGTCAAACATCCTGCTTAGACTCTAAGACAGTTAATTTCTTCCATTTAGTCACTATTTAATCCATTTAGTGAACAGTCATGGACTTCTTACTAATGGGATAGGCACTTTGAAAATAATGATAAACAAGACAAAAATCGCTGCTCTTGTGAAGCTTGTATATCACTGAGAAATTATTGTAAAAGATTAAACGATGATTTAAAGATGATGTATATAAAAAGTATGATAGGCAAGTTAACATTACATCTAAATACCCAGTCAAGTTAGTAGCCCATACTTTTATGAAGTTAGATATTACAGATCTGCGCCTCCCTCCACAGTCAGATCCTAAATCAGGGTCTGAGGGCAGTGTAAGGTCAGCTAAACAATTTGATTGATGAGGGGATAGATGCAAATGCTTCTCATTAGCCATTGGCTGTTTAAACTTGTCTGCCTATATTGATAATTTTGTATGCCTAGAGAAAGATGCTATGAAATGGGCTTTGGCAGAAAAAAAGCTTCCCCATCTCTGGAAGGAATAGATGAGTGTCTAAGGCTTCACTTACATTTCCCAATACAAAACTCCCACACCCTTATCTCTACTGCTATGTCTGCCATCAGCATTATTTTGTTATTTAAAACTTGTTAACTGTTAAGAAGTTAACTTACTATGCTAATTTTGTGAATCTGATTACATGATGGGAAGCATCCAGGCCTGTTCTTTAGTATGGGTGTGGTTTTTTAAATTAATTAATTATTTTTTTCTTATTTATTGTCAAAGTGATGTACAGAGAGGTTACAGTTTCATACATTAGGCATTGGATACATTTCTTGTACTGTTTGTTATCTCCTCCCTCATTCCCCCCTCTCCCTCCCCCTTTCCCTCTCCCTAATATGTGTGTTTATCCAATGTCATAACCCCTTTTTTTTTGTTTTATTTTTATCATCAGTTGTGGGGCTTGAACTCAGGGCTTGGGCACAATCTCTGAGCTCTTTGGCTCAAGGCTAGACTCTATTACTTTGAGCCACAGCGCCACTTCCAATTTTCTGGTGATTAATTGGAGAGCCTCACCAACTCTCCTGCCTGGGCTGGCTTTGAACTCTGATTCTCAGATCTCAGTTTCCTGAGTAGCTAGGATTATAGGCATGAGCCACCAGCGCCTGACTCTTTTCTCTATTTTAAACTGAGTCTTTTAAAAAAATGTATATTCCTGAGAAGCTGTGTCAGACTTTATGTGATTTATTGAGCCTTGTCAGATAAATTGTTTCAGGGAAAACCATTTGTATGATCCTTGTGTCTTTTAATGATTTTTATTCTGCCTTTTAGAAAACTGATGAAGCAAGTATATTTTTATTTTTAAGATAAAAAACTATGATAGAACCCAGGAGGTAGAGGGTCTACTTAGCAAGCACAAAGTCCTGAGTTCAAACCCCAATACTACCCCTTGCACACAAACACAGAAAACATTTTTAAAAAGAAGTATGATATTGTCTGATGTGCTGGTGCATACTTGTAATTTTATCACTTAGGAGATATCATCACTGAGGCAGGAGGGTTGTGAATTCAAGGCCAGCTGGGCTACCCTCCAAAACAAAAAATGGTATGGTAGAGTGGCTCAAGTGGTAGAGCACTTGCCTAATAAGAATTTAAACTCCAGTACTGCCAAAAGATAAAAAAAAAGCAAAACAACAAAAAATATGATAAGTGCTATAAAAAACAAAGATGGTTTAAATAATATATAATTATCTTTCTTGTCAGGAAGTAGAGGCAGGCAGCTCAAGATTGGTAGAGTTGCTCCCATTCATCAAGTGTCCTTGAAGCTCAAAACTACATATTTCTGTGGTGACCTTTCTTCCTGTGGTCCAATGTATAGGACTCGTACTCCAACTACCAGGTCAGGCACTGTTGTTAGTAGTAAACATCATTTCCCTAATCCTTTTTAAAAACAATAGATCAGTAAAATTATTGAGAACGACTGATAAGAGGGTCTCAGTGTCCTTGGATTTCACTCTTAGGCGGCTGATGTATTAACCTTGATAAATGAGTATCAATCATTTCGCCAAATCTTTGGAACTGCAGAATCCCATTCATTGAGTTGCTCTCACCAGCGTTATGAAAGACTGACGCCTAGCATGCCTCGAGGCACCTCCCGGAAGACTCCAACTCCCAGCATGCTCGACTTTGGACCTCTGAGTCCCAGAATGCAATGTTTCTCTCCCCCTCCTCCTTCCCCTCTTTTTTCTCCTCCTCTTTCTCCCTTTTTTCTCCTCCTCTTTCTCCTCCTCCTGCTGGTCCCCTGAGGCTCATGGAGACTACAGTTCCCAGCATGCAGCACCGCCGCCCTTTGTTTCTGGCGCCCCGGTGGACCCTGCTTCGGAGGGACCATTTGGACCCCAGAGGACGGTTCACTGGGCCACGGCCCACCTTAGGGAACATGAATATCGTGCAGTTCAGGCCTGTTGAGCCGGTCCCGACGAAGCCTCGAAGGCTTGGCCTGGTGCCCGGGCCGCGGTTTTCTCAGGCAGTGTTTCAGGCAGCCTCGACGGGGTCCTCTGGGGGCCTTCCTGCCTTTGAACTGCGGTGGCGGGCGGGCGACCCGTCTTCCGCACGCCCCAGAATAGGGGCCGCCATCCCCATGGCCGTGCCTGCGAGTGGGCCCTGCGCCGGCGGGTCGCGGGACATTCTGTGGCGCGTGAGTGCGGCGCTCTGTGGCCCTCGCTGCCCCTTTGGGGCCACGCGGGTGGCCTCTGACAGCGCGTGCGCGCTGGGCTGGGAGGGGCCCGCCGGGGGGGGGGGTACGGTGGGAATTAAAGGCTCGTGGAAGTGTCCTGCGTGGAAACGGGAGTGCGGGGGTTGGGGAACTGGAGTCTGAAGTGACAACTGGATATCGTGGGAGGGATGATCTGAATCGCAGTTGGGGGCCAGAGGGTTTTATGCCAAGGTAGTTTATTCAGGTGCAAAAATAAATAACATGTCCCTTGGGATAAGAAGCCCGAAGGATTGTCCTGCATTGGAAAGACTATGGTGGGTTGGGACCACCTAAGCAGAACTCTTAATAAGTTCTTGTATCTGAGCTGAGGCGAGGCCTCCTGCAGAATCCTCTGTCCTTCGGAGGTTAGGGGAAAAGGAGGTGTTGTCATCTCCGTTAATCTAAGCTAAAACTTTTGGGTCTGATTTATTCTTCACCATCTATATGATCAGTCACTGAGTCCTGTAGAATGTACTGCAGAAATGTCTGCATTTCCCTTTTTCTTTTCCCATTGCCACTTGCTTTTGTCCAGACATTATAGTCTCTGAGTTGAGCTGTCTTGGTGAACTGCCCTTGACTGCAGAGTCCTGTTAGGATCAAATCCCCTCTGCTGCATCTTCCTTCCAGGCACCCTTACAGTAAACTGGATGATATTTTACTTTCCAGAACATAAGTCCAACAGTTACTTTCATGTGTAAGGCCCCTATGTATCTCTTCTTGTATTTCTTCACAAATGAATCCTTTTTGCTGCTCTTGTGCTAGGCCTAGCAATTCAGCCATATGAATGCTCAACACAGTAGTTGCCCAGTAAGGGATACATATTATAGTTCTATAAAGGTATGTACAACTTTTAGATATTCATATAATTATTAACTAAACCTAGAGTATTACTGTAGGATATAGTCTTAAAACTAAGGGTGACCTCACCCTGATTCTGTTCACTGATATTGTAAAGTTCTGTAGGGTGTGTTAGGTTATTAATAGTAGTAAGCATTTTGGTTTACATATAACTGTATAGGCTATGCCCTAGTTTTAAATATTAGTGATTAACGGCCTGTATGCAAAAAACCAATTTGCATAACAAGTCACTTAACTGACTTCAGGGTTGAAGGGTTTTGTTTGTTTCATTTTAGGTTTTGGGCTGGAGGATAGTAGCAAGTATTGTTTGGTCAGTGTTGCTTCTGCCCATCTGTACCACAGTCTTTATAATCTTCAACAGCCTTGATCTATTTCATCCTATACAGTGGCTATCAGGTAATGAAATTTAACTTATTGATTTACAAGGTCTAATTCGCAACATAAAAGTTGAATTATGAGAAGTGGTGATGTGGCTCAAGTGGTAGAGTGTCACCTTTGAGTGAAATACACAAGAATGCAAACCCCTGAGTTCAAGCCCCAGTAGCAGTGTGTGCACACACATGTGCACATGTGCCCGCATACACACACGTTGAATTATGTTTCAAATAACATAGCTAAAAATTATTATCTTTAAGTAGTTTACAAAGGGATTGCCATTCAACATGTCAGTTTATAAGTACAGTGCATCTATCTTCATCTGTTACTTCTTTCATTTTTCCCCATCCCACCCAATCCCATCAAATAACTTTTTAATGTTACTACCTATATTAATATATTAAAATTCACTTTGAGATAAGATTAAGGCATTCCCTGCATAACATAAACCACCTCTTTATTACATAATAAAACTGATTAACTTATTAGAGATTACATACGATGACCAGGAGGAAAAGATTATTAGAAGAGCACATAAATGAAAATTGCTTGGGAATTTGGCTTAGTGGTAGAATGTTTGTCTAGCACACATGAAGCCCTGGGTTCAATTCCTCAGTACCACATAAACAGAAAAAGCCAGAATCGGTGCTGTGGCTCAAATGGTAGAGCACTAGCTTTGAACAAAAGAAGATCAGCACCAGTGCCTAGGCCCTGAGTTCAAGCCCCATGACTTGCAAAAAAGAGAGAGAGAAAACTGTTCCTGTGACCTGTGTAAATTTGTGGGTAGAAACAATCTCATATATTTTTTTAAAAATGGCTAAATTAAGCATACTTTATTTCTGTATTATAGCTAGCGAAAAATGACAATAAGAGTGGAAAAGAGGAAAAATGACTAGGAAAGGTAGAGTTAAATGCAGAAATTTATGAGCTAGAAAATATTAAGGCAGATCAAAATGTTTCTCAGAACCTTTGGAGACAGAATCACTAAATTCCTTAAAATATAACTTGCTTTGTATAAAATAATAGTTACCAGTTATTTCCCATCTACTGTGTGCTATGCTACACATGTTGCCTATCCCCTTTTCCCTGTAATCCTGTTTAGTAAAGAAGTATCCATTCTGCTTTATATATGAGCAGTTTGAGAGTCAGAGCATTTATTCAGAGACAAAGCTAATAACTGAACTAGAATGTTAACATTAGTCTCAGAAACAGATCAAATTCTGTTTATTCAGAGTGCCACAGTGGAATTGAAAAAGCCAGACACTGGTGACTCACGCCTGTAATCCTAGCTTTTCAGGAGGCTGAGATATATGAATTTTGGTTTGAAGCTAGCCTGGGCAGAAAAGTCTTATCTCCAACTCACCACCAGAAAACTAGAAGTGGAGCTGTGGCTCAAAGTGGTGGTGGAGTGCTAGTCTTGAGCAAATGAGCTCAGGGACAGTGCCCAGGCCCTGAGTTCAAGCCCCACAAATTAAAAAAAAAAAAAAAAAAAGAGATTAAGCCAATACTCTTTCAATCCTTTTCCCCTGCCTCCCACTGTATTTCTTTTGTGGTTAAGAGTTTGAACTCTAGTAGACTGGTGCTTTACCACCTCAGCTATGCCACCAACAAGGAGCTTTACCTTGTTGTGGGTAAAGAGTAATCATGTTTTGTTGTTGTTGTTGTAGTTGATGTATATAGCTTCCCTTATTTCCTCCTTCCCTTCCCCCCACCTCTCATTCTCACCAGTGTTTGAATTTACAATCCCTTGTTTGCTTGAACTCAGGACTTCTTGCTTGCTTGGCTTCTTTGTTTCACTCATATGCTTGGTTGGTGCTCTACCATTTGGCTAAAATGCCATGTCTCCAGGCTAGCTTTTAACAGGTTATTTGGGGGATGTAGTATCAAGGACTTTTCTGCGGGCTGGCTTTGAACCATGACTTGCCTGATCTTAGCCTTCTGAGTAGCTGGTATCACAGGCAGGAGCCACTGGTAACTGGCTATTTGATAGATCATATAGGTCAGATGAAATTCAGCTATATAAGCCAGTGTAGATGTTTAATTATAAAGGCCTAGAAAACATTCTTTATTCATCGTGATCAGTCAATTGTATTTTTTTTTGTGTGTCTGTGTGCTGGCCCTGAGACTGCTAGCACTTACTACTTGAGCCACACTCTACTGGCTTTTTTTGTGTGTTTACTTGGAGATAAGAGTTTCACAGAATTTCCACCTACACCAGCTTTGAACCTCTTGGGTAGGTAGGATTACAGTCATGAGCCACTGTTGCCCAGCAAAACAGCTTTTAAAGTTAAAATTGTAGTTATAGTCCATAGTTTTGGGTTTTTTTTTTTTTTTTTTTGCCAGTCTTGGGCCTTGAACTCAGGGCCTGAGCACTTTCCCTGGCTTCTTTTTGCTCAAGGCTAGCATTCTACCACTTGAGCCACAGTGCCACTTCTGGCTTTTTCTGTTTATGTGGTGCTGAGGAATCGAACCCAGGGCTTCATGTATACAAGGCGAGCACTTTGCCACTAGGCCCAGCCCCATAATTCCTTTATATTGCAGTGAACTGAATATGATGAGACTGAATACACTTGACTAATTTTTTTTCTCTTCTAGATTCTGTTAATGATCTGTGTAGTTCGTATGTGATCTTTTATCTCCTGCTGCTGTCGGTTGTAATAGTAATAATAAGTATTTTCAATGTGGAGTTCTATGCAGGTAGGTTTTCAAGTTTGAACCTTTAAAAAGTCTGAATTTATTTTACTAAGGGCATTTTATATTTGAATGTGCATAACGTATTGAGTTCTGTGTCAAAATTTTAAAGATGGGTACAGACCATGCTTTCAGATGTTGTATGCTTCAGCCCTGCTTTTCATTGGTTATTTCTAGAGTATGGTCTTTGTTCCTTCTCTGGTATGTGCCTTAGTTGTGTCACCTGCTTTTAGGTTTCCATCTTTGATGGGATCACATTGGTGCACCATTATATCCAGCTTCCTTTCCACAGTGGTAGTCTTGAGGACCCTGCTTGGGCTGGCCTGGTTTTATAATCTTCTCAATCTCCACCTCCCACATAGCTTAAGTCGACAGGAACATGTTGATATGCTTGGCTCTAGGTTGAGAAGTCTCTTGAACTGTTCTGCCTGGGCTGGCCTCAAAACCATAGTCCTCTAGATCTCTCAGCTTCATAAGTAGCTGGGATTATAGGTGTGAGTCATTGGTGCCTGATGAGAAGTACTTTTAACTTAGAATTGTTAGCACAGACTTTTTCTGCACTATAGTTGACAATGGGTATCTTTCTCCCTTTGATGTCTTTGTGCCAGGACAAGAGGGAATGTTGTTGATTCTGTAACTTCATGTGCTGTAGCCAGTTTGTGCTTTCTTTGCAGTTGTGCCTTCTGTTCCCTGCTCCAGACTGGCCCTGATAGGAAGGATCATTCATCCTCAACAACTCATGCACTCATTTGTGCATGCTGCCTTGGGGATGGTGACAGCTTGGTGTGCTGCTGTGATCAACAAGGGCCAGTACAGTTTTCTCGTGGTTCCCTGCACTAAAACTGAAAGGTAATATTAAATACATTTTTTCTTTGTAGGCAAATAGTTTATAGATATTCGTTCTGGACATGCCCCCCCCCCCCCCAGTCCTGGGGCTTGAACTCAGGGCCTAAGCACTGTCCCTGGCTTCTTTTTGTTCAAGGCTAGCACTCTACCCCTTGAGCCACAGCACCACTTCTGCCTTTTCTATTTATGTGGTGCTAAGGAATCGAACCCAGGGCTTCATGCATGCTAAGCAAGTGCTCTACCACTAAGTCACATTCCCAGCCCTTGGGGTATCTTTAAAAGGTATTTGCTTTAAAAAGTATTGCTATATGTTAAAGGTTGATTGAAATTTTGTTTTTGTTCAATTTAGCAAAGTTTTTTTTTTTAATTTAGCAAAGTTTTAAGAACATTTGTATGTTAAAGGTGATATGCTAGGTGCTGCTGGATTTCTGAGACTGATTCAGACATAAACTATCAGCTCCTTGAGAGCTGAAAATAATAGAGTTTGACACAGATGGATGTAATAGGAAGAAGGAAGTGAGATGCACAGGTTCTTCCTCTAGATCTCAGAAACAAGGAGATTCTGCACATCTAGAAGAGGAAGCATGTAGGTTGGAGTTTGAAGGAAAGATGGTTTGAAAAGGATGAATTTTAAGAAAGAATTTCCAGCGGGGCACTGGTGGCTCACGCCTGTAATCCTAGCTACTTAGGAAGCTGAGATCTGAGGAACACTGTTCAAAGCCAGCCTTGTCAAGAAAGTTCATGAGACTCTTACCTCCAATTAACTACCAGAAAACTGGAAGTAGTGCTTTTTATAATTTTGAAACATACAAAGTTCTTGAACATATGGCATTGATATATGTTGGTATTGGGACCGTCAAAGAAGTTGAGGGTATGGATAGCTCAGTGATAAAATACTTTGCCTTGCTTATGTGAGGGCCTGGGTTTGATGCCTAGCACTGCAAATAGACAAAAAAACAAAAAGATTGTTTTTGTAGATCATTCTATATACATATATATGTACATATACTTTTTTTTTTTATTTTTTGCCAGTCCTGGATCTTGGACTCAGGGCCTGAGCACTGTCCCTGGCTTCTTTTTGTTCAATGCTAGCACTCTACTTCATGAGCCACAGTGCCACTTCTGGCTTTTTCCAAATATGTGGTGCTGAAGAATCGAACCCAAGGCTTCATGTATGCAAGGCAAACACTCTACCAGTAAGCCACATTCCCTGCCCCTACATATATGTGTGTGTGTGTGTGTGTGTGTGTGTGTGTGTGTGTGTGTGTGTGTGTGTGTGTGTGTGTGTGTGTGTATGTGTATATGTATATATATATATGTTTTTAATAGATCGTTCTATATTTTCCACTTAAGACAATGCTACATGATTACTACTGAATACTTTATTTCCTTTAGGTTGTCTGTCTGCCCAACTTTCCTCATGTGATGCTTTCTAACTATGGATATTTTTTTTACCCCCAGTCCTGGGGCTTGAACTCAGGGCCTAGGAGCTGTCCCTGAGCATCTTTTTTTTTTGGCCAGTCCTGGGCCTTGGACTCAGGGCCTGGGCACTGTCCCTGAATGATAGATTTATTTTATTTTTTTTTTTTTTGGCCAGTCCTGGGGCTTGGACTCAGGGCCTGAGCACTGTCCCTGGCTTCTTTTTGCTCAAGGCTAGCACCCTGCCACTTGAGCCACAGTGCCACTTCTGGCCGTTTTCTGTATATGTGGTGCTGGGGAATTGAACCCAGGGCCTCATGTACACAAGGCAAGCTCTCTTGCCACTAGGCCATATCCCCAGCCCCCCTGAGCATCTTTTGTTCAGTACTGGTGCTCTACCACTTGAGCCACTGCGCCACTTCCTGTTATGATGCTTTTTGTAGTGAAGGCTGTCCTTTTGACAAACATTAAATGACAAAGGATGTCTGTGAATCCAGAATTGTTGTGAATAGGAAAGCCCCTGGCACTCCACTTGGATAAGTCTTTGTTTTGGCTCATCTGTCTCCACTGGAGGTGGCAGCAGCAGTCTAGGGAACAGCAGGCTCCAGCTGTTAGAGATTAGGATTGTTATAAATATGCTTACTGATGATTTCAGGGTCTTTAGCAAAATTAACCTATTATTGTCATCTTGTAACTTCAAGTCCAGTAAATATTCACCCTGGGATCTCAACTCAGGGAGATAGATTCCCCTAGTTTGTATTCTTTCTCTCCCTCCCCCTCCCCCTTTTTTTGTGCTGGTCTTCAGGCTTGAACTCCGGGTCTGAGTGCTTTCCCTGAGCTTTTTTTTGTGCTGAAGGCTAGCATTCTACTACTTGATCCGCAGCTCCACTTCCAGATTTTTGCTGATAAGAGTCTCACAGATTTTCCTACCCAGGCTGGCTTTGAGCCAGATCCTCAAATCTCAGCCTCCTGAGTCGGTAGGATTACAGGTGTGAGCCTGTGATGCCTGGATGGATGCAGTTTATATAGATGATAGGTTCTTCACCCACCAGGATCTGTTTCCTTGTCCATGATACAACTCAGGTTAAAGGAGTAGAGATCCACATCAGACAGATGTGGGGGTCCCCTGACATAAAGGCCTTGGGCCCCCACAGGATCTATTATCCTGGTAATTTTTGTAGCAATTTTATAAACATAACTTCCATGATCCCTGTGGCAGATACTCACTTAAAAGGGACAACATAGCCAGGCACCTGTGGCTCACACCTTTAATCTTAGCTACTCAGGAAGGTGAGATCTGAGGATCGAAGTTTAAAGGCAGCCCAGGCAGGAAAGTCTGTGAAACATTTATCTCCAATTAACCACAGAAAAAGCTGGAAGTGGCACTGTGGCTCAAGTGGTAGAGTGCTAGCCTTGAGCCAGAGGAGCTCAGGGACAGGGCCCAGGACCAGAATTCAAGCCCCAGAACTGGCAAAGACAATGCATATGAAGCCTGAAGTTAGGCGCTCTCTCTGATACAGTTGGATACAGTTCAACAACTTGTGAGCTCATTACTTGTTATTGCTATAGATATTCTTTCTATTGCTATAGGTATTCTTTCCCATATCTGATTTCCAGGGAAATGTCAGGCATCAAGGAGAGAGGTTTTGTTCATATTTACTCAGGCTTCCCATGAGTCATTTTGTTAGAATTTGGGACATTTTTAAAGTGATTGACTCATTACTTTGCCTTTGGTAAATATTAAGCCTAAAATAGTGAGATGTGTCCTTGACTATTAAACTTTTCCTTCTCCTTCAGCTTAGACAGCCCTCCTGCGCAGACCTGCTTAAATGAATATCATCTGTTTTTTTTACTGGCTGGAGCATTCATGGGCTATAGCTATAGCCTCCTGTACTTTGTTAACAACATGAACTACCTTCCGTTTCCCATCATTCAGGTAAATATCCATCCAGTATTACCGTATGGTAGAATTTGGCTACGTTAAGATTGCCTTGGTGTGTGCCCATACCTGACCTCATCCGATTAATTCAAGATTCCATCAACAAAACAGCACTGAAGTCTTCAAAATGCCACCTGGAGAGCAAAGACTTGACTATAATTTTAAGAGCAATAGCTGTCCTTGGCTATTCCACTCAGAACAAGGCTTTGCCACCCTCCTTACCTCCCCATTTGGTAGTGGCACTTTCTGTGACCTAGTAGGTGCCAGGGAGGGGGAAGGATTGACATTCACACAAACTACTCTGCAGCTATAGCTGCTTTTTGGACTGAAGAACCTCATGAGCTTGGGGTTTTGTAAGTAATTTTAGAATATGTCAATTGTTCTGTCATGATTTTAGAATGAGGCAAGGTATGTATAAACCTGTCCTGGGCAGTATAATATTGAGACTCTCAAATCAGATTTGGAAGTGGTTATACCTGGAACTCAGAGCCACTTCCTCTGGCAGAAGAGTCTTGTTGGGTCATGGCTCTTCCCAGCCCATTTGTACTATTCTTAATTATGCTGTAATTCACTTCATTTCTGCCCTGGTAGGCTGAGAACTGAACATCGCAGCAAAATGTGAGGATAGTTCTTTCCAGTTTGGAAGGGAGCAAGCAGTGTGTAAACAAACGGTAGTTATAATGAGAATATGATCTATGAGAATTCAAGTTCTCCTGGTTTAACTTGCCATTTTTCTGCATACATTGTAGTATTAAGGCAGTATGTAGCATTATTATTACTATCATTATTTTTAAAGTTTTTGGTGCCAGAACTCGGCCTGGGCACTGTCCCTAAGTGTATTTTGCTCTAGGTTATCACTCTAGCACTTGAACCATAGCTTTACTTAGAACTTTTTTTGAGTGGTTAATTGGAGATAAAGTCTTAGGGACTTACCTGTGTGGCCTGGATTTGAATTGCCATCTTCTGATTTCAGCCTCCTGAGAAGCTAAGATTAGAGGAGTGAGTGATGTGGTGCTACTTTTCCTTTATTTTTTTATTATTTATTTATTTATTTATTTATTTATTTTTTTGGCCAGTCCTGGGCCTTGGACTCAGGGCCTGAGCACTGTCCCTGGTTTCTTTTTGCTCAAGGCTAGCACTCTGCCACTTGAGCCACTTCTGGCCGTTTTCTGTATATGTGGTGCTGGGGAATTGAACCCAGGGCCTCATGTATACGAGGCAAGCACTCTTGCCACTAGGCCATATCCCCAGCCCTACTTTTCTTTTCTTTTTAAATATAATTTTATTGTTATTACTAAGGTGTTGTACAGAGGGGTTACCATTCCGTAAGTCAAGTAATAAATACATTTATTTTTTGGACAATGTCACCTCTTCCTTTGTTTTCTCCCAATTTCCCCTTCCCATGCCTATCCAAAAGTTGCCTAGTTCATTTTCCACAAAGTGTATACTGAAATACTTTAACTACATTTATTCATCCTTCCTCCCTACCCTACCTTTCTGCACCACCTGTTTCCTCCTCCTAAAAAGACAAAAACTCCAAAAGCAAAAACACCACCATCACCACCAACATAAAAAAAACCCATGTTTCCATTTCCTGGAATTCGTTGTGATAAATAATATTTTAATGCTTAGAGGAGTTATCCCTTTGCGTTCCTCCCCTAAGAATATCCTCTTGTAGTCTGACTGCATATGAATACCTAGCATATAGTATAGGTTATCATGTTCAGTTGTAATTTAGAGCTAACTTCCACATATGAGAGAAACATGTGCTTTGTCTGAGCTTGGCTTACCTCACTTAAAATGATTTATTCTAGGTCCATCCATTTCCCTGCATTCTAATGGATGAGTAAAATTCCATTGTGTATATGTACCACATTTTTTCCACTCATCTATTGTAGGGTATCTGGGCTGTTTCCATAATTTGGTTATTATGAATAGTGCAGCAATGAACATGGATGTTCAGGTGTCTTTGCAGTATCCTGACTTGTAATTTTCTGGATCGATGCCCAAGAGTGGTATAGCTGGGTGTATAGCTGGGTCATAGGGAAGTTCTATGTTTATTTTTTTGAGGAACCTCCAAACTGCCATCCAGAGTGGTTGTACTCTAGTTTACATTTCCACCAACAGTGCAATAAGATTCCTTTTACCCCACATCCCTGCCAGCATTTGTTGTTTGAACTCTCTGTGTTGGCCAATCTAACTGGAGAGAGATGGAATCTCAGAGTTGTTTGATTTGTATTTCCTTTATAGCCACAGATGTTAGACATTCTGCATTTGTTTAATTGGCAACTCTTACTCACGGGCACTACTTTTAAGATTTTAGGTTCTGAGCTGGGCCTAGTGGTGCGTTATCTGTTATTCTAGTACTTGGAAGGCTGACAGCTTCAGAGCATGAGTTCTAGACCAGCTTGGGCTATATAATAGGACTCTACTCCTTATCCTTACTCCCTCAAAGGAACAGGCAGATGTAGTGATGCATGCCTGTAATCCTACCTACTCAGGAGGCAGAGGCAGGAAGATCGAGAGTTCATGACCAGATCAAGTAATTAATGCTAGTGAGACCCTATATCAAAAATAACAAAACAGGGGCTGGGGATATAGCCTAGTGGCAAGAGTGCCTGCCTCGGATACACGAGGCCCTAGGTTCGATTCCCCAGCACCACATATACAGAAAACGACCAGAAGCGGCGCTGTGGCTCAAGTGGCAGAGTGCTAGCCTTGAGCGGGAAGAAGCCAGGGACAGTGCTCAGGCCCTGAGTCCAAGGCCCAGGACTGGCCAAAAAAAAAAAAAAAAAAAAAAAAAAAAAAAAAAAAAAATAACAAAACAGAACAGTCTGCAGACAATCGCAAGGAAACCAGAGACTGTAGAAAGCCCACCCAAACAAGGAAGACTCCTTTTTATTTTTAAATTTTTTCTCAAATGTTTTTTAAGCTTTTTTAAAAAAAATATATTTTCATTTCTGAAACGTCAAAAAAAATAACAAAACAAAGTACAAAAACAAAAGGACTGGGTAAGTGCTCAGGGTAGAGTATTTGTCTGGCATGTATGAGGTTCTGTGTTCAGTCCTCAGTACTGCAAAGAAAATATGACACGTTCTAAATTCAGTCTGCCTGGATTCATAAATTTCTAATTTCCCAATTTGCTGGTAATATTGGTTATTTAATCTTTCTGTGCCTTGATTTCCTCATCTCTGTGATGGGGTTGTTAATAGAGCCACCTTCATAGGGAAGCTGGGAGGTTTGAATGGATTACAGTATATAGCATGTTTAGAATAATACCTGGCATGTCTAAACACACAAAGATCGTTAGCTGCTTTTATCTCAGTAGCCTTGTCTTATGCATGGTTTTGCTTCCTTCTACTTCTGAAAATATTGAGTGGAAAGTCCAGAAAGTATCAGGAATGGATTGATGCTGTTGACTTTCTTATTTCTCATTTCCTATCATTAGATAGTTGTATAAAGGAAAATATTAAAATATTTTGACATCAAACATAGTGTTTTGTTTTGACAGACTCAGGTTTGACTCAGTTTTGTGCTTGTTAGGTTAGCTCTCTACTTCTTGAGCCACACCTCTAGCCCTAAAAATAGTTGATTTTTTTGTTTGTTTCTGGCATAGTCTTTGTCTTTTGGTACAGTGATATTTTTTTCTACTGTGATAGGGATCAAATCCAAGGCTTGCACGTGCTGGATGAAGTGTTCTTGCACTGAGCTAACCCCTCAGTCTCTCATATTCTGTTTTATATGTTGACTATTACTGTCAAGTCCTTGCTTTAGATGATGTGGAATGGCTCGGTGTAGTAGTGCTTGTCTATAATCCCAGTACTTGGGAGGCTGAGGCTACATAGACCCTGTCTCCAACAATAGGCAAAAAAAGTGATGTGAAATGTAATGTACTGTGTGATTTGAATGTGTCATTTAATTCTGTTCTCTTTTTTCCACAGCAATACAAGTTCTTGCGGTTCAGGAGATCTCTGCTCTTATTAGTTAAGCATAGTTGTGTGGAATCACTGTTCCTGGTTAGAAATTTTTGCATTGTGTATTATTTTCTTGGTAAGGATTTCTGTTTTTCATGTTACAAAATTATTCTTTATTGGGTCTTATACTTGTAGGTATATAATTAGTCCAATTGGTTTATTGTTTAAACAGTCAAGAGTTTTCAGTTAATTAAAAATAATCAAGTTTTCAGCTTTTAAAAAGAAGAACTTGAGGTCATTATACTATCTGAAATATCTCACAAAAGAACAAATAATGCATGATTCTACTTATGAGGATCTAAAGTAATCATACTCTTAGAGATACAAAGTAGAATGCTGTTCCCATAGGTTGAGAAGAGTAGGGAAAGGCTGGAGCTGTTCAGTGGTAAGAGTTTCAGTCGTGCAGGCTGACAAAGTTCTGGAGAGGCTGGGCTTGGTGTTACACACATGTAATCCCAGCACTCGAGGCCAGCCTGGGCTACATAGTGAGTATCTCAAGTAAAACAAACAGGCTGGGTATGGTGGGCGCTTTGTGCCTGCAATCTCATTTACTTGGGTGGTTGTAGGTAGGAGGAACAGGTCTGAGGCTGGCTTCAGGCCAAACTCTAAAGACACTCCCTGAAAAATAAGTAAACCAAAAAGGGTTGGGGCATGGCTTAAGTGGTGGAATGCTTGTCTAGAAAGTATGAGGCCCTGCTGGACACTAGTGGCTCACACCTGTAATCCTAGTTATTCAGGAGGCTGAGATCTGAGAATCATGGTTTAAAGCCAGCCCAGGCAGGAAAGTCCTGAGACTCTTATCTCCAGTTAATCACTAGAAAACTGGAAGTAGTACTGTGGAACATGCATGTAGCTAACACTCCTGTACTGCACACTTTAAAATGGCAAGCTTTTATGGTTTTTTCCATAATAAAAGTATATTCTTTTAGAAGTAGAAATCTTATAAAATATGAATTCGGTTGTTACTCTGTTTAGAAGTAACATGCTCCTTTATATGTTTGTGTTCATTACGAATACAAAATTATAATATCTTATTGGTAAAGAAACCTTGAAGAATATATTATTGTGAATTTTAGGAACAAAAACTGAAATTTATTATTTAGCATAGTGTATGTAAGTTGAAAACCTTAATCTTCTCAACCAAGATAAGGATATACATAAAACTCAAGATACCTACTGTTCTCAGTCTAGAACTTTGTGATTGCTTTTTCCAGACATACTACAAAAGGATTGTGTATAAGCTACTTGGTTTACTTCCTTCACTTGTAGTTTATATGGCCCATTTTCTACATAGCTATTGGAATTGTATTTCTGAGGTCAGCACTTTATTAACCTACTACAGCTGCCTTGGGTCCTGCCCTCAGGTCATGTTTGGTCTGACACCATGGTAGTGTCAGTATTCCCATGGTTAGCTCGCTCTTCTTTTTTATTTTATTTCTTTTTCCCCGTGTAACATTTTAAAATAGTCCTTCTATATTATTGCCCATTGAGACCTTGAAAGTTCTTGTTCTTCACTGATTAACCACTTAGTATTTTCTCTCCCAAGCCCCCTTCACCTGTATGGAGGAAACCTGTTTTCTTTGTTCTTTACTTCTGCACTGGCAGGCCATTTTTCTCTCTTTCATCTCTTACAATACTGAGTTTGAATCTCTCACCCTGAACTCATATCAACTACCAGCCTGTTATTGAAGTCACTTATTCATTTTTATTAACTCTTACCTCTTGAAGATTTTAGCTTCAGGTTTGTTATCATTCTCTTAACTCATCACTCCTGTCCTAAGACTTGGTGATTTTAATAACCATGTACATCCTACATCTTGACATCCAAGTTTCCCTCATGCATTTTGCCCTCCCCTACCTCAACTCCACATGGTCATACCATAGATTTTGTGCTTATTTTACCTGCATCACCTACCTATATGGTCTTGTTCTCCAACCAGTATTTCTTTTTTTCTATCTCATTCTTTTTAGGTCCTAAACCCTGGCAATCCATCCACCAATGAGATTCTTTGATCCATTGAGTCTGCATATTTACACTAACTTTCATTCCCCTTTGTGCCTTCCTTTCTTCCATACTCAAACTAAATTCCAGTCAGCCTACTCCATGTAACTCCTTTATATTCAATTCAGATTTCACTTTCAGCATTATTGCTTTATGGGGTGGTTCTGGGAATTGAACTCAGGGCCTTGTGCTTGCTAGGCAGATGTTCTATTCTTTGAGCCATGCCTCTAGGCACTCCCCCCCGCTTTTTTTTTGTTAATATTGGGGTTGAATTCAGGGTCTTGGCACTCTTGCTTGGCTTTTTTACTCATAACTGGCACTCTACCACTTGAGCCACAACCCAGCTTCCAGCTTTTGTTTTAATTGTAGATGAGTGTCCGGCTAGTTTTGTCTGTGCTAGCTGGCTTTGCCCCTTCATTTTGAGGTCTTAGCCTCCTGAGGAGGTAGGATTATAGTTCTGAGCCACCAATGCCTGGCTTCATTGGTTGTGAGGTAGGGTCTTGCTTTATACCAGCCTGAGTTTCAGTCTTCCTACTTGTTCTTTCCTGTGTTGCTGGAGATGACATGTGTGCTCTTTTGTGCTAGGATAGCAGATATATGCCACTACCTCTGGCCATTGATTGAGATGGAATCGCATGAACTTTTATGACCAGGCTGGTCTCATACTTAGATCCTCTGATCTATACCTCCCTACTAGCTCTGGATTACAATTGTCAGACACTGATAGCATTGTCACATTTCTTTGCTGCATTTTCAGTCTTTGTTTTTTTTTTTTGCCAGTCCTGGAGCTTGAACTCAGGGCCTGAGCACTGTCCCTGGCTCCTTTTTGCTCAAGGCTAGCACTCTACCACTTGAGCCACCATGCCGCTTCTGGCTCTTTCTGTTTGTGTGGTGCTGAGGAATCGAACCCAGGGCTTCATGAATGCTAGGCAAGCACTCTACTGCTAAGCCACACTCCCAGCCCCATTTTCGGTCTTCATTTTGGCTAGTTTCCTTTTTCTTCTGTTTGAACCCTATTTGTCTTGTAATATGTCATGTTGATTTATCACATGAGACAATTAGCCACCACAGCTGTTTGTTTTTCTGTGTCTGATCTAACAGATTGGATGGGGTTGGACATAGATGATAGTGTCCATTTATGTATTAGTTTGTGTACCGAAAACTCAAAGTGCTGTATGCATTTCATTAATATACCATGATAACTAAAATTTGAAACATCATGACTAAAATATGTGTATCATAATGACACAAGGCAGGACTGTCTGCATTTAGAAATTATCTTCTTTTCCTATCCATTCTTAAAGAGTGTAATATTATAACCTGTGAACTTGGTATTTACTTCAGAGTCTAGAACATAATTAAGATTGTTTTGTTAACTTTTTATATTTATAGCTTGGTATTTTTTTTCTTCTTAGGCTATATACCCAAAGCTTGGATTAGCACTGCTATGAACCTTCACATAGATGAGTAAGTGATACTTTTAAATTCTAAGTTTAACTGTTTCTGTTTTATTTGTTTTGTTTTTGTTGCCAGTCCTGGGGCGTGGACTCAGGGCCTGAGCACCGTCCCTGGCTTCTTGCTCAAGGCTAGTAACCTACCTCTTGAGCCACAGCTCCACTTCCAGCTTTTTTTTTTCTATATATGTGGTGCTGAGGAATCGAACCCAGAGTTTCATGTATACGAAGCGAGCACTTTACTGCTAGGCCATATTCCCAGCCATAAGTTTAACTGTTTCTATCCTTTAAGTGTCTCTTAGTTTCTAGATGCTGTGTTTAGATTTATTCTTTAAATACTTGAAAAAATTGAAATAAGAAAAAACAAACTAGAGAGGGTGCCCGTACATGTAAGGAGGGTACCTGGCTCCCTTCACACCCAGTGTGTAGACTGAGAACCTTTGTGCTCCTGCTCATACCCAGTTACTGAGCTGAGACAGGCTCAGCTTCTCCTGAGTCCATCTTCTCTAGTTCTTCATACAGCCATCCTGTGTTGAACTTCTAGCTTATCTTATGTAATACCTGAATACTGTACAGTGTACACACTTGGTCACCTGCTTTAAGTGTATCTACCTAACACTGCTCAGATGTGATTGTCAGTATTTTTTTGAAAATTGAATCATTGATAAATCATTAGGCGTTCTTCTGAGAGAGATAGGTATTTTTTGTCTACTCATAGTTTCCATGTTTTAAAATTTCAAAGATAGATAAAAGTATATACAGTGAAATGACTCTTCTGGCTGCTTCTCATTTTTTCTCTTCACCAGTCATTCTTTTTGTTGTTGTTTTGTTTTCACTAGTCATGGGGCTTGAACTCAGGTTCTGGACACTGTCCCTGAGCTTTTTTACTCAAGGCTAGTGCTCTACCACTTTGAGCCCCACAGCCCCACTTCCAGTTTTCTGATGGTTAATTGAGGGTAAGAGTCTCATGGACTTTCTTGCCAAGGCTGGCTTTGAACCATGATCCTCAGATCTCAGCCTCCTGAGTAGGATTACAGGCGTGAGCCATTCTACATCAGTGCTGCAGCATCTTTCCCATGAGGAAACCAAAGTTGAGCAAGTGGCAATCGAGTGGAAGCCCTGGAATATGTGCGTTCTGATCATCACTTCATGCTTTGTACATAAAGAAAGGTCAAATCTATATGTGCTAAATAAATGTCAGTTTTCTCTAGTGTTTATCCTTTACTTATTGGTTAGTCCACTGTGAGATTTGTATCATGTAATTTGTATCATCAAACCATCCACTAGTATCATTTTGATAATGAGGAATATTGGCATATATGAGTACTTAAGAGATTAGGTTTATTAACTATGTCAATTTCAATTCTTCACTTCTAAAAGTTTTCTTAGGTAAAAAATCTTTTTAACCTAGACTTAATTGCTAGACGTAAAATCAGATACATGTGTCATTATGTTAGCCCAGATTTTTTAAACTGGGTCAAGTAGAAAGAAAAAATAATTTAGTAGAGATTTAGCAAAAGATGTTCTGTTTTTTGGCTGAGTGCCTCATCATTCCTGCGTGTCAGACACTCAGAAAATGTTTACTTAGAAATTAAACATAGCTAACTCCATCACTTATTGATATCTCCTCCTCCCCCCAGTGAATGTCAACACTGTGTTGGGTGCTCTTAATGTAAGTTGCTTTAAATCTTATACTAGCCCTAAGAGTTTGAATGGAGAGATTATATTGCCATTACATGAATGAGGAAAATGTGAGAGGAAAATGAGGGTGAGAATGGTGGAGTGACTAACCTAATTACTATGCTGACAAATGACAGAGATTCAAATCCTGATTTTCACAGTTGCTGTTGTGTGATTGTAAGACTTATGGTTTTGCTAATTGATCTATTCAAAGTTTGGTAATGTATCAGCTTTTAGTTTTTCTTTTATCTTTCTGCTGGTTTCTCATTGTTTTAGTAGGATTTACTTCTAACCACTTTAAAACTATTTATAGGGCATACAGATAAAGTTGAAATCTGGTCCTGGAGGGGTCCTAATCATTTTTCTGTTTGTTTCTGTTTTGTTTTTAGGCAATGTTGTTATGTAACCTAAACTGGCCTACAACTCAGGATCTTCCTGCTTCCCCCTCCCTAGTGTGGGTCACAGGCATTGGATCCAGCTTCTTTGTCATGTTATATAGCTTTAAAGTATTAAATTACGACAAAGAAGCAATGATAAACTTTGATATAGCCAAAATAGTTAGGCTTATAGGCTTGGCTCATTCTTCTTCCGCAGTAAATGGCAGTGAAGATTTGGAACATTAGGCCAGTTTAGGCCTACACTTTACCTATGGCTCCCTTAGGAATTACTAAGAAAGTATTAAGGAAATACTTATAGTAGAGTACAAAAAATTATTATTTAGAAATATGATTTGTTGGAAGTGGAGCTTTGGCTCAAGTAGTAGAGCAACTAGCATTGAGCAAAAAAAGCTTAGAGACAGTGCCCATGCCCTGAGTTCATGCCCCAGGAGAAGAAGGAAGGAACAAAGCTCAGCGTGGAATCCCAAGTCTGTTATATGTTTTGCCTGTTTCGCATGGGATTAACTGGTATGTTGTGTTTTCACAGGCACTTTCACAGGCCTCTTGACACAGTGAGTGGCCTCTTGAACCTCTCATTACTCTACCACATCTGGCTTTGTGGTGTCTTCCTCCTGATAACTTGGTACATCTCATGGATACTCTTCAAAATCTATGCCACAGAGGTCAGTACTGAGTTTCATCTTAATATTTTTTGTGCTCTAGAGTACACAGCTTTATTTTTTTTAATAGAGCATTAGAGTCTCCCTATAATACAGGTTGGTATCAAATTAATGATCCTCCTGCCTCTGTCTCCCAAGCATTGGGATTACAGATGTGAGTTACAGCATCTGGCAGGTACATATCATTTATAACTATACTTTGTATATTTTTATGAAGGACAAAATTGACATTCACTTAATGTTTGGAAATTAAACTGACATATTTATTATGCTTTATTTGTAGTCTAGTATTCTTCTCAAAGCTCCTGTTTCTCTATTAAGTACATACTACATAGGCTTGGATTTAAGAGTCAAGTGATAAGAGTACTTGCCTGCAAGTGTAGACTCTTGAGTTCAACCCCAAATTGGCTCTGAACTCCTGGGTTAAAGCTATCCTGCCTCAGTTTCCCAAATAACCAAAATAAAATGAAACTTAAATAAAATGATTTTTGAAAGAAGTAGAAACTTATGCTAAAGAAATGATTCTGGGCTGGGGATATGGCCTAGTGGCAAGAGTGCTTGCCTCGTATACATGAGGCCCTGGGTTCAATTCCCCAGCACCACATATACAGAAAACGGCCAGAAGTGGCGCTGTGGCTCAAGTGGCAGAGTGCTAGCCTTGAGCAAAAGAAGCCAGGGACAGTGCTCAGGCCCTGAGTCCAAGCCCCAGGACTGGCCAAAAAAAAAAAAGAAATGATTCTGGAAATTGAGGGGATCCTCTGGATAATGTCTACAAAACCCTTTTTAAGTCAAGAATTACATTTTGAGCTAGGTGTGGAGGCTCAAGTCTACTTGGGAGCTACTTGGGAGGTAGAGTTGGGCAATCACAATTCAAGACCAGCTCAGGCATAAAAACTTGTGAGACACCATCTCAACCAAACTGAGGGTAGTGGTCCCCAATGTCATCCCAGCTATGTGGAAAAGCACAAATAGGAGGACTGCAGTCTAGGCTGAAGTGAGACCTTTCTCAAAAAACAACGGACACAGAAGGGTTATTGTTGGAATTTCTAGCAATTATGGGGCCCTGAGTTTGAGCCCCAGTACATGGGGGTAGAGGGAAAAGAAGTACAATATATTCTGTCTTCCAGATGTTTGTCTTAGAGAATAGTGTTTCTATTTCTCTGTGGTTCTATATTCTTCAGTGGTTTCAGAGAGTTTGCTGAAATTTTATTAGAAACAAGAATCTAGTAAAATTGGGACAGTGTTGTGGTTTTTTGGTGTTTTTTTTATCTCCTGCTGTTCGTTTTTTGTTTGTTTTTTGTTTTTATTGCCAGTCCTAGGGCTTGAACTCAGGGCCTGAGCACTGTCCCTGGCTTCTTTTTGCTCAAGGCTAGCACTCTGCCTCTTGAGCCACAGTGCCACTTCTGGCTTTTTCTATGTATGTGGTACTGAGGAATCAAACCCAGGGCTTCATTGTATACGAGGCAAAGACTTTACCACTAGGCCATATTCCCAGCCCTGTTCTTTATTTTTTGAAACAAAGCCTCACAAAGCCCCAGGCTTGCCTTGAACCTATGATCTTCCTCCTAAAATGCTGGAGTTACAGGTGTGTACTACTATCCAGTCAAGATAGTACCATCTTTTTTTTTTTAAGCAGATGCTATATTTGGGTTTAGTTAACTTTAATGTGTCTTGTTTTGGCAAGAGGCACTGAAGATAGTAATTTGGTTCTATTTTCTCCTTATAGGTACAATTAGTGCTTATTTACTGAGTAGAACAATGTTGTAAAAACAATCATTTTTATATTCTTTACTTTGGGTTATGTTTGACAGGCTCATGTGTTTCCTGTTCAGCCACCATTTGCAGGAGACTCAGATGAATGCCTCCCGAAAGTTTTAAGTAGCAATCCTCCCCTCATTATAAAGGTATTAAAACTATTCCCTTTGTATCTTTATACTATTACCTATAACTGATCTTACAGAACAGACTTAATATTTAGCATAGTTGTATATTTAGTGATATTTTTTGAACGCCTAGAATATGATTTTACTGGTGTTGTAAAACTGGCTGGGGGTATGGCTCAAGTAGAAGAGCTCTTGCATAGAAAGCATGAAGTTCTAAGTTCACCTCCTTCATTGGTCCTGTCACCCCTTCCCTGGCCAAATCAACTACTTGCTAGTGCTGTTTATATTTTCAGTTTTCAGTTTAAGTAACCAAAATGCCAATGTAAAGTGAGCAGTATGCATATAAGATAGCTATTTTTTCTCTTGTTTTGAAACAGGATGTCACCATAGTTAGCTCTGAACTCGTGGGTTAAAGCTATCCTTTGGCCTCAGTCTCCGAAATAACTGAAACTATGAGAGTGTTTACCACCACTCCTAGCCAAGCTAGCTAATTCTGTATTTAGAAAAGATGCAAAAGCACATTTCCCAGCATGGAATTATCAACAAAATGCATTAGTTTCAGAGTCTGTTTCTGGTAGCAAAGCATGCACCACCACACCTTGCTTGCATAGTCAGTTAAAAAAGAATTGAAACAACTGAGCACCAGTGGCTCATTCCTGTAATCCTATCTACACAGGAGGCTGAGATCTGAGGATTGTTTTTGAAGGCACCTGGACTGAAAAGTCCATGAGACTTATTTCCAATTAACCATGAAAAGGCTGGAAGTGGAACTGCAGCTCAAATGGTAGAATGGCATCCTTGAGTGATAAAGCTTAAGGGGACAGCATTCTGGCCCTGAGACAGCATTCAGGCCCTGAGTTCACACCCCATACTGGCACACACGTGTGTTTATGTACACATATATGCATGCATACACACACAGGATTAACAAAATGGTTGAAACTTAAAGTTTGGATCATTCTAGAGAAGCTATAAACAAATAAGAAAATGAGGCTCTAATTACCGTTTTTTTGGCCAGTCCTGAGGCTTGAACTTGGGGCCTGGCTACTGTTCCTGATCCTCTTTGTGCTGAAGACTAATGCTATACCAGTTGAGCCACAGCACCATTTCTGGCTTTTTCTGAGTAGTTTATTGGAAATAAGGGTGTCAGAGCTTTTCTGCTTTGAACCCTGATCTTCAGATTTCAGTACCTAAGATTACATGAGCCACCAGCACCCAGCTCTAATTATCTTTAAATATGAATTGTGACCAATTTGATAATTAACTTAGGTCATTTACTCATTTGATAATTCACCAAATGTTTTTAGAGGGCAGGTGTCAGTCACTGCTAGTTGCTATGGGTAGGATGATTAGGAAGACTTTGCCCAGCCTAACAGAATAGGCAGGCACATGCATAATTTATATTCACCGTGGCCAGTAAGTGGGACCATTTACTATGCTTGTGACCAACCCAAGAGTGTCACTGAAAGGATGGTCATTGGTAAGGAGCCTTCCTAGGAGAGAAGACTGTTAGGTGTCTGCTGTTTGTTAGTCACAGTGGTCAGCAGGAGCTGGTTAATGTACTTTGGGCCTCATAGCTTGGTGGGTGGAGCCAGATGAAGCAAGAAAATAGTCATTTACAATATATTATGTTAAGTGCTACAGTTAAGGGAACCAGGGAAAGTTGCAGGAGGAAGTGATGTTTTAAGTTTTCTACCACAGAGGTGAAAGTACACAACTCATTATTTCCTTATTTGTAGCTGGAGCCTACATTGGGTAGGAAGGGTATAGGTAGGAAAGTACTGGGAATCTAGAAAAGGCCATGTTTCTGAAATAGCATTTCTTTTAAAAAATGTTATGAGCAGGGCTGGGGATGTGGCTTAGTGGTAGAGTGTTTGTGTAGCGTGTTTGAAGCCCCGGGGTTCCATTCCTCAGTACCACATCAACAGAAAAAGCCAGAAGTGGCTCTGTAGCTCAAGTGGCCGAACTCTAGCCTTGAGCAAAAGGAGCACAGGGACAGTGCCCAGGCCCTGAGTTCAAGCTCTAGAACTGGCAAAAATGAAAAAAAAAAATTATGAGCCCAACTCAAAAATAAGATTTCTATGTTTAGAGGTTAAACTTTTTAAATAATGTGTACTTCTTCCTCTTAGTATTTAGCCTTGCAGGACCTGATGTTGCTTTCTCAATATTCTCCTTCTCGAAGACAAGAAGTTTTTAGCCTTAGCCAACCAGGTATTGCTAAAAGTAGTAGACTTGATTAGATATGTGTGTGAACTGCTGAAAGTTTTTGGTGTGATGTATATTGATATATTTCATAAAACCTCTTACATCAGAGGGTCTCTTTAATGAAATATAGACTTAATTCTTATAGAGCATTAGCATTTGCATGGTTGTGAGTAGAATTTATATTACCAGGAAAAGTGTCTGTAAACTTTTATTTTCTTCATCTCCCTAAATATCTTAACTTGAGGAAACTATGTAGTAGGATGGTAAGTCTTCAAGAAGAAAAGTAGGCATTTTAATGTCTTTTTTTTTTGCCAGTCCTGGGGCTGAACTCAGGGCCTGAGCACTGTCCCTGGCTTCTTTTTGCTCAAGGCTAGCACTCTGCCAACTTGAGCCACAGCGCCACTTCTGGCCTTTTCTATATATGTGGTGCTGAGGCATCAAACCCACGGCTTCATGTATGCGAGGCAAGCACTCTTGCCACTAGGCCATATTCCCAGCCCCAAAGTAGGCATTTTAATACTGCAAAGGGCTTTTAAAATCTAGGTGGTCTAATTTCTAGATGGTAGATATAACTCAGAGAGAGTAAGGGCTTGAAGAAAGTCAATGTCAGAATTGGAATAAAAATTTTGTTATTTGACTAAAGTACACAGCTCTCTTCCTGCTGTGATTCTCTGCCTCCCTTTAAAAAAGTAGGCAGGAGAGCTGGTAATGTGGCTTAGTGGTAGAGTGCTTGCCTAGCATGCATGCAGCCATGGGTTCAATTCCTCAGTACCATATAAACAGAAAAAGCAGAAGTGGAGCTGTAGCTGAAGTGGTAGAGTGCTCGCCTGAGCAAAAAGAAGCCAGGGACAGTGCCCAGGCCCTGAGTTCAAACCCTAGGACTGGCAAAAAAAAGAAAGAAAGAAATGTCTCAAGCCTACTGATAAGAGTACGTTATATGGGTTTATTTGCATGTTAAATGGTTTTCCTCTTAAATTCTAAAAGGATGAGGTAGTATATAGGTGAAGAGTGAATGATTCACATACAATATGGGGAATGTTTTCAGTTAGGCTTCTACTATTCCCAGCACATGATAAAGCATGGTATATGTACATATATATGATATGATATATAATCATAATAACTCTTGGATACAAATGCTTTTAGAAATCAGAAAGTAGCAAGAGGGTAATTTGATAAAGGAGGGAGAGTATAGGTAAATAAGAGCAGATATGTAAATTCTCTATTTTATCTCTTTAGAAAAAAAAATAGCAACTACTGGCTATTATATACAGTCCAAAACCTCTAGTGAATGTGTGAAGGCCTGGACAGTATTAAACCTCATACATATATATATATATATATATACATATATATACACACACATATTAATTAGTTTTTATACATACATACCTATAGTAAAGTATAAATTAAGCACAGTAAGAAATTTATAGTAGTAAGAAGAAAATAGAGAAATTGTGATAGTTTACATTTTATTTATTTATTTATTTATTTATTTATTTATTTTCACTGTATTTTATTTTATTTTTTTTTCATCTCTTTTGGTTATTTATTTCTTTTATTTTTTTTTCTCAAATTTTTATTATCAAACTGACGTACAGAGAGGTTACAGTATCATACGTTGGGCATTGGATACATTTCTTGTACTGTTTGTTGCCTTGTCCCTCATGCCCCCCTCCCTCCCCCCCTTTCCCTCCCCCCCCCAGGTGTTCAGTTCACTTACACCAAAGATAGTTTACATTTTAACAACCATTGCTTGGCTCTCTTAGGTGGGCATCCTCATAATTGGACTGCCATTTCTAGAGAGTGTTTGAATCTTTTAAATGATATGACTCAGAAACTGATTCTCTACCAAGAAGCTGCTGCTACAAATGGGAGGTTTTCTTCATCGTACCCAGTGGAATCTAAGAAACTGAATTCCTCAGGTAATTTCTAGTAAGAGGATAAAAACATTTGCATCCTTTTTCTTAGGAAATAACAGTTATTAATCTAAGATTACTTACATAAGTGTAAGGTGTATATTTTTAGTCAAGATTGAGCCAACATATTGAATGCTGTATTGGGCCACCAAAAAGACATAGGTATAACTGTAGATTGAAAAAATTATGAGTTGTGATGCTATACTCTGTTGATCAGTGAAATAAAGACAGTGAGGCAGGAGGAGGATCATGAATTTGAGACCAGCCTGGATTATACAGGCCCAGGCTAAAAGCAAGGCCCTATCTTACAAATAAGCATTGCACAAAAAGACTACTGGTGAGACTACTAATAAGTGCAAGGTCCTGAATTTAAAAAAAAGAGAGAGAGAGAGATTCTTGAGTCTTCCATGTTACCATTTTCTAGATTTTTTTTTTCTCCTTTTTTTGCAAGCCCCAAAACGGGGCTTGAACTCAGGTCCAAGTTCCTGTCTCTGAACTCCCCCCCCCCCCCCCCCCCCCCCCCCGCCCAAGGATAGTACTTTACCACTTGAGCCACAGTTCCACTTCCAGCTTTTTAGTGCTTTATTGGAGAGAAGAATCTTATACTTTCCTGCCAGGCTAGCTCTGAAACATGATCCTCAGATCTTAGCCTTCCAAGTAGCTAGGAGGACTACAGGTGTGAGCCACTGGTACCAAGCTTGAATGCTTAATTTCTAATAGCTGAAGATAGAAACTAGTGCAAATAATGTCCTTAGCCTCATGCTCTAGTGTCAGGAAAGTTCCCTTGTTTTTTATACAGTAGACCATAAATTGGTAGTTTTCTTTCCTGAGAGATTGAATCTAGTGTCTCATGCATGCTCAGGAAGCATGAGCCACTGAACTACATGCAAACCTAATATGAGATGATTTTTTGGGGGGGGCGGGGGTCGGTTATGGTGCTTGAACTCAAAGGCTTGGGTGCTGTCTCTGAGCTCTTTTGCTCAAGGCTGGCACTCTACCACTTTGAGCCACAGTACTACTTCCAGTTTTTGAGTGGCTAATTGGAGATAAGAGTCTCATGGGGACTTTTATGTACAGGTTGGCTTTGAACCACAATCCTCAGATCTCAGCCTCTTGAGTACCTAGGATTACAGGCATGAGCCACCAACACCCAGCTGCGATGATTAAAAAAAAAAGTTTATAGATTAGATTGAAGGGACAGATTAAATACAATAGCTATCCTGGGCTAATTAGTCTTCACTGTGGTTTTTGTTAACTTGAAAGAACTTTAGGGAAAAAAGAGTTCATATCACATTTCCTACATATTTTCACAGTATAGATTTGATATGTTCAACCAAGTAGTAATTACAGTAGGAACATGCAGTAAAACTGATACATTCTAATACAATAATTAAAGTTTCCATCCAAAAAAAGTAAGGCAAGCTTTTTTTTTTTTTTTGCCAGTCCTGGAGCTTGGACGTAGGGCCTGAGCACTGTCCCTGGCTTCTTTTTGCTCAAGGTTAAACACTTGAGCCACAGTGCCACTTCAGGCTTTTTCTATATATGTGGTGCTAGGGAATTGAACCTAGGGCTTCATGTATGTGAGAAGTTCATGTCACATTTCCTACATATTTTCATAGTATAGATTTGATATGTTGAACCAAGTAGTAATTACAGTAGAAACATGCAGTAAAACTAATACATTCTAATACAGTAATTAAGCTTTCCATCTAAAAATAAAATGTAGCTGTGTGCTGATGGCTCATGCCTGTAATCCTATCTAGTCAGGAGGCTGAGATCTGAGGATCGCAGTTCAAAGCTATCCTGGGCAGGAAAGTCCATGAGACTGTTATCTCTAATTAACCACCAGAAAACTGGAAATGGCTCTATGGCTCAAGTGGTAGAGTACTAGCCTTGAGCACAAAGAGGCTCAGGGATAGCACCCAGGTCCTGAGTTCAAACCCTAGGACTGGCCAAAAAAAAGAAAAAAAGTAAACTAGATGCCATTGGCTTCTAACTGTTGTAGAGGCTGAGTTCTACTGGATTAAGCTTCTAAGTCAGCCCAGAACAAAAATTTGCAAGCGTCTAGCTCCAGTTTACCAGCAAAAAAAGCCAGACTGGAAGTATGGTGGCACAAGGGATAGAGTGCCAACTCTGAATTAGAAAGCTTATGTGGAGTGCAAAGCCCTGAGTTCAAGTGTTCCATGCCCCAAATAAGTGAATTGATTAGAATTCTTTCAAAATAACTTAGAGAAACTGACTTTGAAGATTAAGATATATAGAGAGGGGAAAATAAATAAAAGCACAGGAAAAGATATTTAAAGCTCCTTGAGTGGTCTTCAAACTGCAGAAGGAAAAATTGAGACAATAAACTTGTCTGAAAACAATCTACTTAGCCTTAGATAGATGTGTTAAACAAAAAAAAGTGAGACTCATAGAAGTTGAGAACCTTCATGCCAGTATGCTTGGCCCACGCCACCTCTTCAGCACGGTTTCTGTTCTTTTACAGAAGAAACTGCTCTTCAGACGCCAAAACCTAGCCAAACACCTCGATCATCAGCACCACCGTCAGCTAAAACTGCACTGTTTTCTTCAAAATTACCTACACCTGATACTTCAAGTACCTTTGGGTCTCCTTTGGGCTCTAATGTGGTGAATCGAATGGCTGGGATTTTTGATGCAAATATTTGCTATGCATCACCACAAAGTCCTCTGCTAATAAGAAGAGGACCAAGATTATGGACTTCTGCTTCTGGTGAGAAATACTTACTTCCTAAAACTTGAAATGTCCTACTTGTACAGGACCCGACATCCTAAGCTCTTACCTTATTATTTTTAAAAAATAGATCAGCAAATGTCTGGATTTTCAAATCTACCTCCATGCACCTCTGTTGGTACTGATGGTAAAGCAGTGAGACAGCCCAATGTGGTCTATTCATGGATACAGAATAAGCGTGAACAGGTAAGATAATACAGTTACTGAATTTATATTTCCTAGTATCTGTGTTTGTGTGTGTGTGTGTGTGTGTGTGTGCGCGCGTGCGCGTGCGTGCATGCATGTATGCCTCTGCATGAGGATGCGCGCACGCACTGGCCCTGGGGCTTGAACTCAGTGCCTGGGTACTGTACTTGAAATCCTTTTTCTCAAGGCTGGTGCTCTATTTTTTAGCCACAGTGCTACTTTTGGCTTTTTTTCTGACTACTGTGTTAGTGATAAAGGTCTCATGGACTTTTCCTGCCTGAGTTATCTTCAAACCATGATCCTCAGATTTCAGCCTCCTGAGTAGCTAGGATACAGGTATGAGCCACCAGTGCTCGGCTTTACTGGTATCTTTTAAGAGTATTGAAGATTTCTGAGTAATAGAGGTGGTGAATTTGACCAAAGTATATTATGTACATGTGTGGAAATGAAATGAAATACCTGTGTACAATGTACATTAATAAAAAAGAGAAAAGCCTTTAGGGATCTTATATGAGTAAGTTAGCAGGAATAAATATTTTTGACACTTCTCATGTCAACTTGGCCCATATGAAATTGCTAATATCTGACTGAATTTAACCTTTACAGTCTGCACTTTTTTTATGGATTAACCAAATATAATGCTATTCATCTGTGTATTCTTATACTTAAAACATAGTTTTAATTTAAAACATAGCTGGTGGGTTTTTTGTTTTTTTTTGTCTTTTCTTTTTTGGTAGTGGGGATTGAACCCAGGATATTGCACTTGTGAGGCAAATGCTTTGCCACTGAGCTACATCCTAGCCCTAAAATGCAAGGACTGTCATAGCTGCTGCAGCAGGCTAGTGGGAATGCTGGGATCTGGGACTCGAAGGATTGTGGTGGCAGCCATAAGATGTAATAGAATGCCATTATAATGCTTCTAGGTAGATGGAATAGGATGCCATTATAATGCTTACGATATGCTTGTGATATATAGGAAAATGCCAACTTTAAAGCTTTTGGCCTGAGGTGCTGGAACAGGATAGTTGAGTTGAGTTTATATTTAGACAATTTACTCCTAATCCTGGAGAAGTAGATTTGATGAGGTGGGGAGCTCTGGAATTTGATTCTGCATATGATACCCTTGAGAAACACCTACTGAACAGCCAAATGAAAATTCTAAAGAAGAAATTACATGAGCATCTGGAATATAGGGAAATTCTTATCTAAAAATGTACATTTTTTTTTTTTTTTGGTCAGTCCTGGGGCTTGGACTCAGGGCCTGAGCACTGTCCCTGGTTTCTTTTTGCTCAAGGCTAGCACTCTGCCACTTGAGCCACAGCGCCAGTTCTGGCCATTTTCTGTATATGTGGTGCTGGGGAATCGAACCCAGGGCCTCATGTATATGAGGCAGGCACTCTTGCCATTAGGCCATATCCCCAGCCCCTAAAAATGTACATTTTGAAGACATCAGGGATAGAAAGTCATCATAGACAGTGTCTATTATCTCCAAGATGACCAGCAAAAACCTGTTCTGGAAGCACCCTCAAGTGGTAGAACATCAGCTGAGCAAGCCAAGCAAGCTGAGGCCCAGAGTTCAAGCCTCAATACTAGCAAAAAGGAACAAAAAACTCCCACTTTGTATCTTTGGGCTTTTGTTATACTTCACTTTGTTTCTCTGTAGAGGAGCACTGAGAAAGAATAGAATCATCTTGGAAAATACCATCTCCTTTTATCATAGCAGAGTCTGTAAAATGTATGTACATGGTAACACAATACAGTTTAGGTTAGATGATCCATATTGATTATCCAATTGGTAATACAAAGGCATTTACTTACATAGATTATTATAAGTATTGTTCTTTGCTGATGTGGGAGTATTTCCATTTAAGTTGATGTCAGAAAACCCTAGAAATGTGATAAATTTCAATCGAATTAAGAAGAAAATGTGTTAATTTTTTGTTTTTTCCAATTTAGATTAAGAATTTCTTGTCCAAACGGGTGCTGATAATGTATTTTTTCAGTAAGGTAAGAATATGAAATGAAATTTGAAGTAGTGGGTAGGATCTTGCTTATAAATATGTCTTGATGTTAGCAGGCCATGCAGCTTGGCCTCTTTCCTGAACCTACGATAGAAAAGTTGTCTTCCTAGAAACAGCTCACCTCAGTGCCTTCTTGAGGCTGGACTCTTTAATTGGCTTCCTGAGATTGACTTCTGGCAGCTTTGTGCTAAAATGTGGCATTGACCTTTTCCTCTGGCTGCATGGATCTTCCTAAAAGGAGCAATCCATGGCTTTCTAGTGCTTTGTGGCTCATTTTCCTGTTAATATCTTTATGACCAATTTAATGTTCAAAAAAGGATAATTGAGTTAGATGACATTTTAACTTTCTGATGGACAAAAGATTGAATTTTAGGCCAGCCTGGGCTCTATAGCAAGACCCTGTTGCAAAAAGGAACACACACCTGTGTGCACACATACTTTCTGACTTGCCTATCAGCTATTTCAGCTGTCACAGGGGAATAAATTTCAAATGCAGAAACATTTATTCCTGTTTGCTTGGCTCTAGCAAAACTTTCACCCATATATAAAATAAAATAATTTTTAGTTTTATTTTAAGTCTAACCTCTCTTGTTGCAAACATTACAGTATTATTAGCAAATGAGCTATTGAAGTCAAAGTTTTCCTGGCAGCATTTGTTATTCACTTTTATACTCGCTTAGTCATAACTTGGTGGGAAAGAAATCTGAGCAACCCTAATAGAATGCAGTGTAAGTCATTTTAAGTTCTCGAAACCACTTTTCACATTGTTCAAAATCATTTCAGGTTCTCAAAAATGCTTTTAAAAAAATCTAGTGGAAGAGTAACTCCACTCAGATTGCAGCTACTTTTTTCCAAAATGATTCTACCTTGAGTTATTAGAGGAAAATGTCTTTCACCAAGAGAATGAGCATTGTCTGAAGTTTCACTTTAGTACTTGGTTTCAGGAGGGGATGAAAATGTGCCTAGGTCCTTATCAATGCTCCATGTTCTTTGACATACCCCTCATTTCATACAGCATTTCTGTAAGATAAGTCATTCTGTCCTTGTTTTTGCAGATAAGGCAACCTGATGCTTAGGGTCAAGTAGCTAGTCTAAGGCACATAGCCAGTAAGTTGCAGAGGATACTCATTAAAATCTCCTTTTCTCTTGGGAGTGAGTAGCTACTTTTGATTCTAATTTTGCAAGTAGATTTCTTGTATGATAAGGAGGTGCAGACAACTGCTCTTTGTTGCTGAGCATATAATTTAACAGGATTATTATGTAGTTCTTAATAGGCTTCATAGAGTGCCTAACCAAAATCAGTACTTGTTTCAGTGGGACTGTTGTTGCTCAGCACTGTCTGACTCAGAGAACATTAAAAGTTGAGTGGGTTTTCTTTGGAATGGAGTTGAAGAGTTGACAATTTAAGAGAAGTAATAAATATTTAGGGAGTTCTTTTATTTTTTAATTTTAAACGAACTTTCGTAACCAACCTCTTGAGTTATTTCTGTACTAATTTTTTTAAAAAATTTTTATTAAGACTGCAGTTAGTAAAACGTTACAGTCTCTTAAAAGTATTCCAAAATCTACTATGAGAAGCAGGCACTAGGAAATACATATCAAAGTGTAACAGCATATGGGAGTTCATGTAGTTCTTATTTTAAATGAAAAAAACTGGGGCACTTAGAGATTTAAACAGTTGGTGAAGGTCACACTATAAGCAGATAGCAGAATGCTGTATTGTAGTTAAAACACTATAAAATACTTACTTCAGATTTTGATTCTTGAGAGCCTCCTGTGAATCTTGTTATTCTACATTGTTAATAACATAGTATAGTTTTGATTCAGGAGGACTTGTTTTTGTTTTATTTGTAGCATCCAGAGGCCTCCATTCAAGCTGTTTTTTTAGATGCCCAAATGCATATTTGGGCATTAGAAGGTAAGCAATCTCTGAACTGTAACTTTTTTTTTCTTTTTTAATTTTATGCTGGTCCTGGGGCTTGAACTCTGGGCCTGCATACTGTTCCTAAGCTTCTTTTGCTCAAGGCTAGCACTCTACCACTTGAGCCACAGCACCACTTCCAGTTTTTTGATAATTTATTAGAGATAAAAGTCTCAGGGACTTTCTTACCCAGAATATCCTCAGATCTGTCTCTTAAGTAGCTAGGATCATAGGCATGAGCCACCAGTGCCTGGCATATTATTTTAATTATCAGGTAAATACTAAAATATCATGAAAGGTCAACTCTGCACTTAATCTCAGTATTTCAGTTTTCAGATACATTTTTGTAGCTCTATGTGTATGTGTGTGTGTGTACACACGGGCATGGGCACGCCCATATGTGCTGTTTTGAGTACCTGGGCACTGTCCCTGGGCCATTTTGCTTAAGGCTAGCATTCTACCACTGGAGCCACAGTTCTACTTCTGGCTTTTTTGGTGGTTAATTAGAGATAAGAGTCTTACAGACTTTCCTGCCCGGGCTGGCTTTGAACCATAATCCTCTGATCTCAGCCTCCTGCGTAGTTAGAATAACAGGTATGGGCCACTGGTGCCCAGCTTAGTGTGCGCGCATGTGCGCGCGTGTGTGTGTGTGTGTGTGTGTGTGTGTGTGTGTGTGTGTGTGTGTGTGTGTGTTGTGGAGCTTGAACACAGGGTCCGTGCTCTGTCCTTGAGCTTTTGCTCAAGGCTAGAGCTCTACCATTTGAGCCACAGCTTTACTTAGCTCTTTTGGTAATTATCTTATGGACTTTGCTGCCTGAACTGGCTTTGAACCTGAGTAGCTAGGATTTACGGGCGTGACTGGCTTAGCTTTTTTATATAATCTCTCTCTCTCTCTCTCTCTCTCTCACACACACACACACACACACACACACACACACACACATTTTTTTTTAGATTTTTCCAGTCCTGGGGCTTGAACTCAGGACCTGAGCACTGTCCCTGGCTTTTTTTGCTCAATGCTAGCAGCACTCTACCACTTGAGCCACAGCACCACTTCCGGCTTTTTCTGTTTATGTGGTGCTAAGGAATTGAACCCAAGGCTTCATGCATGCAAGGCAAGCACTCTACTGCTAAGCCACATTCCTAGCCCAAGGCCTCACACCTACTAGGAAAGCTCTACCACTGAACTGTATCGCAGCCCTAGGTGTATTTTGATTTAGGAAAAACTTTTTGTGTGTGTGAATAGAGAAATTCTTGTACTTCAAAAATATGCGATAGATGGATTTTTAAACTTACTGTTAATTTATGATGTGAAATAGGATTTAGTTGCTGAAGAACTGTTTCTCATGTTATTTCTCTGTATACTGGGCTAGCCTTAAACAGGTGATCCTCCTGCCTCAACCTTCCTAGTGCTGGGATTATAGTTGTGTGCTGTCATGCAGAGCTCTGTTTTATAGATATTGCTGTCTCAGTGCTTAAGTGATACTGATAAAGGCCTTTTCTGACCATTCTATGAAAACTGTCCACTTCATAACTGTCATTTTATTCTTTGTTTCATTTTTCTTTTTATCATAACAAATGTCTGTCTTGGGGCTTGAACTCAGGGCATGGGTACATCCCTGAGCCTTTTTTGTTCAAGGGTAGAGCTCTACCATTTTGAACCATGGTTCTACTTTCAGTTTTTAGGTGGTTAATTGGAGATAAGAGTCTCATGGGCTTTTCTGCCCAGGCTGGCTTTGAACTGTGATCCTTAGATCTCAGCCTCCTGAATAGCTAGGATTGCAGGGGTGAGCCAACAGAGCTTGGTTCTAAAAATAATTTGTGACTAAAGCAGCTAAATACTTTCTCAATCATTAGCTGCCATCTTTTGTCCATTTTTATACTGTCTCTTTCCTCTTTTTAATTATGGATTGATTTGTCTGGTTTTGACATACTTCTTTTTCTCTTTTCCTCCTGAGGTCTGTCTCACTTAGTAGCAGCGTCATTCACAGAAGATAGATTTGGAGTTGTTCAGACTACACTACCAGCTATCCTTAATGCCTTATTGACACTGCAAGAGGTAAGTGGTCTGTGTTGTGTTGTGCTGGATGTGGGTAGAGGTGGTTAATTGGAGATAAGAGTCTCACAGTCTTTCCTTCCCGGGCTGGCTTTGAACCTGGTCTCCTTAGATCTCAACCACTTGAGTTAGCTAGGATTACAGGTGTGAGCCACTAGTATCTGGCTTACTTCTGGCTTTTTTTTTTTGGTTAGAGACAAGAGTCTCATGGACTTTGCTGTCTGGGCTGGCTTCAAAGAATGATCCTCAGATCTCAGCCTCTTGGGCAGCTTTTGTGTTTTTGCAACGGGCTCACTATGTAGATTGGACTGGCCTTGAATTTCTTTTATTTTATCTATTTATTTATTTTTCTCTTATTTATTGTCAAAGTGATGTACAGAGAGGTTACAGTTTCATATGTTAGGCCTTGGGTACATTTCTTGTTACCTCCTCCCTCATTCCCCCCGCCCCCCTTGAGTTTCTTATGTAGTTCAGGCTAGCCTTGGTCTCAAACTTATAATTCTTCACCTTAGCCTCTTGAGGGCTGGTATTACAGGTAGTAATGTACCATTATGTAGGACTACTATGTGTGTGTGTGTGAGAGAGAGAGAGAGAGAGAGAAAGGGGGGGCGCTGCCCAAGACCTTCTTTTGCTTAGGGTTAGTGCTCTACCATTTGAGCCACATCTCCACTTCCAGATTTTAAATAGATTACTGGAGATAAGAGTCTCATGACTTTCCTGCTGTGGCTGGCTTTGAACTTTCAGATCTCAGCTTCCTGAATAGCTAGGATTACAGGCGTGAGCCACTGGTGCCTGTCTTGTTCTGTATTCTTTGTACCTATTTTTCATGCATATTATTTGAGATATATCTTCCACACAAGTAGTTCTATTATTTGTACTCTTCTCCAGCTACCTTTCTTCTACTGAAAAAGTTTCCTATTAGTTTCCGTCTAATATTTGACTTGTCTTTCTATATTCTCTGGCAACTGTGATTTGAGCTTATCTTTTGTCCTTATAACTTAATCCTAACTTGTATCTTGTGAAGTAAACAGAATAATACTATTTTACAGATAAGTGAGGTTCAATGGTACAGTGACTTAACTCATGGCCCCCACAAAAATAACCTAAGTGACAAAGCTGGGACTTGAACCATATGTAATTACAGGGTGTTAGCTTTGTAGTAGACTCCAGGAAAAACTGCAGATCCATATTCCTTACTCTTCCTGAGCTTGTCTATTATTGTGTCCTGTTTTTTTTTTTGTTTGTTTGTTTTGTTTTTGTTCCTCCCACATAGGACCCAAGAGAGAATAAATGAAACTGTTTAGACTATGATCCACAGTATGCTTATGACTCAGAGAGGGAGAAACAGAACCCAAGATTCCTGGCACAGTACTTACCTTTACAGTGTAATGCACTTTAATATTTTCTATTTTGTTTCTTTTTTTAAAAAAAAGTCTGATTGTGTTGGATGTGGTAGCTTATACCTGTAATCTCAGCACTTGGGATTGGGAGACTGAGGCAAGAGGATCCTGATTTTGAGGCCAGCCTGAGCTACATAGTAAAACCCTGTCTCAAAAAACTCAAAATGACAATAGTAATAATAATAATGCTCATAGGAACTCACTAAAATGATTTTTATAAAGGTCTTACTACCATAGAAGTATTCTACACCAAAATGACTATATTTTGACTTCCTTCTCCTATCAAAATTCCTAGTTTATTAGAAGGAAAAGAGTATTTGTTTGATTGTAATTGTTTATCTCTTTGGGTAGGAGGGTAAAAAAATATAGATTTGTTAAAAAGCCAGGAAATGGCTCAAGTGGTAGAGTGCTTACTTAGCAAGCATGAAGCCCTGAGTTCAAACAACAGTACCACAAGAAATAGGAGGTTGGGGAGACTATAGGTATAGCTCAAGTGGTAGAGCTCCAGTTGTGGGTGAAAAAGTTGAATAGTGCATGTCCTTGAGTTGAAGCTCCAGTAACAGCCACGTGCACGCACACACACACACGTACTTACTTTGAAAATAAAGGAGGAATCAGAATAGAAAATATGTTTGAAGGGCAGAGTCCAAAGAGGCCAGAAGGACTATTTTGGGGTGCTGAGACGATGTCATTGAGAAATATAACAGGACCGATATTTAGCCTCTAAGTGGTAAACCCCTCCAAAGCTTGTTGGATGGCTGCTGGATTGCTTTATTTCTGGGTAAGTGAGTGCTGACTTCTGTTCTGGGGTCTGAATTGAATGACAGTTCTGATGCAATAGGTTGATTATAATTTCTCCATGCTGCCTTTTTGTTTAGAAAGGCAGGGTTGTACTGTGACTTGTGGATGTATTCTGTTATATGGTTTTAGATCTACATGGCATACTTAGTGAAGAGACCAAATTCCAAGTGTCTGTAATTTAAGGCAAGTTGTACAATATCAGCTTCTGGGAGTTACTAAGGAACAATTGAATGGGACTGTTTTGTTCTTTTGTTTTACTTCTCAGTATCAGTAACATCAGTCATTTCCCTGTGAATCATTAAAGGCAAAACATGAAAGGAAAGGGAAACCTATTGCTCTTCAACTATTTAGAGGGCAAGGAGTGGAGTGATGGCTGTCTAAAGCAGTGGTTCCTATCTGCAGCCATCCTGAGACTCTGCAGTTATTACAAGGAGTTCATGAGGCTGGACACATTATTGTCACCTGAATAATTAACATGTGTCCTAACAGGCTTGTAGCTGTTTCTCAGAGGTTTCTCTGTGCTGTTTTGGTTAATTAAAATATAAATTCATTTGAAAGCGTTGCTGAATTCATAGTAGCTATTTATTTCCCTCCATCAGGGAATAAATAAGAACTAGTATTTCATGAAAATTCACAATCATTTTAAAATGTTTTCATTATTATCTTTAAGTAGTTGTACAAAGGAGCTGCCATTTAACAAAGCAGTTTATGAATACAATATATCTTGATCATTGTCACTCCTTTAAACATTCTCATCCATCCATCCCCTTCCCACCCCTACCCTAGTCTTCTTAATTTTGTAGGCTATACATCAGATCCTTGTCTGCATTTTCTCCCTCTTTTCCTCTTCATCTCTACCTTTCCCTTTAACTCTACCCCACCCCTTTTGTGTACCTGCTTCCTGGTGTTTTATTTTGCTGAACTTTGATTTTAGCTTTCTAAGGATTTACACTATTTGAGATCTCCCTTAAATCTACTGTATTTCAGTTAATACATCAGTATATATTTACATACTACTAAATATATTTTTTTGTTGTCCTTAAAAGGATCCTTATATAAAAAGTTGGAAGGACATGAAATACTCTTTTTTTTCCTGCCAGTACTGTGGCTTGAGCTCAAGGCCTAGGCTCTGTCCCTGAACCTCTCTGTGCTCAAGGCACCTGAGACACAGTGCCACTTGTGGCTTTTCCAAAGTTGTTTATTTTTTTTTAATTTAATTTATTTATTAATTGAACACAAATTTTTTTGACAAGGTGTTGTGTAAAAAGGGTACAGTTACATAGTAGGGGAGTGTGTACATTTTTTGTGATACCTTACGCCCTGTTTTTCTTTCCCTTCTTTAGATCAGGTAGACATATATACAATATACAATGTATCAAGAACATATACAGTAGCCACGTGGCCGCGCCCAAGAAAATTCGCCTAGGGCTTTAAATGTAATGTCTATATTAGATAATATGTCAACAGTAGTCTTATATGAACGTACATACATAGCTTTTGAGCTGTTGTATTCCACTGAGAGGTCAATTTTTTACCTTTATATGTTGAGTAGTTGGTTTGTTGTAGTTACACTGTTGGGTCGCTGCTCCAAACCTGTGGGAAATACTATTTGACAAGAAGTTTTTGGTTTCACAGACCTGGTCTCTACTGTCTCTCCGTCTGCCTTTCTTAACAGTCATATGTCAGGGAGATCATGCCCCTTAGTTTTCTGTGTTCTAGGCTTGTCTCGCTCAACATTATTTGTTCAAGTTCTGACCATTTCCCTGCGAATAACAAAATTTCACCATTCCTAATCGCTATGTAGTATTCCATTGTGTATAGGTACCATATTTTTTGGATCCATTCATCTGTGGAGGGGCATCTGGGTTGTTTCCATATTTTGGCTATTGTGAATTGTGCCGCGATAAACATGGAAGTACAAATGTCTTTTTGATATCTTGGGACTTGCTGTTTAGGATAGAAGCCTAGGAGTGGTATGGCTGAGTCATAGGGTAGGTCTATATTGAGCTATTTGAGAAACCTCCATACTGTTCTCCAAAGTGGTCGTACTAATTTGCACTCCCACCAACAATGGAGAAGGGTTCCTCTTTCCCCGCACCCCCTCCAGCATTTGTTGTTGCCTGAGTTCAGAGTATAGGCCATTCTAACTGGGGTGAGGTGGTATCTCAGGGTTGTTTTTATTTGCATTTCCTTTACTACCAGGGATGTTGAACATTTTCTCATATGTTTCTTTGCCATTTTTATTTTTCTCTTGTGAAGTCTCTCTTTAGCTTCTTTGCCCATTTCCTAATTGGTTTATTGGGCTTGGAGGGGCTTAGTTTTTGAGTTCTCTGTAGATGACAGATATTAGGCCTTTGTCTGTTGCTGTGCTGGCTGTCTTTCTGTTTTGGTGGCTATGTCCTTAGCTGTGCAGAAACTTTTTAATTTGTAGTAGTCCCATTTGTTGAGTCTCTCCCCTATTTGTTGTGCCCCTGGGACTATATTCAGGAAGTTCCTTCCTGTGCCTATAAGTTCTAGAGTCTTTCCTACTCTGACCTTCAGTAGTTTCAAGGATTCAGGTCTGATATTGAGGTCCTTGATCCATTTTGAGTTGATCTTGGTGCATGGTGATAGGCTTGGGTCCACTTTGAGTTTTCTGCATATGGCTGCCCAGTTCTCCCAGCACCAGTAGTTGAAGAGGCTATGTTTATTCCATTGTATGTCTTTAGCTCCTTTGTCGAATATCAGCTGACTTTTTTTTTTGGCCAGTCCTGGGCCTTGGACTCCGGGCCTGAGCACTGTCCCTGGCTTCTTCCCGCTCAAGGCTAGCACTCCGCCACTTGAGCCACAGCGCCGCTTCTGGCCGTTTTCTGTATATGTGGTGCTGGGGAATCAAACCTAGGGCCTCGTGTATCCGAGGCAGGCACTCTTGCCACTAGGCTATATCCCCAGCCCGAATATCAGCTGACTTTAAGAGTGTGGTTTTATTTCTGGATCTTCAATTCTAATCCATTGGTCTTCCGATCTGTTTGTTTTTTTTTGGCCAGTCCTGGGCCTTGGACTCAAGGCCTGAGCACTGTCCCTGGCCTCTTCTTGCTCAAGGCTAGCACTCTGCCACTTGAGCCACAGCGCCCCCTCTGGCCATTTTCCATATATGTGGTGCTGGGGAATCGAACTGAGAGCTTCATGTGTAGGAGGCAAGCACTTTTGCCACTAGGCCATACTCCCAGCCCCCGATCTGTTTTTATACCAATACCAGGCTGTTTCTGTTATGATGGCCCTGTAGTAGAGCTTGAAGTCTGGTATTGTGATACCTCCTGCACTGCTTTTTTTTTTCCAGTCCTGGGCCTTGGACTCAGGGCCTGAGCATTGTCCCTGGCTTCCTTTGGCTCAAGGCTAGCACTCTGCCACTTGAACCACAGCACCACTTCTGGCCGTTTTCTGTATATGTGGTGCTGGGAATCTAACCCAGGGCTTCATGTATACGAGGCAAGCACTCTTGTCACTAGGCCATATCCCCAGCCCCTGCACTGCTTTTTTATCCCCTAGAATTGCTTTGGCTATTCTAGGTCTTTTGCTGTTCCATATGAATTTATGGATTGCTTTCTCTATTTCAGTGAAGAATGTAACTGGGATTTTGATGGGGATTGCATTGAATTTGTATAACAATTTGGGCAATATGGCCATTTTCACTATATTGATTCTGCCTACCCATGAGCATGGGAGGTCTTTCCTTCTCTTTGTGTCTTCTTTGGTTTTCCTTATTAGATTTTTATAGTTTTCATTAAACAGGTCCGACACGTCCTTGGTTATGTTGATCCCTAGGTACTTTATTCTTTTTTTGGCTACTGTAAATGGAATTGTTTCCATAACTTCCTTTTCTGCTTGTACATTGCTGGTGTACAGAAAAGCTGCTGACTTTTGTGGGTTGATTTTGTATCCTGCTACTTTGCCAAAATGGTTTATTAGGTGTAGGAGTTTGGGGACTGAGTTTTTTTGGGTCCTTCAGATATAAGATCATGTCATCTGCAAATAGGGATAGCTTTATTTCTTCCTTGCCGATGTTGATCCCTTTGATGTCCTCCTCTTGCCTTATTGCTATGGCTAGGGATTCCAGCACTATGTTGAAAAGAAGTGGGGAGAGTGGGCATCCTTGTCTTGTTCCTGAGTTTAGGGGGAATGATTTAAGTTTCTCTCCATTTAATATGATGTTAGTAGTTGGTCTGTTGTATATGGGTTTTATTGTTTTGAGGAATGTTCTGTCTATTCCTGTTCTCTCCAAAGCTTTTAATAAGTATGGATATTGTATTTTGTCAAAGGCTTTTTGGGCATCGACTGAGATAACAATGTGATTCTTGATTTTATTTCTGTTTATGTGGTGAATTACATTGATTTACGGATGTTGAACCATCCTTGTGACTATGGGATGAAGCCTACTTGGTCATGATGTATAATTTTCTTGATCAGTTTCTGGATCCTGGTAGCTAATATTTTATTGAGGAGCTTTGCGTCTGTGTTCATTAGTGATATTGGTCTGTAGTTCTCTTTTTTTGTTGGGTCTTTGCCTGGTTTGGGAATGAGTATGGTATTAGCTTCATAGAATGAGTTTGGGATTTCTCCCTCTGTTTCTATTTCACGGAAGAGTTTGAGGAGTATTGGTATTAGCTCCTCACTAAAGGTTTTGTAGAATTCATTGGTGAATCCATCTGGGAATGGGCTTTTCTTTGTTGGGAGGTTCTTGATTACCTCCTGTATCTCACTGTAAGTTATTGGTTTATTTAGTTAATTTATTTCTTCTTGGTTCAGTTTGGGCAGTTTATACTTCTCTAAGAATTGATCCATTTCTGTAAAATTATTGTTTTTTACTGAGTAGAGGTTCTGGAAATAGCTCCTTATGATTGTTTGAATATTGTGTGTACTTGTTGTAATTTTTCTGGTGGAGTCCCTGATTTTACGTATATGAGTCTCTTCTCTTCTTTTTTTTGTAAGTCTTGCGAGGGGTCTTTCAATTTTATTTATTTTCCCAAAGAACCAGCTTTTATTCTTATTTATTTGTTGAATGGTCTTTCTGTTTTCAATCAGATTTATCTCTTCTTTAATCTTTGTGATCTCCTCCTAGTCATTTTAGATTCGGTCATTTCTTGTTTCTCCAGTTGTTTTAGTTTCATCGTGAGGTTATTTACCTGCTCTGCTTCCATTCTTTTAATGTGAGTGCTGAGGGCAATGATCTTGCCCCTCAGTACTGCCTTAGCTGTTTCCCATAGGTTTCTTTGTGATGTATTTTCATTGTCATTTTGGCTTATGAATTCATTAATTTCATCTTTAATTTGGTCTGTGGCCCAAGTGTTGGATAACAGTGTGGGTTTAGCCTCCAAGAATATGTATAGTCTCTGTGGTAACCGTTGTTATTGAGGGTTACCTTTATTCCACTGTGATCAGATATAGTACATGGGATGACGTCAATACTTTTGTATTTGCTGAGGTTCTTTGTGTGGGCTATGACATGGTCCATTTTGGAGTATGATCCATGGGTTGCTGAGAAGAAGGTGTATTGGGTCTCTGTAGGGTGGAAGATTCTGTATAGATCTGTCAGATCCATTTGGGATATGGTGTTACTTAGGTCCTCAGCTCCCTTGCTGATCCTCTGGGTGTTGGATCTGTCTCTTGGTGAGAGTGGGGTATTAAAGTCACCCAGTATGATTGTGTTTGGGTCTATCTTGTTCTGTAATTCTGTGAGAATTTGCTTGACATATGTAGGGCCTCTTTTGTTCAGTGAGTATACATTTATCACCGTGATGTCTTGATTTTGGATTTTTCCTTGTATTAAAATGTAGTGTCCTTCTTTGTCTTTTTGAGTTGATTTTAATGAAAAGTCCAGCTTGTCTGAGATCAGGATGGCTACACCTGCCATTTTGGTAGGTGCGTTTGCTTGGAAGATCTTGCTCCAGCCTTTCATTCGGAGCCTGTTTTTGTCCCTTGCTGTAACGTGGGTCTCTTATAGACAACAGATGCCAACTTTTTGTTTGCAGATCCATTCTGCCAGTCTGCTCCTCTTTATCGGAGAGTTTATACCATTTATATTCAAAGAGATCAAGGATAAGAGTGTTTTTTCTCCTTTCATTTTCTTGTTGGGCTGTTTTTTCCTCTTTTTTTTTTTTCTTGTCTTTAGTGAGCTGGTGTTTCTGTTGGGCTCTGGCTATTGTAGTTTCCATCTGTTTCTGTCTGTGTGTCCTGTACAATCTCTGTTGGGTGGGATTCCCCTCTTAGAACTCGCTGTAGGGACGAATGGATCCAAAAAATATGGTACCTATACACAATGGAATACTACATAGCGATTAGGAATGGTGAAATTTTGTTATTCGCAGGGAAATGGTCAGAACTTGAACAAATAATGTTGAGCAAGACAAGCCTAGAACACAGAAAACAAAGGGGCATGATCTCCCTGATATATGACTGTTAAGAAAGGGAGACGGGGGGGCTGGGGATATGGCCTAGTGGCAAGAGAGCTTGCCTTGTGTACATGAGGCCCTGGGTTCAATTCCCCAGCACCACATATACAGAAAACGGCCAGAAGTGGCGCTGTGGCTCAAATGGCAGAGTGCTAGCCTTGAGCAAAAGGAAGCCAGGGACAGTGCGCAGGCCCTGAGTTCCAGGCCCAGGACTGGCCAAAAAAAAAAAAGAAAGGGAGACGGAGAGACAGTAGACACCAAGTCTGTGAAACCAAAAACTGCTTGTCAAATAGTATTTCCCACAGGATTGGAGCAGCAACCCAACAGTATGTAACTAAAACCAAACAATTACTCAACACATAAAGGTCAAAAATTGGAATACAATAGCTCAAAAGCTATGTATGTACGTTTATATAAGACTACTGTCGACATATTGTCTAATATCGACATTGCATTTAAAGCCCTAGGCGAATTTTCTTGGGCGCGGCCACGTGGCTACTGTATATGTTCTTGATACATTGTATATTGTATATCTGTCTACCTGACCTAGAGAAGGGAAAGAAAAACAGGGCGTAAGATATCACAAGAAATGTACACACTCCCCTACTATGTACCCTTTTTGCACAACACACTGTCCAAAAAATTTGTGTTCAATTAATAAATATATTTAAGGGCTGGGGATATAGCCTAGTGGCAAGAGTGCCTGCCTCGGATACACGAGACCCTAGGTTCGATTCCCCAGCACCACATATACAGAAAACGGCCAGAAGCGGCACTGTGGCTCAAGTGGCAGAGTGCTAGCCTTGAGCGGGAAGAAGCCAGGGACAGTGCTCAGGCCCTGAGTCCAAGGCCCAGGACTGGCCAAAATAAATAAATAAATAAATAAATTATTAAAAAAAACAAAAACCTAAACATGAACATTTAAAGATCTCAGCCCCTGTAATTCTAGATACTCAAAAACCTGAGATCAAGAGGACCACAGTTCAAAATTAGCCTGAGCAGAAACGTCTGAGAGATTCCATCTCCAAAATATCCAGCAAAAGGTTCAGCTGGAGGCATGGGTCAAGTAAACAAGTGTTCAAGCCCTGGTATCAGGAAAAAAAATATGCAAACACACATATATATGTATGTATGTATATATGTATTATCAGCTTATTATTGTTACTTGTGGGAAATCTGCTAATTAAATTGCTGATTTCAACTAAAAAAAAAAAGAATTCGCTGTAGGGCTGGCTTTTTATTCACATACTCCTTTAGATCCTCTTTGCTATGGAATGATCTGGTTTTCCCTTTGAATGTGAACTCCAATTTCGCTGGATATTTAATCCTGGGTTGCATATTGTTTGCCTGTAGTACTTGGATGGTGTTCTTCCACTCACTTCGCGCTTGGTTTGTGTGGAGAGGTCTGCTGTTATTCGGATCCTCTTCCCATTGTAGAAAATTTCTTTCTTCGTTTTGGCTGCATTTAGAATTTGCTCTTTATTCTTGAGATCTGAAATCTTGAATATTATGTGCCTTGGCGTGCTTTTCTGCGGTCTGGCCTGCCAGGTGTCCTATAGGCTTCGGTTACCTGGATGAGGTCCCTTGTGAGATTGGGGAAGTTTTCCGCAATAACTTTATTGAAAATATGATGAAGCCCTCTGCTCTGGTATTCGGCTCCTTCTTCTATTCCCAGATTATATCTCTTGTCTTTGTCCATTAGTTCCTGGATTAGTCTGCCCTGAAGCTTCACCGTTTCTTGGAGTGTGGTAATTTTCTGGTTGTTGTCGGCTGCTTCATCGTCCAAGCGAGAGATTCTGGATTCCATATGGTCAATTCTTTGTGCTGTGGATTCAATTGCGGAGTTTATGGATGACAGAGAGCTATTTATGGTTGTCAGATCAGCTCTGATTGTGGAAATTTTATCATCTAGAATTGAAAGGAAGACTAATAAATAATCTTGTATAAAGTTTGATTTTTTTCTGATTTCTGTGATAAGAGTTCTCCTCCTTACCAACCAACATAAGCACAGTACAGTATATCAGTGCCTCACTTCCCAGATTTGCATTTCCAAGCTGTTCAACTATAGCTGCTGCTTAGAGAGCTGATCTGGACTTCTCCTGAGCCCAAATAACTGAAGTTGCTGATCCTTCATTGTTTTTCAAACTGTTGTGATCGAATCTCATTAAGAACACATGTTAGAGGGGTGCCAGTGGCTCATGCCTGTAATCCTAGCTACTCAGGAGGAGTTTGAAGCCAGCATGGGCAGGAAAGTCCCAGAGACTTCTCATCTCCAATTAACCGCCATAAAGATGAAAGTAGAGCTGTGGATCAAATGGTAGAGAATCAGCCTTGAGCACAAAAGCTCAAGGACAGTGCCCAGGCCCTGAGTTCAAGCCTCAGGACTGGCAACAACAATAACAACAAAAGAACAGAAAGAAAGAAAAGAAAAAAAGAACATAGATGTTTGTGCAATCTTCTTTTGTATCTAACATGAAATTTCATTATTTACCGGACTGAATTGGCTTTATTTGTAACCTGAATTGGTGTGTTTTCTCTTTCTTGGTTTAGGCAGTTGACAAGTACTTCAAGCTTCCTCATGCATCTAGTAAACCACCCCGGATTTCTGGAAGCCTTGTGGACAGGTCTTACAAAACATTAAGATTTGCATTTAGAGCATCACTAAAAACTGCTATCTATCGAATAACTACTACATTTGGTGACCATCTCAAGTAAGTTGATCTATTCTTACCCATGATAATAGTCCACTTGCAGGAGTTCTCTGAGAAATAGGTATGAGAGTTACAAAGGCTAACACGTTAAAAGTGCTCTTTTGGAACCCTCCCATTATGAATAACAGCATATTTAGACTTCGTATTTTGAAATTTTATCTATCACAAGCTTTGGTGGTTTTTTTTCAAATGAGCAAAAGGGAAGATAGAAAATATTAAAAGCAGCAAATGTAATTTTGCACAGACACGTACATACATTTAAACATAGCATATGTGTGTATCTATGTATGTATACATGTACAGATATACCAAAAGTTAATTAGAAGTGCAAGAGGAAAAAAAGGCAAAGAATTCACAAGTACCTTTCCAGAAACGTATATTAAAAATAATTCTGTTGTTACATTTTGGTTAGGAAACAGACTTGGGTGAGCAGCATGCTCCATAAATGAGGCATTGGTTCTTTGTGAATTGCACTAGAAAACTACCTTCTCAAACTGAGCAGAGTGAAAACCACCAGTGCCAAACCTGTTTATATTAGTGTCATTGATGTTTACTGCTTTGCTCCCATGAAATTATTTATCCTGATGAAATTATGGGTTTCATAATTACAAATGATTTATAGGAGATATGAGATTTCTCTGCTTTTCTGTATGCAATCAATAAAATTTAGGACTTCCTCATCTTGCCTGCTTATAGAAGCAAGGGGTATATGTATGTATCTTCTCAAATATTCATCAATGGCAGAAGTGAGCATGTATGGGGTACTTTGGTTCTGTATGGGAATACAGAATTAATGTAGATAACCTTATATCATTAAAGCATTTATTAACTTATTTATTTATTTATTTATTTACTGCCAGTCCTGGGCCTTGGACTCAGGGCCTGAGCACTGTCCATGGCTTCTCTTTGCTCAAGGCTAGCACTCTGCCACTTGAACCACAGCGCCACTTCTGGCCGTTTTCTACATATGTGGTGCTGGGGAATCGAACCTACGAAGCAAACACTCTTGCCACTAGACCATATTCCCAGCCCCTTAACTTATTTAAAAACAAACAAAAATCTATGAATTTCTAGACCCGTGCTGTCCAGCATGTTACACTTTTTCACTAACACTTCTCAAAGATTCTGTGAAGTGTAGAGATTATCCTGATTATATAAATGTAGAAACTGAGGTGCAAAGAGGTTAAACCTTGCCTAAGAGAACAGTCTAGTGCATGTTAGAACATGAACCAGAAATCAGGTCTTTCCTGCTCTTAAAAATCTGCCTTTCCATCTGCAACATTAGTTTACCTTGAAAATACAGACTGGAATTTAAGATTGGCTTGGTGTACATTTATTGATGAGTTTAGAGTTATACAAATAGCTAAAATTTACTCATGTAACAAAAATGCCTAGTATAATAGTTCTTTTAACTATAGAACTCATGTAACATTAGATCAGCAGGTTTACTGTCCTATATCTTTTCAACTCTGTATCCTTGGGCCTACATTTTTCTTCTTCTTTTTTTTTTCTTTTTGCTGGTCTGTCTTGGGGCCTGGGCATTGTTCCGGAGCTTTTTTTTGCTCAAGGTTAGCACTGTAGCACTTGAGCCACAGCACCACTTCCACCTTTTTTTATTAGAGATGAGAGTTTCATGGACTTTGCTGTCCAGGATGGCTTCCAAATGCGATCCTCAGATCTCAGCCTGAATAGATTGAGTAGTTAGGGTTATAGTTGTTAGAACCCAGCACGGGTACATTTTCCTGTCTCCTCTCTAGTCAGATTTGATTGAGTTCTAGCCTATATCAAAGTTTACTTTTTTTTTTTGCCAGTCCTGGGGCTTGAACTCAGGGCCTGAGCACTGTCCTTGGCATCTTTTTGCTCAAGGCTAGCACTCTACCACTTGAACCACAGTGCTACTTCTGGCTTTTTCTATATATGTGGTGCCGAGGAATAAAACCCAGGGCATCATGCGTGTAAGGCAAGCACTCTACCACTAGGCCATATTCCCAGCCCCTGGAGGGTATCTTTGCACAAATACTTGAAATGATTCTATTAGAGGTAGCTGTATGTTGAAGAGATATGTAGAAGGCATTTTAGGATGATCTATAACAAAATTATTAAATTAAGAAGGCTTTTTAACATCTTCAGAGGGGGTGATTTTTTAATCTTTTGAATTTTATCATTCAGTAATGATACATTATTTTTTAAGAACTAGATTATCAGTCTTTTTTACTCATTTTTTGCCCAGAGGTTTTAAAGAGAGTTTTATACTATTTTCAGTGTGTACTTACCCTCATTTTGTTAATGTGTTTCCATGAGGGTGGAGAGAACCATCCAGAACATTATGTATGTTCAAAGGGAAGAGTAAATCTAAACCACCAAGCTGTTACCTTTGAAAGCGATTAATGGGGTTTATTGTGTTTTAACCAAACATTTTAGTTTAAAGGATTTTATATTAAAGGCAATTCACATACTCTACAATTCAAAGATAATGTTTGGATCTGGTTTAAATAAAGTAATAAAATCCAGAACATCTACTGCAAGGCCTGGAACTCTGCACAGCAGGTTCCACAGCAGAGCAGGTTAAAATCGATGCCTTCACTTGTCAATCTTAATTTGCTTTGGTCTCTTAGAAGGTAGAAGTATGCCATTACTGAATGCAAGCCCTCCTCTTCATTAGATTTAGAAAAAGGTTTTCATCCAACTTTTTCAGAACTACTAAATAAGTGGGGATTTCTATTCATTTTTAATTGTTTTGAAAAATATTGACTCTGTGCTCTGTGGTTCACTTAATATGCTTAATGTAAAATAAAGCTTATGCTTTGCATTTATGTTTCATTTAGTGCTGTGCAAGCATCTGCAGAACATCAGAAAAGACTTCAACAGTTCTTGGAGTTCAAAGAATAGTTAAGTAATATAAACTGTGTTCATTACACTGCTGATACAACTACAGATGGGACAGTAAATGTTCAGCATTCTTGGATCAGAAGAAAATGGACTAATTAGATGCTTCCTTTGTCGTGGTGGTTGCTTTGAAAACTATACTTTAATGGGAGAAATCATGGAAAGAAATTCTCAGCAGAATAACTGAAAACTGCCTTTTCTGTACCAAATGCTTTTTGTGTGTGTGGTATAATAAAATCTTTATTCAATTTTACAGGAGCATCTATGGCAATAGAAATGGCTCTAGCTCATATAACTTAATAATAACTCAAAAATTTTTAGAATTTACTTTTGAAAGGATTGGAGCCAGTTTTGAAGTTAAAATAGGTTGCCTTGATACGGTCTTTCCAATCATTCCAAGAGTTTAGCTTTCTGTCAACTTGAAATACATAAACTTTTTAAGATTAGTTTCTGTTTACTGAGGGATAAAAATGGTAACAGTGGAGAAAAATTTACAGTGAAAATATTGTCTAAAGGACATATTTTGTTAATCTGTTAGGTTGTGTTTTTGTTTCCAGGAACAAATTAAATTTTCATGATTATCCAAAAAAAGTCTCAATTTACAGATGCTAACTCTATATAAAGGAATGTGGAAAAAATCAGTTCTTATTACAAGATTAAACATTCACAGTAGGTTTTTGAGAAACAATTGACTGACATCTCTGAATTTATTTTGTATCATGCTGGTAAACAATAAATGTCTGGGTATTTTCCCAACTAGTTTTGCTTGCTTTTTTCTGGAACAAAACATTAACTGATAGTAGTTTCTCAAGGGAGAGGAAAAATTTTTTCAAGAAAAACCAGGAAACTGTCTCTTTCTTCCTCTACATTCATCTTCATTAGATCAAATTGGTTTAGAGAAGCTTGTCTGGCCTCACAGAGGGAGCAGCCTGTGCTGTGTTAACTGGCTAATTAAAATATAATAGGAAGATCTTTAAAGCCAGAAACTACTTAGTCATCAAGTAGCAAGTAAAACCAAAACATCAGAGAGATGATATGAGTATGTTGTATGTCCTCAATGTGAGTGAGTTGATTTTTATACGTTATTAGTAGATCTACTACTTTGAAGATGTAAGATTGGAGTCCTGGTGCTAGATACTCATTGACTGGCTTTGGACTAAACTGTTATTCATAACTCTTATTATATTTTCCCTAAAGGTCACATAATACTGTATATAAAGCTTTAATGTGGTATATATGTCTACCATTTATCTGCTTCATTGATAATATCTTTACAAATAGTGTATTTTAGCTTCAGGACCTATTGCCCTTAAACCATCACATGTGAAATTATAACTGAAACCTGCTGATCTTTAAAGTGTCTTTAAGGGACAGTTCCCCAATTGTGAAGTGTTTGGGTATTTAAGCTTCCCCCTCCACTCTTCATGTCTGAGGTTGAGTTGATCTCTTTTTGAATGTGAAAGTTGAATATTAAATGTGGTAGTTTCTTTTAGATAACCAGAAAATTGTGGCTAGCTTAACTGGAAACTGTTATATTCCATCTATTAAAGCCATAAACTTTTATTCCCTTCCTCCCTTCTTCCCTCCCTCCCTTCCTCCCTACCTCCCTCCTTCCCTTTGTTTTTCTCTTTCCACCCTCCCTTTGTGTGTGTGTGTGTGTATATGTATGTGTGTGCATGCAGTACTGCAGATTGGACCCTGGCTGTTGCTTGTTAGACAAGCACTATACACTTGAGCCACATCCCAGTCTTTTTGTTTGTATTTTCCTTTTGAGATAGGGTCTTGCTGACTTTGCCCTAGTGGGCCTGGAACTAGAGATTCTCCTGCCTCTGCCTCCCAAGTAGCTTCGATTATAAATTTCACACCATGCTCAGCTTTAATTCATAAGCTGTTTATATTCCTTGGCTGCCCCCGACTGAAGCATTTTAGAAAACAAGTCTTCTTAATCTTCTGGTTCCATTAAAGATTTGTATATTTAATCCTCTGGATTTCTGATATGGGAGATGGAACAATTTCTTTTAAACTTGGACTTATATAAATTGTCTGGTTAGGTTTAGGGTCTTGTCATTTCCCATGCATTTTGGGCAAAGATAAGGGCATTGTGAATGTTTCTGAGATGTTTGACCCTATTTTATCTCAAGAGATCATACTTTGTATGAAATATAAACCACATAATGTTCCCTGTTGGAAATTGGGACATTGCTTCTCTGATCTGTATTGTATTTAGTAGGTAAAGGGATCGGTTCTTTTTTCCTGTTCTGTGCTGGTCATCTACATGCCAGCTATTGGGGCAAGACTGTATTATTAAAGAGAGCGTCTTTTCCTACCTACAAGGAGGACCTGAAGAAGACCAAGAGGAGAGAAGCAGTCCTTTGACCAAGTCACATCCTGCCTATCAGCCAGCCTCTGGTGCTCTGACATGGGTATGGGAAATCAGAGAGCATCTTTAAAAGTCTCTGTCAGGCAATACAATATTTTATCAGTTCCTATAATACTTTGATTGTTTTGTGTGTCTTTCTATAAATACTTAGTTTATATCCTTTTGTATATTATTGATACTAATTTGAGTAGAAAAATAAATTCATTATTCTTAAAAAGTATGGCTGTTAAGAATGTGTGTCTACAATCTTTAGTATGTATGCTTCCTTAGCCATTGCAGTTGGTCTCAATTGTTGCTTAAGACCTGGAAATACTTAACTTCTTGAGCAATCAAGCCTTTGCTCTTAACCAGACTAATTTGGTGAGTAATCTGTGTTTAGTGTTAACTCTAAGGAACCTGAATTCTAAAAATCTCTCTTGGCTGTGGTTTTTTTTTCTCCAAAAGTAAACAAAGGGTGCTGGTGCTGAAAGCCATTTTTTAATAGAAGGCTTCTTTTATTGCCAAAATAGTGTTTTTAGGCAGACCATATTTCCCCTAGGATAACAGGTCTGTCAATTTCCCTTAAGTTTGTCTAAACTTCATGGTTAGGTCATTGTGGTACTAAGGCCCTTAAGTCTGTCTCTTGCTGTCCCAACACATGGAGTTATGTTTAAAGTCAAATAGCTTCATACATGAGATGGCTTTCATTCATCAGTTAAAAAATTTAACTTTTGTAAGTATAAGTTGTTGCCACTATTTAAGCATGGCTGCTACTAGAGATTGAACACAGGGCCTTGTCTTGTGTATGCTAGGCAAGAACTCCACCACTGAACTACATCCCCAACCCTGTTTTTAAAATTATTTTAAAAAATTGTTTAGAATCAGGAGCTTGCTATAAGTTCAGACTTGCCTTGAACTCATGATCCTCCTGTCTGCCTACCGAGTGTTGAAATGATAAGTATCCTCCACTACAACAGGCTTTTGACTACCATTTCATTTATTTGTTTGTTATTTTGCTGGTAGTCGGCCTTGAACTTAGATCCTCTTGCTCTTGCTTGGTTTTACTCTCACAGCTAGTGCTCTACCACTTGAGCCATTCTTCCACTTTTGGCTTTTGGCTGGTTATTTGGTGATTAATGTCTTAGATTTGTCTGCGTGGGCTGGGTCCTAAATCCCAGCCTCCTGAATAGCTGGGGTTATAGATATTGAGCTACTGGCACCTGGCCTGCCAGTATTTTAAAATGAGCAATGTCTTTATTTTTTTGAGGATCAAGGAAAGACATAGACAAACACCTACCCCTGTATTATTCAGCCATGCTTTTCAGTAGTTTTGATGGGCAGTTGCTGTAGTGAAGTACAAGTTGATATGGAGTTACATGATGAAAACATGAAATGAGGCAGGTGGTGGTAGCTCAGGCCTATAATCTTGGCTACTCAAGAGACAGATCTGAGAATGATTGTTTGAAGCCTGCCTGGGCAGATAAATCCATAAGACTTATCCCCAAATGTCCACCAAAAAGCCAGAAGTAGGGACGTGGTACCATTCAAATAATATAAAGCCAGCCAAGAGTGAAAAAGCTGAGTGAGAAAAAGCCGCACAAAAATGCAAGGCTCTGAGTTGAAGCCTCAGTATTGTAATTTTTTTTTAACTGAGTAGCATTATATTTACTACTATGGCATGCCTATTAGAAATTAACTGAATGAGACAGTCCTTGTGTGCAAGGAGTTTGAAATCTTCTGCAGTGCTGTTTGGAACTTGGTGATGATGCAGATTTCTGTGCATCAAGATCACTCAGATTATGTTTTAGATGGGCAGCCTGGGCTCCACATCAGTGCACTTCAAGTCTGGACTAGTTCCCAAGAGATCTGGTTTCTAAGGAAGTCTAGTCAGATCATTTGAAAGTCACACCGTGAGAAGGGTTTATTCTAGACCAGACATTCCCAAAACTTGATGCATCAGAATCACTTGGAGAGCTTTGTAGCACAACTTTTAAAACATTTAATTTTTGTTATTAGTATAAAGGTAATATACAGAGGGATTACAGTTACATAAGTCAGGTAATAAGTACTTTTTTTTTTTTTTGGTCGATTGTGGGTCTTGAACTCAGGGCCTGGGCACTGTCTGTGAGCTTTTGTGCTCAGGACTAAGCTCTCTGCCACTTTGAGCCATAGCTCTACTTCCATTTTTCTGGTGGTTAATTGGTCTCAAACTTTCCTGCCTGGGTTTGAACCACTATCCTTAGACCTCAGCCTTCCGAGTAGCTAGGAAGAAAGGCATGAGCCACTAGCACCTGACAATGAGTACATTTCTTTCTGGACAGTATCATCCCTTCCCTTGCTCTCTCCCAATTTTTCCCTCCAGTCTCCACCCACAAATTGTATAGTTCATTTTCAACATAGTTAAGACACAACTTTTGATCCTGTCTTCAGAGCAGCTGACTCAGTATGTGATGCTAATATTGATGGGTATTTTGGAACTGGTGTTTTAGTGGATTTCATATGTGGTATTTTCTCAGATGAGTGTCTGAAACATGAGAACTCTGCTATAAAGTGGAGTTCTTCTATTTGATTTGTTTATTGGGAAGCTTGAAGAATACTATTAAATCCAGTAGGTAATGCAAGACTGTGGACAAAAATGGTGTTTGTTTCTTTTACCTGAGTTTCTATCTTTCTGGCAAACTTTCCATTCTTCAGAAGCCTTCCCACATTCTCCCAGATAGTTGGTCATTCCTTTGGTGGCAGTGGGAACTACTCACATTGATGAATGATAGATTTTTTTTTTTTTTTTGGCCAGTCCTGGGGCTTGGACTCAGGGCCTGAGCACTGTCCCTGGCTTCTTTTTGCTCAAGGCAGCACTCTGCCACTTGAGCCACAGCGCCACTTCTGGCCATTTTCTGTATATGTGGTGCTGGGGAATCGAACCCAGGGCCTCATGTATATGAGGTAGGCACTCTTGCCACTAGGCCATATCCCCAGCCCTGAATGATAGATTTTTCCCTCTTGTAGATTATGAGCTCCCTTCCTGTCAGGATTTCAATCATAGTCTTTAGCAGACTTTTTTTTTAGTGCTGGTCCTGGGGTCTGAACTCAGGGCCTGGGACTGTCCCTAGGTGTTTTTGCCTTAAGCTTGTACTCTACCACTTGACCCATAGCTCCTCTTCTGGCTTTCTGTAATTAGTGTAGATGAGTCTCATGTGCTTTCTTGCCTGGGCTGGCTTTGAACTATGATCCTGAACCTCAGACTTCAGCTTCCTGAGTAGCTAGGCTTATAGGCATGAGCCCTTCTCATGATAGTGTTTTGAAGCTACGTTGACTCTTTTTTTTTTTTGTTTGTTTTGTTTTGTGTTTCTTTTTGGCCAGTCCTGGGCCTTGGACTCAGGGCCTGAGCACTGTCCCTGGCTTCCTTTTGCTCAAGGCTAGCACTCTGCCACTTGAGCCACAGCGCCACTTCTGGCCGTTTTCTGTATATGTGGTGCTGGGGAATTGAACCCAGGGCCTCATGTATACGAGGCAAGCTCTCTTGCCACTAGTCCATATCCCCAGCCCCGCTATGTTGACTCTTGATTAGTTTCATTTTTCTGAACCCATTAATAATAGTCAAGTGGTCTCTTCCTAACTATATCAATATTCTTGGTAACAAGGAAACAATCTCCACCTCAAATTGGCATAAACAAGAAGGAAAATTGGTCCTAAGGGCACAAGAAAGTCTTGGTGAGCCCATGTATATAGATTTGCTTTTAGACCTCACGAAGAGCCTGGAAAGCTGTCAGGATCTAAATGATTCTCTGCTTTCTTCACCAATCTGTTTTCTTCATCAGTCTCTAGTCCTTCCAAATGGCTTCTTACCACTCCCTCCAAGTTAATCTCTCACACCTATACCAGAGACTGGCCAGCTGTTTCTGAAGGCCAATCAATTCCTGTTTGTTTTTGTTTTTGTTGCTAGTCCTGGGGCTTGAACTCAGGGCCTGAGCACTGTCCTTGGCTTCTTTTTGCTCAAGGCTAGCACTCTGCCACTTGAGCCACAGCGCCACTTCCGGCTTTTTCTATATATGTGGTGCTGAGGAATCGAAGCCAGGGCTTCATGTATATGAGAGGGGCGAACACGTTACCACTAGGCCATATTCCTAGCTCAGGCCAATCAATTCCTAATAGTAAGAAATTAGCCCAAATAGATCATGTGTCCAAAGGTCCAATCAGGCTGGAGGGACAATGTTGTGCAGTGGCAACACGGTTTCTGAGGCGTTTACCTTAGATGGGAAGAATAAAGTGAAAGGTAGAAGCAATTCCTAGAGATTTCTAGGATAGAACAAAATTCAAGGCTTACAAAGAAGAACTGGTACACTCTGTCTGGAAGCATGGTGAGAAATTTTGTCAACAGGAACTTAATTTATGAACAATGGAGAAGGAAGGATGGTCAAAGGAGCAGGAAGAAATTGAGGACAAGAAATAAAGGTAAGTATGAATATTGACTCAGAGAATGTCTTAACAGGGTTTTAAACACAGAATATGCAACACAATGGCAAATAAGTCCATGTTGGTGAGTTAAAATGTTCTTAGGTCTTTGCATTGTAAAAGAGCCAATTGTATGATTCTTTTGTTTGAGACTAGGTATCTGGCCTCAATCCTGCTTCCTGTCTTACAAGTTCTGGCTGGGATCAAGGCATGCACCATTACACTCAGTAGTAGTAGGCTTTGACATATTAAAAATTGTCTGAAAGTGTCTATTCCCCCCCCTCAACATATTTAAGGATTGATGCTACGAGGGAAGGAGGGACATTGCCCAAAAAGAAATGTACTCATTAATACTCTGTACATGACCTTTATGAGGCAAGTGCTCTTGTACAACCCCTGTACAACCTTTATAATAGCAATAACTTTAAAAAAAGAATTAATATTAAATGTATAATTCTGTATTAATAGATTTCTTTCAGGATCTCTCTTTTTCTGTTTCAGAATTTTTCTGTGGCTCTTTTTTCAAAATGTGTTCTAATATATAGATATGTAGTTTCTATATATAGGTATGTTAAAGGATAATGTTCTATGATTTTATTTACATGATTTCAGAAATAGTTAATAGTAATAGGACTGAGGGCATGGGTGAGGTGATAGAGTGATAACTTAGCAAGCAGGAGGCCCTAAATTTTATCCCCAGTGCTGTCCCTCCCCCCCAAAGAAAAGTTAATGTTAACAAAAGTCAAAATAGAGGTTCAGGGGAAGAAGGTAGCATGTTGGCTTGGAAAGGCATGAGGAAAACTTCTGTGACCCTGGGAATATATCTTGATTTGGGCTATGTACAGTTATGCATACTGAACTTCACTGATTTGCATTTGTGAGTTTGGTATACTGTCCTCTGAAATGTGGCTCTGTGATAAGGCACCTTCCTCGAAAACACAAGGTTTTGAGCTCAAACTCTACCAAAAAAGAAGAAAAAGTATTTTTATGTACATTATACCTTAACAAAAAATATATTAAAACTGACAACCATAGGGGCTGGGGATATGGCCTAGTGGGAAGAGTGCCTGCCTCGTATACATGACGCCCTGGGTTCGATTCCCCAGCACCACATATACAGAAAACGGCCAGAAGTGGCGCTGTGGCTCAAGTGGCAGAGTGCTAGCCTTGAGCAAAAAGAAGCCAGGGACAGTGCTCAGGCCCTGAGTCCAAGCCCCAGGACTGGCCAAAAAACAAACAAAAAAACAAAAAAACAAAAAACCTGACAACCATAGGAGTAATGGATAGATCCAGTTATGGGAAGAACAAGATTTTTTAAGTAAAGTAAGGATATGGACTATTTGAGTGGCATAACCACTAAACAACCTAAAGGGCACATGAGGCACACTGCACCTGCTTACTGAAGATCCAGTGTTCACAGCTCAAGTTGAATGTTTACAAAAATTCTGCCATATTCTGTTCATAAAGCAAGCCTCATGAAACTAAAGGATTAAGATCACCTAAAGTTGCTGAGACTGGTTTGGGAAGAGGGAGGGGGTAAGAGAGAGAATGATACAGAAGGTGATTGATCCAGATGCTTATAAACATACAATTAATTGTATGCTAATAAAGTAAAATCTAGAAATAGGCCCCAAATCACAGGGTGTGTTTGTAAATAAGGTAATTAAAGTGGAGAGAAATTAAAAATGATGACAGTATTCCATACGTTTTAAAATTAAACATAACTTTTAAATCACCTGCAGGTCAAAAAAGAAATAAATAGATAATAGCAAATGTTTTTAATGAGTAAATGTAGAAACTTGTGAGATACAGCTAAAGACATAGTAAGAGGGAAATGTATACTTGTTTTTGCCTACTTCGTTGTTGTTTGTTTTGATTTTTGACACAGTCTTGTGACATAGCTCAGGCTGGCCTTGAACTAGAGATCCTCAGGCCTCAGCGTCCCGAGTGCTAGAACTAGAACCTAGGTGAAATTTATCTCTTACTCTGTGTGTGTGTGTGTGTGCATGTGTGTGTGTGTGTGTGCATGCATGTGTTTGTAATGATGTGAGTCCCACTAGCCAATTCAAACTTTTTATCTTTAAATGTGTATATTAGATAAGAAAGGCTAGGCACTAATGAGCTATGTATCATTTTCTTTTCTTTCTTTTTTTGTCAGTCATGGGGTTTGGACTTGGGGCTTGGATGCCTTGCCTGAGCTCTTGTTTGTGTGTGTGAGTGTGTGTTTTGTTGTTGTTTTTTGTTTTTAGCCGGTCCTGGGGCTTGAACTCAGGGCCTAAGCACTGTTCCTGGCTTCTTTTTGCTCAAGCCTGGCACTCTACCCCTTGAGCCACAGCGCCACTTCTGGCCTTTTCCGTATATGTGGTGCTGAGGAATCAAACCCAGAGTTTCGTGCATGCTAGGCAAACACTCTATTACTAGACCACATTCCCAGCCCCTGAACTCTTGTTTTTTCCCAAGGCTAGTGCTCTATGACTTTGAACCACAGTGCCACTTTCTAGTGGTTAATTGGAGATAAGAGTCTCACGGACTTTCCTGCCCGGGCAAGCTTTGAACTGTGATCCTCAGATCTCAGCCTTCTGAGTAGCTAGGATTACAGATGTGAGCCACCAGAGCCTAGCCTAAGTATCATTTTTAAAAAGCTAGAAATGGATTTAATCACTGTGGTCCCTACTACTGTCCCTTAGTTTTCCACTGTACCTGCTGTAATATATGATACTGGTCAGTTTACTTCCCCTTTTTACCAGTGGTCTATGAGTTCCTTGGACTCGGGGATTTTTTTTCCCACTTTAGGATGTTGAGAATAGAACTCAGGATATCATGTTTGTTAGGTAGGAGCTCTACCACTTGAGACACACCTCCAGTCCCTTTTGGCACTTTTTCAAGGTAGGATCTTTATGCCAGGCTGGCTTAGACTGTGATCTTCTTGTGCTTCCACATGTTGCTGATGCATGATACCATATCCAGGCAGTGAGGATGAATTGTGCAACAATGCCCAGCTCCTTGAGTGAGATGGAATCTTGTGAGCTTTTATGCATGGGCTGGCCTCAAATGGCTAGATTTGCAGACTTGAGCCATCATTCAGCTAGGAATCATGTCTTATTCTTTATGTCCCTAATACCTTCTCAAGTACCTTGCACATGTTTGACATTTGTTTAAAATGAATTGAACTTGTCATTATGTTAGGGTTGTTATCACCCCAGAGCCCCAAAGCCCCAGAGCCCCAGAGCCTCAGACTCAAGTGTCTACAAAAGCTAAGAGGGTGATGATTACAAGATGAGTAAGTAAGGTGGTCGAAGTGAGAGACATAGCACACTGGTTACCATGTGTCCACCTACCTGAACACCTGCTGCACCTTCTGGCTGTAGTGGCTCTTGCTCCGTGAGATGCTGGCTCAGCACAGTTAGAGCTTCCTGTTGGTAAGAAGGCAGAAACTTGGATTTTGATGTGAAATCTCCATTGCTGAAGTATTGGAAACTAATTTTAAAGCAATGTAGTTTTGGGCACTGGTGGCTCATGCCTATAATCCTAGCTACTCAGGAGACTGAGAACTGAGGATTGCGTTCAAAGCCAGCCTGGGCAGGAAAGTGTGAGACTCTTTAGTTAACCACCAGAAAACTGGAAGTGGAGCTATGCCCAGGCTTTGAGTTCAAGCACCATAACTGACTACCAACAACAATAACAACAATAAAATCCCACAAATAGATATAGTGAGTATAAAATCAAACTACATAGCTCCATGACTTCTAGTTTGCAACTCCCATCCTTCCTTCCTTTCCTTCCTTCCTTCCTTCCTTCCTTCCTTCCTTCCTTCCTTCCTTCCTTCCTTCCTTCCTTCCTTCCTTCCTTTTTTCTTTTGGTGCAGGTCCTACAGCTTGAACTCAGGGTCAAGGTACTGTCCCTGAGCAAATTTTTATTCAAGGCTAGCTAGCATTATGTCACTTGAGCCACAGCTCCACTTCTGGTTTTGCTGGTTAATTAGTGTCATGGTTCAGGCAGAAAGGAGTTTATTGGGGGGAAGGCAAACTGTCAGCCCACACAAGATGGAGGTATGGAGAGATGGGGAGGAAGAAGGGAAAAAGAAAAGAGCAAAAGAGAGTAAGAGAGAAAAGGAAAGAGAGCAGGACTGTGTTGAGCCAGATTATGTAGGAAAAGGTGGGAGATACGGATTGGATGAGAGGAGGAAGTAACTTCCTCCAGGTGTGCCAGTCACTTAGGTAACTCAGGTACTGGGCGCAGACAAACAGGTGGCATGGAGCCCTTGTAGGGCTTACAATTAGCAATACAAGTCTCATGGACTTTCCTACCCTGGGATGGCTTTGAATCTTTATCCCCAGATCTCAGCCTCCTGAGTAGCTAAGATTACAGGCATGAGCCACTAACACTTGACCATTTCACATCTTAAGATGGGAATGTGCTTTATCTCTTAACATCCCAGCCGACAGACACTTAGACAGATTCTTCGATCAAGTGTATTTTTTTCCTGAAAGAAAGGGTTCTGATTGCCTCCTAATTGGGTTTCTGGGTCCTTTGTAAGTTTTTTTTTTTTTTTTAAAGCTTTCTTTGTTCACCCCAGCTAAATCAGACATGTGCTCTCAAAGATTTTTTCCCCCTCCTTTTGTTGTAACATTCTTAATGATGCATTCTGACTCTTTTACTCTGTTTTCTACACATTTGTCACCACTTCTGCGTTTGGATCTTCCTGCTGGAAAATCTGAGGCTTACATGGAAGATTGATTTTTAATGCTCCTTGTGTTGTTTTTCTGCTGACATTTGCATGTAATTATGGCATTTTAAAAATAGGAGATAATGGAGTTTGAGGGACAAAATAGGAATCTTCTGTGTAGATGAGAAAATGGAAAGGCTGGCCTTTAATTTTTGTTAACATCCCAATTACATTGTGGTGAACCTTGTGATGATTTCTGTCCCTTGTAAGGCAACACCTGGCTTTGGTTCCAGGGACAGGGACCAAGCCTGGCTGACTCAACCCTTGCTCAATCATGGAAGAGTTGACTGGAAATCTTGTGACTTTCACTGGCCAGCAGAGGTCACTATTTCAAAGTTGTTAGAGCAATTGTCTCCAGGCCATGCTGTCTCTTGTTGGCAAGTTGTTTTATACACAGTACTAAATGGGAGATTTAAAAATTCATACTTTTTTGTATTTCCCAAGTGCTCTATAAAAAAATTTGTGTTTTGTGTATAAGCGTGTGTGTGTGTGTGTGTGTGTGTGTGTGTGTGTGTGTGTGTCTATTAACACTGAGGCTTAAATTCACTGTCAGGGTATTCTTCTTTAGCTTTTTTGCTCAAAGCTGTCACTCACTCTGCCACTTGAGCCACATCTCCACTTCTAGCTCTTTTTGCTGGTTAATTGGAGATAAGAGTCTCACAGACTTTTCTTCCAAAGCTGGTTTCAAACTGTGATCCTCAGATCTTAGTTTTCTTTCCAGGCAGGCTTTGAACGATAATCTCAGACTCTTGAGTAGCTAGATTTTTAGGTGTGAGCCACCAGTGCCCAGCTACTGTTTTTATTTATTGTATTAGAAAGTACAGTTGTCTGGAGAAGGCTTGTGTAGCCATTTGCTTGTCGGGTGATAATAACTACCATTTACGTAGTACCTACTATTTGCTGGGTCCTGAGCTCACAATCTAAATGGAATTATTTATTTATTTTTTGCCAGTCCTGGGCCTTGGACTCAGGGCCTGAGCACTGTCCCTGGCTTCCTTTTGCTCAAGGCTAGCACTCTGCCACTTGAGCCACAGCGCCGCTTCTGGCCGTTTTCTGTATATGTGGTGCTGGGGAATCGAACCTAGGGCCTCGTGTATCCGAGGCAGGCACTCTTGCCACTAGGCTATATCCCCAGCCCCTAAATGGAATTATTTTTAACAGTCATCTGTCTTCCAGGTTGTTCAGAGGAGGCTGAGGCCGAGAGAGAGAGAGAGAGAGACAGAGAGAGAGAGACAGAGAGAGAGACAGAGAAATTATTTCCCTGAAGAAGTGGTGGATATGGGCTTTTGTATAGGGAGATTTGGGGCTCAAAACCAAGCTCTTAGTTTTCTGGGGAACTGTATATTTTCCTTTCCAAAGGAATATTTTAGCAACTTGAAGCAACATTTCCCAAGAATGTATGAGGGAACCCTGTATTTTTTGACGCAAAACCTTAGAAACAGCTTGATGTTTTTTCCCTTGCAAACCCAGCCACTATCTGCTTGAAGAAGCTAGACTTTGCTTCTTGGTCTCTGAAAATGGGAATGTGGTGTTCTGTCAGGCTTTGCAAATTCTCCAGGTAAAAACAAATATGAGTAATACATTGTTTCTAAAAATGTCCTGAGCTTAAGACCTATTTGGAGAGTAAAGTTTACAAAAAGATTTATTTCAGTTTAGGATACCAAGACTCCTTAATTTTGAGAAGAAATAGATTGTTTGTGAGTGAAAAGATAAATCTATTTTAGTGGAGTTTTCTTTATGTTTTAAAACTAATTACTAAGGTTTTCCATAAAGCTGGAAATACCCAGGAGAACAGTAAAGTTCACCATTGGATACTGAATGGTCCATTCCATCATCATCCTCTCCTCCACAATAGTAAGAAAAGGCTTGGTATTTTTGGAGGGAACATGGGGTAAAGGTTGCTAAGAAAAAGACTTGAGATTCTAGCTTTGTATACTGCTGTCTGTCATTCTTATTTCAAGACATTTCATGTTTTCTTTGCTGTTAATCATCGTGATTATTATTAGAGTAGAAAAACTTTTATTATAATAAAATCCTTTACATTTTCTTAGTTAACTAAGACAGCAGATATTTAGCAAGTTTTTACAAGGATAGCAAGTAGCTTCAATAACCGTGCCTGTGCTTTATCAACAATATAGTGTGTGCGTGTGTGTGTGTGTGTGTGTGTGTGCGCGCGCACACCATACCTGGGGCTTGGCCTGGGTGCTTTCCCTGAGCTCTTTTGCTCAAAGCTAGCACTTTACCACATGAACCACTTATGGTTTTGTGGTTTGTTTGTTTGTTTGTTTGGGTGGGTGGGTGGTTAATTGGAGATAAGAGCTGCCCAGACTGGTTTCAAATGGTAATCCTTAGATCTCAGCCTCCAGAATAGCTAGGATTATAGGTGTGAGCCACCAGTGCTTGGCTCAACAATACACTTATACCTGGATTTTAGCTAGAGATGATGTGATATTGTTGAAAGGGCATAATTTGGCATTCATTTGACTAATTCATCCAACTAGTAAATTTATGTTGAGCATGTACTATATGACAGATACTGTTCTGGTACTAGAATATAACTGTGAACAAAACAAATGAGCTAACCTAATGGGCAGGACTAGGTGATATATTTGACAAACAATAAACTCACTGTGGGGTGGTGAGGGCTCTGAAGAACAAAGGAAGAGTGGATAATGTAGTAGGATTTTATTTTATATAGGATACTTAGGGAAGGTCTCCCTGGTGAAATAGTATTTGATAAGAAACTTGAGTGGAGTAAGGGAGAGAGCATGTGGAGATCTGTGGTGGTGGTGGTGGTGGTATGTTTCCAGAAAGCAGAAGGGCCCCAAGGCAGGAGTGTATCTGCTGAGTTTAAGGAGTGACAAAGAGAGTGACTGGCAGAGTATGGAAGGTGAGGGGAGAGTGGGGTAAGAAGAGAGACTTAGGCAGGGACCAGGCCACAGTAGGCCAGTCACTCTAAAGGACTTTGCTCCTGTTCTGAGTCAGGAGCAGTCATTGGAACGTTCTGAGCAAAGGAGTAACATGGGCCAACTTACATTTTAAAAGGTGAAATCTACCTGTTGTGTGGAAAATGACTGGTGGGGGTGGGTAGGAGGCAAGAATGAGAACAAGAAGATGAATTAGAAGACTAGAACATGATGAAGAGTGAGAAGCAGGCAAATTTAGTCTATTTTGCAGAGTTGGCAGGAATTGTTGGTTGAGTGGCTGTAGGGTATGGAAGAAGTAGAGTTTTCAGTATTTACTCCAATATTTTTGGCATAAGCAGATGCTAGGATGGAATTGCCAATTGATGAGGTGGAGAAGTAGGTTTATAGGGGCAAAAGGGAGGGGAAGTAAGATGGATTACTTAATTTTGGTGGTATATAACTTAAAACTTAGAACAAAACACAATGGTAGGGCTGGGATGTAGCTCAGTGGCAAAGCGCTTGCCTAGCAAGTGCAACATCCTGGGGTCAATCCCCAGTACCAAAAAAGAAAAGACAAAAAACCACCAAAAACAAAAACAAAAACAAAAAAACCCCACACAATGTTAATTATATAGCAGCAATTTTATTTTGTTTCACACATAAAAGATCCAGAGATAGGCTGTTCACTTGCTGGTGTTTTCCTGAGGCTATTGGGGATTCAAGCCCCTTGCCAGGAAGTGGGAAGAAAGAAGGGAAGGCAGAATGCAGTTCTTCCTTTTAAAATTTCCTAGGGCTGGGAATGTGGCTTAGTGGTAGAGTGCTTGCCTAGCATACATGAAGTCCTGGGTTCGATTCCTCAGTACCATATAAACAGAAAAGGCCAGAATTGGTGCTGTGGCTCAAGAGTACTAGCCTTGAGCAAAAGAAGCTCAGGAACAGTTCCTGAGATCAAGCCCCAGGACTGGCAAACAAACAAAAACATTTCCTGAAAGCCATGTTTATATCTCATTGGCCAAAGAGTAAATCACATGGTCAAATCCAGTAACAAAGGAGTCTAGGAAGTGTCTTTTAAATGTTGTTATGTCTGTCCTTAATGAAGTTGTTCTATTACTGGAGAAAAAGGAAAGAATGAATATCAGCGTGGGTTGCCAGTTGTCTTTCCTACAGTTTGGTCTTAGAAAAAAATGAGTTCTAGTCTTATCTCTGGCATTATTTACTTTTGTGATTTTGACCTATGATCTCACCAAACAAAACCTCTATTTCAAATGCAAAATCAAAGAATTAGACTGAATAATTTTTAAGTTCACTTCTAAGTGAAACATCACATGAGTCTTTGAGCTTAGTATATCAGGAGGCAAGTATGGAATACAGATTCCATAAGAGAGCTTTAAAGCATCATTGACAAAAAGATTATGAGGAAGATCGATGTCTAGCAAGTTGGATGTGATAGTGTGCATCTGAAATTCTGGCCATTTGGGAGGCTGAAGGGGGAGGATTACTTTAATTAACAAGTTTGAGACCAGCCTGGGCAATATCATAAGACTCCCATCCAAAAGAAAGAAAGAGAGAAAGAAAGAAGAAAGAATTAAAGAGAGACAGAAAGGAAGGAAAGGAGAGAGAGAAAGAAGGGAAATAAAAAAATGCCAACTTTTAAATTGAAAGGCTCATTTCAAAATTATGAATATGATTCCATTCTAGTTTTCAGAATGCTTTCTGCATGAACATAGAGTAGATTTTAATATATGCATGAAAAGAAGCATATGAATTATAATACTTGTGTATCCTGTGTAAAGTTGCTATTTGGTAGTAATTGAATACAAATATGAACGCTTGATTATACGATTCCTTACTCATAGGTGCTTTGTAGCAGTCTCATTGCCCAACTTTTTGACCCATTGAATCAATTTAGTATACATAGCTTCAAATTGAAAAAAATGAAGCATCTTTTATGTAAGGTGCCTGCCTTCAAGCGATCTGCAATTAATTATCAGGAATACAGTATGTCCACACAAAGGTAGATAACAGGACAGAAAATATGTGCTCTGTGAGGATGGAGGATGTGGGGAGAAGTAATGACAGGTGTTTGGTTGAGGTAGGAAAGCAGGCCATGTGGGAGTGGCCATTAGGGGACATAGATGGACTGGGCTGGGAGTTGCCAGCCAAGAAAGCATTCTCTATGGAAGGAGAGGAAGGGCCCAGTTCAGTTGGAGCTGAGGTACAGAGGCACAATGGAAATAATCGCATTTAGGGTTGAACCCTGAATCTGCCAAGTGCCAGTTCTGAGACTTCAGGAAAGCCACTTAACCTCTTTGGATCTCATTTCCCAAATCTACAACAGGAGGCAATGCTGTGCACTTCCCTAAATAACAGCCTATAGGGATGACCTTCTGTAGGGATGGCCCATATTGTCTCTCCTAATTTTTCAAGCTGTCAAGAGCTTATTGTGTTTATTACCAGCATTTTATGTGCATTTTATATTGTCTGATTTTGTTTTCCTGATGATTACAGAGATGTGCTGAAAACCAATTAAAATTTCTATAGAAAAGCAGTGGCATGTTATGAGCACAAGGACGGGATATAACTTAGTAGTCTAGTAATTGTGACATGTTCTTTGCTTCTGGAAACCACTGTGAAGGATGAAGAATGCCTTAGGCCACCCAGGAGAAGGTTCAAACTCAAAAATGGCTTTTCTTCCAGACACCCAGCCTCTCTCTTCCCTTCACTCTATTGCCCAGGCATGTCAAGTTTGCCTCCTAAATAATGCTGTCTTCCTGCCTCTTCTCCCCAACCCTGATACCAACCCCTGGCCAGGAGTCCAGGCTCCTCACAGCTCTCTTTTGGGCTTCTGCCCACTCTTGCAGCCTCCACCCTGCCTTTCTCTTTCCACACAACAGCTGGAATATTATTTTAAGATCTGATCTAGCTGGGCACTGGTGGCTCACACATGTAATACTATCTGAAAGGCTCAGACCTGGAGGATTATGGTCCAAAACCAGCCTGGGTAGAAAAATCTGTGAGACTCCATGACTCTATCTCTAGTTAATCAGCAAAAAACTGGACTGGGGATGTGACTTAAGTGGTAAGAAAGCTTAGCAAGTATGAGGCCCTGAGTTTAAGCCTGGGTACCAGCACCAAAACAAAAAAATTTACACACACACACACACACACACACACACACACACACACACACACACAATCATGTCTGTCTCCCATCCTTAGTTGCCTTTAGATTTCACCTATTCCCTTCCTCAGTCTTACCTGGTGTCCTCCTGCCCCCACTCTACTGCCTCAGACACACTGCCCTTCCTTGACCACCTGGAAGGGATCCTGATTTTAGGGATTTGCACATGTGTTTCTATCTGGCTGGAAAGCTAAGCTCAACTCTACAAGCCATCACCCTCATCTTCTGAGATTCTGTTTAGCCATAGCCTCCCCAGAAAAGCCTGCCTTGGCCCTTGGGATGGGCTCAGGCTCCAATTCCTACCCTACTTCACATCCTCTCTCAGCATGGAGCATTTCTTTCCCAGAGTCTTTCTGTGATCATGCTCTCATATGTGCAATTAGATGAATATGTGTTCACCACTAGATAGAAGCTCTGTGAAACTCTGGAACCCCGGCAGTGCCTGATGCATGATAAATGTCCAGTTGTTGGGTGAGAAGGGAGAAAGCTCTAGGATACCACCCTTGGTGCTTCCTCTCCCCACTTAGCCATTGTGCTCTGACTTCTCTGAAGGATGTTTTAAATAGCCTGACCCTCCTTAAGTGTTTCCTTCCATTTTATAAGTGGATGATGCACTTGCACTCTCTGAGTGTGCAAGGGCATTCTGTAGGCATGGCACCCAGTACTGTGACAAATACACAATTTCTGTTCCCTTAGGATCTCAGAGCCACTCAGGAAGCTTTATGAAAGGAGAGCAACATTGAATCAGTGGTTCAGGATAGTCACTCAGACGAGAGAATGGACAAGAGAGGCTGGGCTGGAGGCAGGGGCATTAGATGAGATGCTGGTGCAGTGGATGCTGGGTAGAGATGGAGGTGGAGAGAGGAAACAGTAGTAGTAGGTACTCAAGAGGTGGGAGTCACAGGCCTTGGTGTCTGAATGTGGGTGGGTAGGGAGAAAGGAGCCTAGGATAGTCTCTGGGATCCTAGTTTAGGGGTGTCATCATTCTTGTAAGAGAAAGCACAGGATGGTGAGAGGAGAAAAATGAGAAACAGGAAATGAGTCAGTAGAACTTGGCTTCCTAAGCCACTCTGCTACATTCTTCATTTCTATGGTGCACTGATTAACCAACAGTTTCATTCAAAAGAGTCTATTTCTAGGATGACCAAGTAGTCTTAGTGTTTTGTTTTAAACTTACAAACATTGAACTTCATAGTATAGATAGAGATCCTTAAGTTTTGGGGAATGCATAAAGTCCTATCAACACTACCATAATCAAGATCTGAACAGTTCAGTCTATGTCCCTTCCCACCAAATTCCCTCATTCTTTCATAGTCAAACCTTGCCCAGCCTTTAACTCCTGGAAATCTCTGATCTTTTCTCTATAGTTTTGGATTTTCTAGAATGTCACATAAATGGAATCTTTTGAGTCTGATTTCTCTTACTTGGAATAACATGAGATTCATCATGTCATAACATACATTTATTGACAAGAAGTATTCTATCAGGTTTGTCTTAAGTCTTCTGGGCTGTTGTAAGAAAATTCTGTCAACTGTGTGGCTTTCTTTTAGTTTTAGAGACTGGACTCTGTTCTGTTCCATTGGCCTGGGTTTATGTCCTCTTGCCAATGCCATACTGTCTTGATTATTATAGCTTTGCAGTGAGTTTTAAAATCACACAGTGATTCCAACTTTTTTTTTCAAAATTGTTTAGGCTATTGCATTGTGGTTCCTTTGCTCTTCCAAATGAATTTCAGAACTGGCTTAATAGTTCCTCCAGAATATCTTTCTGGAATTTTTATTGTATTGAATCTGTAGATCAGTCTGCAGTAAACTGATATAATAATAACACTGAATCTTCTGGTGTTACTATATTAGTATTTTCATCATTTTGTGTTTTGTGGTATTATCAAACATTCTGCCCATGTTTTAGTAGATTTGCATCTAAACATACAATTTCTAGAGCTTTTATAAATAATACTTAAACATTTTATTTCTACTTATTACTAGGGTGTTTTTAATTTTTTTTTTTTTTGGTGGCACTGGGGATTGAACTCAGGGCCTTGTGTTTGCTAGGCAGGTGCTCTACCACACTCAGCCATGTTTATTGCTGGTACATATAGATAGAATGATTTTCTTTTCATAACAGAATCTTACTATGCAGTCTATGTTGACCTCAAACTCATCCTTCTGCCTAAGCCTCCTGAGTACTAATACACTGAACTTTTAAATATTAAGCTGGTTTCCTGCAACCTTGATAAATTAATTTATTAGTTCTAGGAATTTTTTTAATATTCCATAGGGTTTTCTGCATAAGCAAATAATGCTATCTTTCCAACTATAAGGCCTTTTACTCTTTTTCCTTGTCTTTACTGTGCTTGCTGAGACTTCCGGATACTCTGGAGCAGGAATCACGAGGGCAGTTATCTATATCTTGTTCTTGATCTTAGGGATAAAGTATTCAGTCATTATACTGAGTATAGTGGTAAGTGTGTGATATCACTGTAGGTTTTGGTGTTCTGGATGGTCTTGTATGTTAAGACATTAGGACGGTTCCCAGACCTATCATGGTGATGCATGTCTACCATCCTAAATACTCAGGAGGTAGAGGTAGGAGGATCTGAAAAGCAAACTAAAAGGACTGAGGGCATGGCTGCTTGTGGTCAGGGCCTGTGTAGCAACTGCAAGGCTCTCAATTCAATCTCCAGTACTACGAACAAAACTAATTTTTTTTTTTGTTTGTTTGTTTGCCAGTCCTGGGCCTTGGACTCAGGGTTTGAGCACTGTCCCTGGCTTCTTTTTGCTCAAGGCTAGCACTCTGCCACTTGTGCCACAGCGCCACTTCTGGCCATTTTCTATATATGTGGTGCTGGGGAATCAAACCCTGGGCTTCATGTACAGGAGGCAAGCACTCTTGCCACTAGGCCATATTCCCAGCCCAAAACTAAAAAAAAATTTTTTTAAAGAGTTCTATTTCTTTCCTGGCTTAAATTGATTCTTATTTTCTAATCATATGTAAATTTTATCTAAAACACCCTCAGTAGCCTTTTGTGACTGTGCATACAAGATTCTTTAGGGTTTTGTTGTATGTGTTGTAAGATGAATCCTAGAAATGGTGGCAGAAGGTTCATCATTGGGTAGGTTGGTTCTTCATTGATCATCATGGTCATCATCATATTTTCTTTTCTAGTTGATTGATTTTTTTTTTTTTTTTTTGGCCAGTCCTGGGCCTTGGACTCAGGGACCGAGCACTGTCCTGGCTTCTTTTTGCTCAAGGCTAGCACTCTGCCACTTGAGCCACAGCGCCACTTCTGGCCGTTTTCTGTATATGTGGTGCTGGAATTGAACCCAGGGCCTCATGTATACGAGGCAAGCACTCTTGCCACTAGGCCATATCCTCAGCCCGCTGATTGATTTTTTTTAAACCTTCATTTTGAATACAGAGGTCCAGTGGGTCAGGTACTCTCATCTTAATTGGCCTATGGAGTAGTCAAGATCTAGGGATGGTGACTTGCTCATGGCCCTCAGCTTGAGAGCACCAGGGCCACAACCATTATGGAAGCCATCTATAGGCTGCCCCCAAGGAATTTCCATAGTGTGCAGCTATAGAAGCCCAGGTTTTAGAGTCATGTAGACACTTCTTTTTATGTTAAGTTTGTTTTTCTTTGAATTCACTAGTAGACCAAGCTCATGATCCTCCTGCCTCAGACTCCAAAGTAATGGGATTACAGTCATTCACCACCATGTCTGGCAGCATTAAAATTTTTAAAAATTCTCCAAAGAGGCTGAGACCTGAGGATTGCAGTTTGAAGCTAGCCTGGGAAGGAAAGTCCCTGGGACTCTTGTCTTCAGTTAACCACCATAAAGCCAGAAGTAGAGCTGTGGCTCAAGTGGTAGAGTGTCATTTTTGAGCAAAATAGTGCAGGGACAGCACTTAGGCTCTGAGTTCAAGCCCTAGCACTAATGCAATTTTTAAAAAATTGTTTTGTTGTAAAAAATTCATACCATAAAATTAACCATTCAAAAGTAGGCATTTTAGTGGTACTTAGTATATTTACAATGTTAGGCAACCAACTGCTGTGTAGTCTCAAAAATTTTGAAAAATCTAAAAGGAAATGCATGCCCATTAAGCAGATATCCCCTCTTCACTCCCCCATTAACTCTAGTCCCTTGCCCCCTCTAATCATACGATGATTACCTATATTTCCATGAATTTCCCTACTTGTTATTTCATATAATTGGAGCCACATTATTTATGACCTTTGGGCACTAGCTTATTTTAGTTAGCATGTTTGCCAGGTTCATCCATATTATGGGATATCTCAGTACTTCATTCGTGTGTGTGTGTGTGTGTGTGTGTGTGTGTGTGTGTGTGTGTTAGTCCTGGGGCTTGAACTCAGGTCTTTGGCACTGTTCTTGAAAGGGACTGGGAAAAAAGCCTCACAAATGTTTTCCACTTGAGCCATAGCTCAACTTCCAGCTTTTTGAGGGGTAGGTTATTGGAGATAAGAATCTCATGTACTAGGGGCTGGGAATACGGCCTAGTGGCAAGAGTGCTTGCCTCATATACATGAAGCCCTGGGTTCAATTCCCCAGCACCACATATATATAGAAAAAAAAATGGCCAGACGTGACGCTGTGGCTCAAGTGGCAGAGTGCTAGCCTTGAGCAAACAAGCCAGGGACAGTGCTCAGGCCCTGAGTGCAAGCCCAAGACTGGCAAAAAAAAAAAAAAAAAAAAAAAAGAAAAGAAAAGAAAAAAAAAGGATCTCATGTACTTTCCTGCCTGGGCTGGCTTCAAACTCTGATCCTCAAGTCTCAGAATCCTAGGCTTCTTTTTTATGGCTAAGATAATATTCCACTAGTGTAGACAACACTAGTTATCTGTGTTGTAAGATAAATATCTGAGTTGTTTCTACCTTTTGGCTGGTGTGAGTATAGCTGCTTGTGAGTATCCATGTACATGTATTTTTTGAATATCTGTTTTTAGTTCTTTTAGCTATATATCTAGAAGTGGAACTGTTGGACTTATGGGAATTCTGTGTTGAAGTCTTTGAGGAATTGTCATGCCACATTGCTTTTCTAGTGGCAGAACCATTTTACATTCCCACTAGCAATGCTATCTGGGATGGTGCCACTGTGCCCCACTTTTTATTGGTTGGAGAGAGGCCTCACAAACATTTTCCCTAGGCTGGTCTCAGAACCTCAAATATTCCAATTTTAGTATCTTAAATAGGATTACAGACATTATTCCACTGCACCAATTTTTTTAAATTTATTTTTTAAGACAGTAGATACTGTCCCATCTCCCACCTCCATTCCTTCTCCTGCCTAAGCTGACCTTGAACTCATGGTCCTCTTGCCTCTGCCTCCTGAAGCTTGGAATTATAGACATGTGCCACTATAGTTGGCCTCATAGAGTTCTTTATATTTTGTGGATACTAGACCCTTACCAGATATATTATTTTCAAATACTTTCTCCTGTATGTCCTCTTTTTAAAAGTGTGTGTGTGTGTGTGTGTGTGTGTGTGTGTGTGTGTGTGTGTGTGTGTATGCTGGGACTTGAACTCAGGGCCTTGGAGCTGGCCCTAAGTTTGTTGCTCAAGGCGAGTGCTCTATCTATCACTTGAGCCACAGCTCCACTTCTGGCTTTTCAGTCATTAATTAGATATTAGAGTCTCATGGACTTTCCTGCCTAGGCTGGCTTCCAACTGTGAGCCTCATAACTCAGCCTGCTGAGTAGCTAAGATTACAGGAATGATTACAGGCATGAGTCACTGGCCCCTGGCTTCTTTTTCTTCCTTCCTTCCTTCCTTCCTTCCTTCCTTCCTTCCTTCCTTCCTTCCTTCCTTCCTTCCTTCCTTTCCTTCTCCATCCCTCCCTCCCTCCTTCCCTCCTTTCTCTCTCTCTCTCTCTCTCTCTTTCTTTTCTTGAGGCAAGGTCTTTGAAACAAGGCTGCCTTTGAACTCTTGAGGCCAAGCAATCCTCCCACATCATCCTCTTGAGTAGCTGGAATTACAGATATATAAACCCACGCCTGGCTAGGTTGCCTTTTCACTATCATGTTAATGTCTGTTGGAACAGAAAAATTTAAATTTTTTGGTGAAGTCCAACTTACATATTTTTCTGTTGTTGCTTCACTTTATAGTGTCATATCAAAGAATACATTGTCAAATCCAAAGTAAAGAATACTCCTATATTTTCTTTATATGTTATATATTATACAGTATATATATATTATATTTAGCCCTATATTTTCTATATATGTCTTTTTATGGTTTTTATTCTAATATTTAGGCTGTTGATTTATTCTGAGTTGCTCTTTGTACATGGTGTGAAATAGGGTTCCAAAAGCTTCTTTTTTTTCTTGTGGATATTCAGTTGTCCTAAGATTGTTGAAGAGACTTCTTTCTTCAATAAGTGGTTAGGCACTTATTAAAAATAAGTGAGGAAGACATCTTGAAAAGTTTTGTAAATCATTAAATATGGAAGATTTATTTCCTTGCCTTAAAAAATGGATATGTGTATTAAAACTTCTTCATCTCAAAGGTCCTGTCAGCATTAAGTGAGACCACATATGGGCAATGATAGCTATTGTACCCAGCACATACTAGGCACCCCAGTGAATGTTAACTATTTTCTTGCTGCAAGAAATAGAACAGAGTGAGCAGTGAAAAATCTCCCACCTCCATTCCTTCTCCTGCCTCATGTCTCCAGGGTATAGGAGACCTTAGACACACAAATATCTATTTTTGTCTCAGCCATTTGCTGAGTATGTGCTTACACCTCTGGACAGAAGATAATTCTAGCCAAGGGATTCAGAGGCTTCTGAGGAAAAGTGACACTTGAGCTGGGTATTAAATGACTCATAGGCAGGATTAGGCAAGGTGGATACAAGGCAAAAGTGTTAGCACAAGAAATACCAAGCATGAGGCTGTGAAGGCATCAATGTGTGTTCTGGCTTCTAGAAGACAAAAACTATTCTAGAGTGCTTGGAACACAGTAAAGGACTGAGAGTAGGGTCATTGGGAGCTGGTGATGAGGTTTAATCAGGGAAGTACCATGGTCAGGTGTATACTTTAGATACTGATAGGGGTAAAAAAAATAGCCAGGAATGAGGAAGAAAGAGGAGGAGAAGAGGAGTGAGGAGGCAGAAGAGAGGTTTTTGTTGTTGTTGTTGTGCTGGTCTTGGGGCTTGAACTTGGGGTCTGGGAGCTGTCCCTGAGCAGCTTCTGTTCAAGGCTAGCACTTTGCCACTTGAACCACAGTGCCACTTCTGGCCTTTTCTGAGTAGTTTACTGGAGATTGAGAGTCTTATGGACTTTCCTGCCCTGGCTGGATCTCAGCCTGTCTTGAGTAGCTAGGATTTCAGGTGTGAGCCACTGGGGCCTGACACCAGAAGAGGAGTTTTGTTAGGTAGATTTAAGCAGAGTATGCCTAGGACAGCTGGCAAATTTCTAATTTGTGGAATTTGGCTAGGGACCAAAGGAGGGGCACTCAGCAATGGACACACAAGTGAAGAGCAAAGAGAAGAAAAAGTGATGTTTGTTTGGGGAGATGGATTCAGATGCAGATACCTAGTAAATAGACTGAAATGTCAGAGAGAGTGTCCGTTGGAACACAGTTAGTGTAAAAAGAACATGTAATTATTTACCCTGCTAAAGTGAGGAGTAGGTTCAGTTTGTTGGTGTTTTGTTATTGCTGACATATTTTAATACCAAAAGTATAAAGAAAAATATAGTCTAGAATCCCTCTGCTCAAATAACTCTTGTTGAAAGAGAGAGTGCCGAGCACTGGTGGCTCACATCTGTAATCCTAGCTGCTCAGGAGGCTGAGATTTGAGGATCATGTTTCAAAGCCAGCACTGGCAGGAAAGTATATGAGACTCTTATCTCCAATTAACCACCAGAAAACCAGAAGTGATTCTGTGGCCTAAGTGGTAGAGCACCAGTCTTGAGCTGATGAGCTCAGGGACAGCGCCCAGGCCCAGAGTTCAAGCCCCATGATTGGGGGGGGGGGAGGGAGGAGAGAGGGAGAGAGAGAGAGAGAATGATAGGTAGTGGTAGAAAATACAGTAGATGTGGCTTAGGTGGTTAGTGCTTGCCTAGTTTACAGGAGACCCTGGATTAAAATCCCCAACACTGCAGTAAGTAGCACTGTGGCTCAAAGTGGCAGAGCGCTAGCCTTATGCTGAAGAGCTCAGGGACAGCACCCAGGCCCAGAGTTCAAGCCCCATGACCAACAAAAAAGAAAGAAAGAAAACAAAAGAACAGAAAAAAGAAAGGAAAGAAAAAAGAAAAACAGCAAAAAAAATCCCCAACACTGCAAACAAAACAAAAACAAGGCAAAGAAAAGCCAAGCACTTCAGAAAAGTATAAAAATGAAAAGTGCAGGCCTTCTTCATGTCTTGTGTTTCCTTCTAGGAAAAAAAAACCCTGCATCTAGCTTCTGAATTCTGTACACCCCAAAGTGGCCCTGCCATATATAGTAAGAGGTCTCTTGAGAAAATTAACCTTCTCATGGCTTTGCCAGGCACCCAAAGCCCATCTATTCCAGTGGGGTGTTCACTGTGAGTTGACAGAGGGAATGATAGGGTGTCAGGGTCCCTAGCTCAGAGCTGGGGCCTGGCCCAGGTTAGGCAGGCATTCAGTAAAGAATAACTGAACAGTATTTGCTGCACTGAAGATTTAGAGTGCTTCTGCCTTCATGTCCAGTTGGTTAAGTGATTCAATTTAGCAAATGGTTTTTATAGAATACCAGGTAGGTGCAGGTGCTTACGCCTGTAATCCTAGCTACTCAGGGGGCTGAGATCTGAGGATAGTAGGTTTGAAGCCAGCCTGGGCAGAAAAGTCCATGAGACTCTTATCTCCAATAAACCACTCAGAAAAAGCTAGAAGTGGTGTTGTGGTTCAAGTGGTAGAGCACTGGCTTTGATCACAGAGGCCCAGAGACAGAGCCCAAGCTCTAAGTTCAAGCCCCAGGCCTGGCCAAAAAAAAAAAAAAAGAATCTCAACTAAATGTGCAGTGTTCTGTGTGTGAATGTGGAAGAGGGTGTGGCGGAAGGGGAGCAGAGGACTCAGCTTTGGAACAAAAGACAGAAACTAGGGTGGAACTGCTTGTTTTTTAAGAGGGAAACTGAGGTCTGGTTGAAATTATGATTCCTAAAGCCACACGGCCTGTGGGGGGGCAAAGCTAACATCTACACAGAGAAGGAAAGGGAGAGGGAGAAGGAGGGGAAAGGGAGAAGGAGTGGGAAAGGGAGAGGAAAAGACCATGTATATGTGTAGGCATATGTGGCTAGTTGTAAGGTGGATAAGCTACTCTTGCCCCTTTCTCCGTCACCCCCCTTTTGCCATACAAGTTGCAACGATTCCCAAACCCAGACAGAAGCCCTGAAGTGGGAGTTAGGAAGCTGGGTTCCCAAGCCTGCTCTACCACAACCCACCATATTGCTGTGCACCAATCATATTGGCTCTCCTCTGAATGTAGGGATGCGTTTAAATAAAACTGCAAGTTCCTACCATTATTGCTTTTTTTTTTTTTTTGCTAAACTTGAGCCACTTCCCCAGTACCATTATTGCTTTTTGTAAAATACTATGTTTAATAAATTAAAGGAAGCAAAATTGCTTCTAAAATCCTGGCTTTCTATGATTGTGTGAGTGTTGGTGTGTCTTATTCTGTGTGGAATCTGCCTGGGTGAACCCGGCCCCTTGGTGCAGAGGGAAAGAGCTCCATTTTTTTTTTTTTTTCAATTTCAGATCTAAACCAAACAAGCCAAGTCTCCAAGTGTGAAGGTAGGCAGGGACTGTTGGAGCAGGCCCAGACCACCAGGAAACCACGCACAGGGGAAGTGCATATGACACGAAGAGACCATTTTGAGCCTCCCGAATACTACAGTAGCCAGGGCATAAGCCAGGCCTGGGTAAACACTCTCATCTTACACATAAAAGTAAACTGAGGCTCAGAAAATCATTGTGAAGCCCTATTCGTGGCCCGCCGCTCTCCCCACACCTTGGGCATGGCCCCAGGGACACTACTGACTAGGGGGACCGGGAGGTAGGAGGCAGGGGGATGTCCTTCCGGGATGAGCCCTTTCCAGTGGAAAACACCACAAAAACAAAACCATGAAGGGGGTAGCGGAGCTGTGGCTGTTGGTGGAGAGCTAGCCCTGAGCAGAAAAAGCCACGTAAGAGCGCCAGGTCCTGACTTTAAGTGCCAATACCAGCACACAACACACACGTACCATCAAAACCAGAGTGGACCGAGGCCTGGGTCCCAGCTTTGCTGCGGACTCGCCCTGAAATCTGCTTGTTCTCCAGTGAGCGGGTTGGATTCTTGGAGAAAACTTAAGCACCCGTTACCTCCATGTTAGCGGTTACCACCGGTCCCATTTGACAGGGGATAAGACAGGAGCGGGAGCAGGGACGGTGAATCCTGCCCGAAGCCACTGTGAAGAGCGAGAACGAAGCCAGGTTCTGCGAGCACGCAGCGGGTTCTCCCGCCCGGGACGGTACCTTCCCTGCCTGCCTTCGGTCCCGCGGGGTTCCGCGGCCGCGCTCTGAGGACTTCTCAGGGCTCCGAGCCGGCCGCCTCCTGTCAAACTCCACGTCCAGCCCCGCGTCAGCTCCGCCCAAGCCCCGCCCTCGCGCCGCGATTGGCCTCGGCGGAGCGGTCGCGGCGAGCTAGTGGTCCAGGTGGCTGTCAGTCACGGCGGGTCCCGCCCCGCCCCCAGGGTGCCGCCCCTCTGGACGCGGCGGCGGGGGCTGCGGCGGGGGCGGCGGCGGCGGCGGCGGCGGCGGCGGCGGGGGGCTGCGGCGCCAGAGGAGGCGCGCCGAGCCGTGCGCCCCGCGAGCCGCAGCGCTCGCTGCGAGGTGAGAAGGGGCGCGGTCCGCGGCCTGAGACAGGGACCCGAGGCTGGCGCCCCAGCGGCGTCTGAATCCGGGGAGCTGTGGATGGCTCGGGGAGCCTCGGGAGGGGGAGAAAGTTTGAGGGCGCGAGGGCGCTTGGTCCCGGGGGCGGGGAGGGGAGAGGGGTGGTGGGAAGGCCGAGGCTCTGGTGCACGGGGCGCGTGTGGCGCAGCGTGAGACTCCGAGACTGTTCTCACTGGGTGTCCGAAACGGTGAACGAAAACTTGTGGCACGCCGCGTCCCCGAGTGCGCACTTGCGAGGGGTGTGTGTGGTGTGCGTGGGAGCCGGCACGGCGCGAGGAGACGCACGCGATGGGCTCATTTTCCCTGAGGCGCGTGGAAATGTGCTGGTCTCGGGGTGCGCTCGATGGGTGAGCGCCCATCCTCAGACTTCCGTTTTCCCTGTCTTTTTTTGGGGAAGGGGGGCCGAGGGCAGGGTCCCCGGCGAGTTTCGAAGGGTCGGCGTCCAGGACCCCTGCGTAAGATGCCCGCGGCGTCGGCGCGCAGCCCAGGCCCCGAGCACGCTGGAGGAGCACAGCCAGTCATTCGCCCTGGCCGGCCGTCTCTGCCGTATTTCCCGAGCCTTGCTCCGGGGAACTCTGCGGTCCTCTGCCAACTGTTCCTCTAGGGGACGCCGGACCAACAGGTCCTTTCTGCGCTAGGCTCAGTTTCACCATTCGTTGGAAGAGGGTTGATCTCGGCCAAGGAGAATTTGGATGGGAGGGCGCCGGGGACCTTGTGGGTCAACAGGGCCTAGACAGCAGGGAGAGCCGCTCCTGCACACTTAAGAGTCGTCTGGTGGGGTGCAGGCTGTGGTAGATGTGGCAATTGGTGTTCACCTATTTTAGAAATGACAACTCATCAGCGACCTGCCCAGACCTTGATCTCCGGGACACAGGGGTCCGCTTTCTAAAGCTCTGGTGTTATGTCCCTTCCGCAGAAGCAGCACGCTTTGATCCCACATCATGCATTGCGAGGTGGCCGAGGCACTTTCTGACAAGAGGCCTAAGGATGCTCCTGGGGCACCAGGCCCCGGCCTCGGGTCCGCCAATCTCAGTGCACACATGGCCTTCAGGATTACTGTGAGTGGAAGCAGCTGCGGGGCTGTGGGCCCACGGGACCTGCTGCCTCGGCCTCCCATGCCAACATCGCTCACCCATGAACTCCTCCGTCCCCGGAGTCCCAGAGACTACGGCCCGTCTAAGGTTGCTGCTGGGAAGGGTGAGTCTGACCCTACCAACATGCCTGGCTGTGGATATGGAGAACTTCAGGCTGCCTGGTGCCTCTGCCACCACTTTCTGCCTTGGTAGAGTTCCTTCAGAGAACTTGGTGGAACTTTCTCCTGAGTTCCACCAAGTTCCATGTAGTTGTTTGGAACATCAGTTGTCAATCTGAAATGAGGCCGGTTTTAGGGAAGTATCCTACTTAAACTTAATAGGCATGTTTGGGGAAAAATGTATGGCTAGAAATCTCAGATTACATAAATTTACTTTATGTTTCTGATAAAAGTTGTGTGAAATGTCAAAATTTTATTATATGTTAGGGGGAGTAGTGACTCCTGTATGGTATATATGTTTCTAAATAGCTGAAAGCCTACTTTGAAGTATTCTCATCATCTTAAATAACAAAAACCAGAGGCTTTTTGTAGGATCCCTCCCTTCTGTGGACCCCAGTTTCCCCACCTGTCAAATGAGGAATTTATTATGCCAGATGATTTCTAGATTCCTGATGGAAAAGTTTCTGAATCCACAATCCAGCCTGACTTTTCTGTACATAGTGCTGCTGAAGTGCAGTCTTGAGTTGAAGTCACTTTGTAGTGCCATCTGCTGTGATAAAGCTGGTGACTGGAAGGCAGGCTAGGGGACTGACTGCCCAGGACAGCTATGGGTGAAGCCAGGGATGGATGGAGCAGGTATTCTCAGGAACATGTTCATGTCCCAGTTAACGAACCCTAAGCTGCTTCTTATAGATTTCATACTGACAGATAATTAACTAGAAATTGGGGGAATTGTTAAGGTGCCTTGCACACCCTGTTTTTTTTTTTTCTCCTTTGAGAGAAACAGAATCCTTGGGATTCAATTATATCAGCACCTATCTTGATTCTCTTTCTAGGTGTTTCAGTGGAAGGTAAAGCCAGTGTTTTATGTCATAGGCATAACTTCCTTAGCATTAGCTTGGAGGAGGTAGGCACCTTACTTCCTAGTCTGGGCCTGATCAAATGGAATAAACACACAGGAGGTTTTCTTCTTAAAAGCAACAAAAACAACTTGGAAGAAGAGAACCACTTTTTGTCATCTTGTTTGAAATGTCAGTCTTTTCTCTAAGACATGCAGGTAATTTTTTATTTTAAGGACAGATGTTTAAAAAATGTCCATTGAGTTTTTACTGGAATACATAGAATGTCTCTTGCTAAAAAGAGAGGTGAAGTGGTGAGGAGAGAGAGAGGGGAGGGCTACATAGCAAGATATGAGGGATGTTAGCTGCCATAAGTCCCCTAGCTTGCCTGTCTTCACACATAGTCCTCCTGTATAGCCATTAACTTCCTGCAATGTTTTTTGTTGTTTAAAAACTCATAGCTGTCATCTGAAAATAAAATTCTGGACAGCCCCAGTGAATGGCTGTCCCTAACATGACTGTCCTTTCACATTGTGCTTAGAGGCCTTTCATCTGAAGATTTGTGTATAATTTTCCTACCTTCATTCCTACCGAGCCTCAATTATTTTTATCCATTCTCTAGAGCTCTTTGTCAGGACTGCATTTGGAAAGGGCAGAGAATGGAGGGATGGGAGAAAGAGGTTCTTTGTGCTCCAAGCTGGTCTTTCTGGCTACGTATTTTCCTCTGAGTGAGGTTGATGTGGGATAGATCACACCCATTTGAAAGATTAGAAAAATGAGTGAGGCTCATGGTGAGGAAGTTCTCTAGTGCATAGGAGGTCTTCTGGCACAACAGGTCAGGGGTTTTGGGAACTAGAGCTCTGGCATAATCTAGTTTAGGAAGAGAATGAATGCTGGGGGACCTGGGCTCTATGATACCATAGTTGATGCTCCTTCTTGTCAGGCCAAATGGCCTGATAGAAGAACAGCTTTCCTTTTGGTAGAACTTCAGCAACCCTCTTAGAAAGAAATACTGTTGAGGAAACGGAGCCTTCCACTATTGTCTGCTCAGAAAAATAGTCCCCAGAACATCCAGCCCTTTGAATATACACTGTCCATCCCTGAGCTCTCAGGCTTATTGGAAACAGACAAACAGGAATACCAATGGAAACATTTATTGACTATGCCAGAAATGATAAGATGTGTGGGACACTGCAAAGAATTTTCTCTCATTTATGAAAAATTTGCCCTCAGACTGACTTGGGAAGATGAATGAGAACTTTCATGATAAAGGATAGGAAAGGATAACTCAGTACCTGGTTGTTTTTAGGATTATAATGTACTGAAGTTTTCATTTTACATGAGATGGAATAATGTCCACCTCGCAAGATAAATAAAACAAGAATTGTAAGAATTCTTTATAGACTGAAATTGTAGAAGAGATCACTTAAATTATGTGCAGGCACCATGCTTGGGGCAATAATACTGGATGCCAAGATGATAGGTTGAGGAGGGAGACAGTTTGATTATAAAAATGTTGGGTGTGGAGGGCACCAATTTTTGGCAGTATCCCGAGGAGCCTGAGAGATGCCATACTTCAGGTCTTTTGTGGTCACTGCTGTCGGATGACCAGCGAGAAGACCACATTGCCTAGTCTGAGATCAAGTTTCAGACGATCGGGTTTTCAGAGGAAGGGAGTAAGTTCTTGAACCCAGCAGTTTATCATATGTGTTTGGGTCCTATGTGTTTCCTGATCCCATGGGGAGGCACTAGGCGTGATGTGACGTCATGGACTAACGTTGTCATCATTTACAATAAGAATCACGATCTGTTTATGGCCAAGTCCCGTTTATCCAGATTCCAAACAGCTGGGAAGGCTATGTTGCCAGATGATGCATTTTTCTTTCTTATTATTAAACACCCAACCCTGCTTTTATAAGTCCTGACAAGGAAAGAAGGTAAACATCTGGGCTTCCTGCAGCAGAGAGCTTTGTGGCGATGGCCTGATGACGCCGTTCTCTGTGCTCAGTACTTTGCATTTTCCAGTGTGTTCCCACACATTCGCTCATCTGGCTCTGCCTACCTTGTAGGCTCTGCAGACAGAATAGATGCAGCAGTGCTCAGTATCTGTAAAGTGCAGGACAAACCTTGAGTTTCACTGATGTGACTCCATTTTATAGTTGAATACCTGACGGGCAGAGATTCTCAAAGATCCCGGTGGTTGTGGCAGTTTCTGAGATCCAAATATTTGATTCTGGGTTCACAGCTTTTGAAAACTGGCATCCACAGCAAGGCTTTTAAGCATTCCCAGAAAACTTATAACTTTTTTTTTCTGTCTTGAATCTTCAGTAATTGGTATCTAATCTCTGTGCTATGTCAGGAAGACTTTGTAGTTTACCAGGTGATTCTGTCCAGAATAGATAAATGAGGCCACTGTTTAATTCACAGCCACTTTTCAGCATGTACCAAAACTGAATTCATTTCATCCTAGCAAAAAAGGAGATTGATAGTTGCTGCAAATATGAACACTGCCATTGGTAAAAACAGCCACCATGACAGGGCTGTAAATGCTGAAAAATAGTCAATCTTGTAGCAAAAATAAAAAAATAAAGGAAAGCAATTATAGGTTGTGTGCATGGGAATCAGGGCTGGTGGGGGAAGGAGCTAGACATGATGATTACCTGGCAGAGTTTCTGTATCTGAGCAAGAGGCTGCTATAATGTTCTGAGGAGGCTTGGAATAGCCAGCGCATCCATAATAGAAAGGTATGAGTTATTTTTAAAGCATTTCCCCCCTCTGGCTCTGGTGGGCAATTTGCTTGCATTTCATCCATTTTAAAGTGCTGGTCCTGTGATCCGGAAATAATCAGATCCAAATTTTTTTGGTGCTTGAGGTTTCAAATAAGGGGGAGAAAAACCTGTTGGCCAAATGTCAGGCTCATGAGACAAAGAGAAACAAGTATGTGTGTGGGTATACAAATGAGATAGGAGCATGTTGCGTCTACAGTCATAAGAGTTATGTATCCGACAAATCTTTTATAGACATGTAGCGGAAATACAATTCCCAAAGATTCCCTAAGAATTTTGTGCAGCTAGAATTTCTTTTCCCTTCCTGCCTCCCAAGCTCTCTAGAAGCTGCTTAAGATTTGGCGGCCCAAATGGGAAGAGAACCATCACAGGAGATTTAGACTTAATTTAGGCCTCATTTCTTCGTAGTTTACCTGGTGTGTGCTTAACTGGGCTGAGCTCTCAGGACACTCGATTATGGGATGAAATTGATAAAGTATACTGCCCTGCTTGTGTAAATGTCTTTATATGCTGTGGTTTTTCTTCACACTTGTCTTGGGAAAAAAAAAGAAAACAAACCAAAACCAACCACCCATTCTGGAGTTATTCATCTCCTTGCGTTTCATTTGCGTGAGAAGCCAAGTGAACCAGCACACTTATTTTTACAATGCGTTAAAATCCCATTACAGGCATAAGTGCACAATGAATCATTTAAAATATATTCTTATGCTCTTTGTTCTGGATGTTGCATAATTATCATTTTCTTCGGTTTTATTTCATGGAGTTTGGCTGGTATCCTAGAAGAGAAGGGGAAACTAACATTTGAAATAGGAGTTTTCATACATTTTTAGATAGAATTAGGAAAAAAACAACAAACTTTATTTCGAAGTTGACCAGTGACTATTGCTAACTGTTGCTTTTGCATAAAGAAGATAATTTTCTCCTTTTCTCAGAAAACAGTTCCCTACTTTGAAATGGGTATGATGGTATTTCAACCTCACCTTATGTATACAGTTAGAATCAAAGTTTAATTATCATAAGTGGGTTGCTAATTTCTTTTCCTAATGTAGACTTTAGTTGCAATTAGTTTGGCCCTACAGACCTGTTTTGTTTCTTTTGGTAGGGGGTAGTTTATTTGTGTGTTTAAAGAAACAAAGACAGTTCATCAGAGAGAAGAAATGAAACAAACTGCAATGGGCTTTGAAAGGTTTGATTGCCTGTTGCAAAAAAGCAAGCTATAACACCAGGCCAGGAAAAAAGCACACTCCCGAAATACTTGAGCTGTGCATAGTCACTGTGCTAATGATTCTAGCAGTTTAAAAACGGACTTGTTTATCAACAGCCACTGCCCAAATTAATAGTTTACAATGGTGGGGGGAGGAAGCTTTCAGCATTGGAAGCAAAGTCCGAGGACTCATAGCTGAGTTACTGAGTAAGGAAAACAGAGAAAGGGGGTGGGGGAGCGATTTGTGGCTGTTTTGGTCTCCCAAAGCCTTATTTATAAGAAACTGAAAGAAAACAGAGGTTGGGCAGGGATGGGGGTGGAGAGAACACAGCTCTAACCCAGTGGTCTTATGGTTTAAAGTCACTGAACGCATCTGTTTTCTTCTTTCTCATCTTTTTAAACTCAAAAGGGTTGATCCCTCAGAAGGTTCCGGCGGATTGGACAGCTTGTGTTAGCATTATGAATTGTATTTTAAAAGTCAGCGTTTGAATCAGATGCATGGAGAGGAAAGGAGCCCTTCAGCCTATTAACTGAATAACGCATTTCCTGTATGGCCTGAATTTATTTGTGGTTATGGCCAGGACTGCTTGGAGCATACACATATGCCATTGTGCAGCTTCGATGCACAAGGGCCAAACCTTTGGCTTTGAGACTCAGTTTCCCACTTCCCTGTGTGTAAAAGGGAGAGCAGTTTGATTAGGTGATCCATACATATCCCTGTCTTGTGGTGATACTCCAGGATTCCCCACTAACTGATCTGGGAGGTTGGGAAGGATCCTGGCTGTAGGGAGAAGCTGCCTTTGTCTCAGGCCTTGACATCTCTCCTTGAAAATTTTCTACTTGAAAGTTGTCTTCCTTGTAACATAGGTGGAATGGGAAGAGGAAGGTCAGCTGGCGTGTGGCAGACCAGATAGGGTATAGCTGTGATCACATTTAGCTTTTCCTAGCAGCCCTGTGTGGGAAGGAGGAGAGTCATTACTCTTAATTTTACAAATGTGGGAGCTGGGACTAGGAAAGTGAAGTGACTTGTCCAAAGTTGTGCAACTAGTGAGTAGTTGAGTTTGGGATTTGAATTTAGGTCTATCTGAAAGCAGACCAGTAGTTTCCAGTACACTGCTCTCGGTCTTCTTTCAAAGATGGATCTTTAAAATCCAAAGTGTATGGCTGTGGCATGCTGGGGGAAGGAAGTAGGAAGTTGCCAGGAGCAGGAAGCTCCCAGGAGCAGTGTTTTCTGAGTCTCAGCTAGCAAGCTAAGTAAGGTATGACATTCACTGCTTGGTTAGGTCACTACCTGTCTCTTGTTGCAGCAAGAACAAGAAGGAAGGAGAAGGGTCCAAAGTAGAAGTTGGATCTTTAACAAGCTGGGGACTGGTGAGGGCTCTCTGGGGCTGTGGAGGGTCTCTTTCTCTGAGACAGCACTAACCCCTTCCCACTGGTCATTGAAAGCTACAGGCCTATTCTGAGTGCTTCTTGAAGTATGGGGAGACCCCTTACTGAAGCTACTTGTGGTCTCATTTCTGCTGCTTTTAGAACTTGTGCTAGATATTCTCCCCCTACCCCCAGTGCTGGGTTGTAGAGTACATACTTGATCACTGTTACTTGAGGTTCCATTAAATATTTTTATTCCAAGCATTTGGTGGGATGAAGGCTAAGGAGGGAGAACAGACCAGGGATGATGGGATTGACCTAGACTACTTATTTCGAGGAAATGGATTTTTTTTTGGTATGAAATAATGAGCCAACCAAATGGCACCCAGTGGAAGGCAGGATCCCTCAGCCAGGCTTGTGCCTGTGTCTTGTCTCTGTGTCCAGTGTGTTTGCCAGTGTGCATTCTCAGGAAGTCTCACATTCTGAAGGGAGAAACGAAGAGCCTCTCTGCTATATTGAGGAGCAAATAGAGAAACATCAGGGTTGGCCCTGTTGCAGTGTTGCTCAGTTTGTGTCTTTTTTAGCAACCACATTACTTTTTGAGACGTTGTTGTTACTTTTGTTTTTAAATAACAGGTCTACTGGAAAATAGGGCTTTAGCAAGAAACCAAGGCGGAAAGTAAACCTGCTTTAGAAAAGACAGATCTCATTTGCTGTTTTAAGCTCTCCAGAGGGCTAGAGATTAGGTTTATTTTGGAATGTGGCTAGACTATATGAATTACTTCTCTGAGCGTTGGGTATTTAATACCTAGTAGAAGTTTGTATAAGAGCTGATGATGTATTTTGCCGACTTCCCAACCCTGTAAATAAATTACACGTGCCGGAGGAGGCTGCCAGGATCCAGTGTGTCAATTGAAGCTTAATTTTTATCCAAAACTACTTAATACTTTTGTCCCAGTGAGCAGAGAAAGTTTGTCTAGCAGCAGCCCCATTCCCAGATGAAGGTGCTTACAAGAGCCCGTGCCCAGACCTCTGTTGAGTAACAACTCTGCCTCAGTTTTTGGTGGCTAAGTAGCGTCAGCCTTCTCAAGTCCAACCCTCAAGGCAGGGAATGATAATATAATTTTAAGTGTATCATAAAAATGAAATTCAATCGCTTCCAGTCCCCAAACCTGTCTCACTCCCCTCTCTCTGGAGAAAACGGCTGAAATTGTGTGTTTCATCTTAAGGCTGACTGTACATTTTATCTCCTTTGAGTGCAAAGCTCAGGTAATAACGTTGGCATTTCCAGTGCGAAACAAAATAGGGTTCTAATTTGGAGACACTATTAAATATTTCATGCTTCAACCAAACTCAATTCTTTTTTCCTATAATAAGTTTAAATATTAATTCTCTGGAATGTCAGATGCCTAAAGCTAGGCATTTAGTGATCCGCAGTTTCAAGTATCTCGAAGAAGGTTTATGAAACAGGATATTTCTCTGGGAGGGATGAGTAGTGTGTTTCAGAGATATCTGAGTTCAAGGCAGTGTCTTCTGATTTACTTTTTAAAGGGAAAAGGTCATAAAATAAGTTGCTTTATGTGCTGAAGGATTAAGTGGCTTAGGCTGAAATAACAACAGGGACTTTACTGGTCTCTTCTCCCCCTCCCCCATTATATTTTAACAATGCTTTTTTGGGGAGGGGGTGGGTCATTTTCCCGCCTGCTTGTCTCCTCCTCTCCCCCCTACCCCCCCGCCAGCCAGATGGCTTTAATTCTAACCAAATCCCACGCCGAGGCCAAATGATTGATCAAACAGTCATTTGTACTTACGTAGTGCTCTTTGTGAGAATATCTCCACACTGAAGCTTCTCGTGGGGCAGCCTCTTCTTAAAGCTTTCAAATGGTTCATTTCAAGCAGATGAGGGTGGGGGGTTGGAAAAGTTGGGCTACAGAGGTAGATAGCTGAAATCTCGGACATTGAATCCTCAGAACTTCTTGTTTAAAACTTTTCTATTTTAATTTGAACAGCAGGGGTGTCTGATTTTCTAAATGCAAAGACAAAAATTCTTTCACTCACCCCATAAGAACAGTATACTTTTTTCTTTTTGAAATACTGCGATTATTTGAACTCAGGGCCTTACACTTTTTATTTTGTTTTTATGTTTTTTGTTTTTAAAATATTACTCCACTTTATAATAATAAGAAACTGGAAACAAATGTCCAATGGGAAGCCGATTTAAAAAAAAAATCAGGGAATATTTTGAGCCATAAAATGGAATTGTGAACCATCATTAAAAACATGTGTAAAAGTATTTAATGACAGGCAGACCTCTGTTTTTACATTATACCAATATCTTCCTATCAGTTTTCCATCTTCAAACCCCCTACAACTCTTTACCCCTCCTTCTGCAGACTAAATTTACTTCCTATTTTATTGAGACATCTCCATTAAAAGAGACTTCTGTAGTTTCTTACCACAATATTTCCCTTTCAGGCAGCATGTCTGTCGTGTATGCTCCTTTCCTGTCCCAATAGTTGAGACTCCACAGTGAAGACCAAGTCCTTTACGTGAGCATAAGACCTTCCCTTATGCACTATCCATTAAAGAAATCGCACGCCCTCACAATGATATGAAGTTGCTTTGAAGCTTGTAAACTATTACAGATCACCGATCTTGAACAGTCTCGGACAGGCATAGGCAGAAGCAGGGCTTCACACTTTCTACACAGGTACTCTACCACCTGAGCCACACATCCCTAGCCCTTTAGCCGCGCGTGCGCGCGCGCGCGTGTGTGTGTGTGTGTGTGTGTGTGTGTGTGTGTGTTGTTTGTGCTGCTCCAAAGGATTGAACTCAGGGCCTAAATGTGTCCCTGAGCTTTTTTTATGCAAGGCTAGTGCTCTACCAACCGAACCACAGTTCCACTTCCAGCTTTTTGGGGGTTAATTGGAAGTAAAAGTCTCATGGACTTTCCTTGGCTAGGCTGGCTTTGAACCATTATCCTTATACTTAGCCTCCTGAGTAGCTAGGAGCAATGGTGCGCCAGCTACTGTTTTGTTTTATTGTTTTTTTTCTCGGTTGTGGGGCTTGAACTGTAGGTCTGGGTGCTGTCCCAGAGCTCTTTTTACTCAAGGCTGGAACTCTACCACTTGGAGCCACAGTACCACTTCCAGTTTTTGAGTGGTTAATTGGAGATAAAGAGTCTCATGGACTTTTCCGGCCCAAGCTGGCTTCGAACCATGATCCTCAGATCTCAGCCTCCTGAATAGCTAGAATTACAGGCACCAGCCACTGACACCCTGCCTTTTTTTAAACAGTTTTTTTTTTTTTTTTGACAGTGCTGATGTTTGAACTCAAGGCCATATTCTTCCTAGGCAAGTGATCTACCACTGGGCCATACTTCCAGCCATCTCTGGTTATTTGTGAGATAGGATTTCATATTTATGCTTGAGCTGACCTGGATTGTGATTCTCCAATTTTTAAGCTTCCTGTGAAACAACATGCCATTATGTTCTACTTTTTATTAAGATATGTGGTCTTGCAAACTTTTTGCCTGGGCTGGCCTCAATCCACAATTTCCTTGATCTTTACCTTCTAAGTAGCTCAGGTTACAGATTGTGCCCAGTTTAGCAGTATACTTTTAATGCCCATTCATGGAGAGAATAACTAGTGAAGTCTTACCTACTAATTTTAAGAGTTATCTTAAATAGATTTGTGGGTTTTTTTAAAAAAAGTATAGTTATACTAACACACCTCTGCGGAGACATGAGTTTGTCTTACAGATTGTTCTGAGTATGTTCTTTAAAGAGCTTCCCAGGGCTGGGAATAGGGCCTAGTGGTAGAGTACTTGCCACAAGGTGAAGCCCTGGGTTCAATTCCTCAGCACCCCATATCTAGAAAAAAAGCCAGAAGTGGCACTGTAATTCAAGTGGTAGAATGCTAGCCTTGAGCAAAAAAGAAGAGGAAGAAGCAGTCAGGGACAGTGCTCAGGCCCTGAGTTCAAGCCTTAGGACTGGCAAAAAAAAAAAAAAAAAAAAGCTTCCCAGAAGTTATAGCTTGGCTTGTAGCTTGGTGATCAGTTGGCCAGTGGGAAAATCCTGAGCCCTTGTTTGACCTGTCATTTGAGGCTTCCTATAATCCTCATTTTCCCATCCTTAAAAAAAATTATTATTTTTTGGTAACTAGGGTTTGAGCTCAGTCTCTTGTGTTCACTTGGCTGGCTTGGTTGGTGTTCTACTGTTTGAGTCATGCTTCTAGCCTGGCTTTTTGATGGTGTTTTTTTTAATGGTGTTTTTGAAGATGGAGTCTCTCAGACTTTTCTGCACAGGCTGGCTTTGAACCACCGTCCTCTGGATCTCAGACTCCTGAGTAGTTAGGATTTCAGGCATGAGCCTCTGGCACCCAGACATCTTCCATCTCTTGCTGCTTTCTGCTTTGCTTGTTCCTGCCTAAAAGCAGACTTTCCTTTCTGCAGCTGTAGACCTGGAAGTTTCTCTTTGCTTTTCCTTCTTCTCTTATAAACTGTAAGCTTTTATTTTCATCTTTGTGCTACCTTAAATTGATTCTGAAATGAGTGGAAAGATAAATAGCTAATCTGCAAATAGTTATCATTCTTCCCTCATGTCCAGAATCAGGTCTGGCCTGAAGTGAGTATCTCACTTTTGGGGTGCTGTGGATATGGAATCAAGCCACCAGATAAATTGTTTCTCTTTATAATTAATTTAGGGGTCTTGGGTTAGCTATTGAGTTTTCTGGATCCCTCATCCTTATCTGTCAGCTGGTACAGTTTCAGCAGAGTATGATGAGAATAGGATGAGTTAACATACATGCAAGTCTCTGTGTACATATAACAATGCATACAGGGACTGTATATACATCTCTATACAGAGACTTTATCTCTATACAGAGACTAGTACATGATGTGTGCTCAGTGTTGAGATCTCAGTTATCATTAGTGTTCCTGCCATCACATAAATGCTGATGGAATCAGCATCGTCCCCCTTCCTTCCTACCACACTGATTCTGTGTATTCTTCATGACCTAGCCCAGTTGTCACCTCTTGCTAGAAGCCTTCCCTTTCTATTGTTCTTCCTTCTGCCAAGCACTGCTCACACTCCATGGAGATTATTTACTTAGGATATACTTGAGGACAGGGGCAGAGTGTCATTTTCTCTGTGCCCCAGATGCCCATCACAGGCCAGGGAGGTGAGGGATGGGATCCAATCCAGTCCTTGCCCTCAAGGAGTTGAGCTTGTTGCCTGTCAAGGAGAGTGTGTTTCATGGTCCCTCCTTTCCTTCAAGGCTGGACACAGAGAATCTCTAAGCAACCTGAAGCTCTAGTGCCTGTGCTCAGCACCATGTAGACAGTCATGTTCTCTTTCTAGCACCATCGTGGGGCCCTTCATAATGGGCCCTGCTTTTAGCTTAGAGTTAGTTTGTACAGTCTCACTCTTCCTGGCCTCCCTTCCCCTTCTTTTATTGGGTAGGCTTGGCTTAAGGGTTGGAAGGTTCTTCTGCTATGAGCCTTTGGAAAGGCCAGACTATGGGCCAGATTGAGGAGAAGCTCCAGGCTGATGACCGTGCTGGAGTGACTGGCCACCAGCCTCTTGGCCAGGACAATGGACACTTTCTACTGCACGCTTGTTCTCCCAGACAAAGCCCCAGGCAGTGTGACGTGGATCTCATCTTGTGGTTTAAAGAACAGATATTGGTGATTGCTACACAGCTGACCCAGATTTCTCTAGGATGAAGAAGAATTTTGGACCAAATGTTGGATTTGAGAGTTGAGAACCAGATAAGGGCAGTTCTCAGATCCTGCTAGGGTGGAAATAGATGTCCATACTGCAAGACAGGATTAGATAGAGCCCCTGGGCACCATTGTGGGCCTTGTAAATTGAAATTTTTTCAAGTCATAGTATGTGTATAGTCCTATGATGTTCGGAGAAACCATATTATTTGTGCAAAAGTAGCCATGGAGCTTTAGCATCAGAACTGGGTTCAGATTTTGACTATACCACTGGCTAGAACCTGGGCAAATTCATTGAACTCTATGCCTCCATCTTCCTCTTCTCTGAAGTGGAGGAAGCACCTCTCCCTACCATAGATGTGAGGATTGAGACAAGAAGTCTATACAGCACATAGCTGGGCTGGCACATGGCAGGTACTCCAGTCATAGTTGTTGGTCTCTCTGAGAGGCAGAGCCAAGACTAGGTCCCAAACTGACTACCACTTTCTCCTCTACACTTCATTACCCTTTCTCTTTACCCTATTTGTTTTTATTTTTTGATGGAATTAAATAGTAAGGACTTTGGAGTCAGACTGAGATTTGAACCCAAGCAGTGGAGGTTGCAGATCTGATTGGCTGCCATCTTGGTTTCAATTAGGGATAGCACAGAAATAGCTATCTTTTACTAAGGTGGGTATGGGCAGCTTCAGCCAATCCCATGGACAGGTCTTTCCCTGAGTCTTAAGATAGATGCTCATGCAGCTGGTGATGATGCAGCTGGGTGCTCACTGGGATGGGGAGGAAGCTTGTCTGTGGGGTGAGTTCAGATGCACAGACCCCTCTCCATGTTCTGGTTTAATGGGTTGGGAGTTGCTGTTAACTCCAGCATCCTGCTGAATTATTTCAGTTCTTCTTCCCACGTCATGGTGCTGCTTCTTCTCTGCTCTGCATATCCCATTCATACTTGTCTCTGACTTCCACTTTCTCATCCCTGCTGTGAGTTGATACCTTTCCATTCACTTCTCTGAGGGCTAGCACCAAGCTCATTTCACAGTTGAGGACAGCTGAGGCCCAGAGGGGCTGAGGAGTCTCCTCCCCAAACACTAGAGCTGGCAGGTAGTCTCTGCAGTTGACCTGCCCTTTCTTTTTTCCTATCACTTCCTATGGTGCTGCTGCCTTGTGTCTAACCTGACCCATTCCTCACTGCCTTCTCTAATCAGAATTATCCTTGCCTTCCTTCAACTTCTGACTTTCCTTTGTCACTTTTTTTCTTTAGGAAGAGTTAAATCTTTAGGTACTTAGCTTTATGTTTTTCTCCCATGGAACTCCTTGGAGGCAAGGTTTGTGATGAGCACACCTCTGACTTACTCATGGAGTGTGGTCCAGACGATGGAATGAATGCAGATCCCAGCAGGGTTAATCTCTCTAGAGAAGGTAGGGCTTCCTGGGAAGTTTCCCTGCCTTCCTAGGAAGGCAGATTTTCAGTATAGGAACCCTAGAGTAGCTCTAGGTTTGTAAGCTTCACTTCCTTATTTGCATCTTGGGGAGAAAGATCTCTGTTGTTAGAGGATATGGACTTGAGGGGGTAGAAGTGCCTTGAATACTGGGGAACTGTTCCTGTTTTTGGTTGGTTATTACTAACCTGCTGGGTTCAGGCCTGGGACACTATGAAAAACCAATGGCCCTTACCAGTTTATAGTCTGGGAGGCAAGTAAAAAGTGAGTAGTTACAGGACCCTTCCAGCATGATTGATCTTCTGGTCCTCACCTGTGCAGGTCACCACCTTCTTGGCTTTCCAACCTTAGCAGAATCTTGTCCTGCTGGCCTCAGTCTTGTGACCTCGGACAATCTCACTGAGCCTTGGTTTGCCCAGTACAAAATAGAAATATTTTCTAGCTCCCTTGGCAAGACTTGTGTGAGGAACAGTGAGTGAGGCTGAAGTAGAAGAGGGCTCTGTTGGTGGCTGAGCCTTTGAGGACAGGTGAGAACTTGGGTCTGTACATCAGGACACTGGTGGTAGAGTTCACACAGCTTAGTCTGCCAGCATGAAGACTGCCTTGGCCGTCTTTTGCTGCACCTGTTAGCAGGCCCTGCTTGCTTAAGCTTTTTCAGTAGCTCTGGTTGCTATGCACTCAGAATACAGAACTGTGCCAATGTAGTCAGGTAAATTCCCATTGTTTGATATTGGCCAAACAGGTAGGAACCGTGGAGCTGCTTGAGACCCTCTTTCTCTATGGTTTTACTGTCTTGTAGCCCTCACATGCCATTATCTATTGAGCACTACTAAGTAATGGGTTAGTCTTGTTTTAATTTTTATTTTAGGCCTGAGACCAAGACTCAGACTTAGTACCTGCCACTTTCACATTGGTTAGTGCTTTACCAGTTGAACCATGCTTCCAACTCCTTTTTTTTAAATTAAAAAAATCGTCTAACCACTCCTGGGAGTGTAAATATCCTTTCATATGAGCTTGTAGATATTTAATAATAACTAAATAACAATTAAAAGTTTTCTCAGTAATATTACCTAGCCACATTTCAAGTTCTCAGTAAAGGAGTAAGGTGTGGCTCAAGTGGTAGAGTACCTGCCTAGCAAGTATGACACCCTAAGTTCAAACCCTGTGCTGCCAAAAAAAAGAAAAAAATCTCAGAAGACCCATGTGGTTAGTGGTTACTATATTGGACAATTCATATGTAGAACATTTCTATTTTTCTAGAAAGTTGTGTTGGACAGCATAAGGTATCATTTTTTAATTTATTCATTTGTTCACCACATACATCCTGATGCCATCTCTGATGCTAGGCTGTGTTCTTGGCTTCTGCCTTGAGGAGCATCCAGTCAAGAGGGAAGGCAGATGTACACAGCAGCTTTGAGGGGGGCCAACATGCTGGTTATCAGGCCTAGCTTCTTTTGGTGCAGATGTGAGTCCTGTAGTCTGTTCTGCTCTCAGAGTTCATAGAGAGTCCTAACAAGGTAGATTTGAGCAGGCTCTCTTGAGAGGTTGGCAGGTTGATGTATGATCTTCTGATTGCTAAGAAAACAGCCCAGAGCATACAGATGGTTCCTGCAGGCCTGCCTCTGAGCTGGGACCATAATGATGGTATCCTGTGCAGGAGCTTAGGCAGGCATGGAGAGATACTGTTTTATCCCTATAGGTTCCTGACTTAGTAAATTACATGGTTTTACTATTAATCCTTCTCTGAGAGGTGGCTAACCCTTTGAGGATAATAGTATTTATTAATCCTTACTTTATCCACTTATGTAAGTACTTATAAATACAGTAAGTAATGATTGTTATAGGAAAATTAGAAATTATAGATACATAGATCAACAAAAATAATAATACTTGCTTACAACCTTAATCCAGCCATGACTACAGCTTACAGGTAGGTATATCTCTTTTCACTTTTTTTTCTCTATGTCTAACTGTATGTTGTTATTTTTTTGTCTTTCTGAGGCAAGGTCTCATTATGTACCCAGAGTGTTAAACTAGCCTAGTGTGGCCTTGAATTAATAATTCATAATTCTTCTGCCTCAGCCTCCCAAGTACTGGGATTTCAAGTGTATGATACTTTGCCTGGCTATGTACTTTTTCTTAAAGCATTGTAACACCACAGACTTTTTCTATGTTATTAATCTTAGTAGTATCCCAGGATATATTAAACTTCGTTGAATTTTTTAGATCTTTTGAGTAGGTGAAACATTAAATGGTTCCAAATTTAGAAAACACAAAGACTATCCCTTGAGAATTCCTCCCTTTCCTCTTTTCCACTTATCCCTGGCTACTCACTCCTAAAACTAGTGATGCCCAAGGTTTTAATTGGCCTCTTGGAGATAATTTATGTGCATACAACACACACACACACACACACACACACATACACACATACACACACACCTTGTACATGCATACTTTTTAGAGTTTTTCAGCATTTTCCCTTGTAAAGATAGTGCTGTAGTGAATCTTTCTGCAGTGATCTTTGTATTTCAGATTATGACCTTGGAATAGAGTCCTAGAGTGAAAGTCGTAGGGTAATAATACCTGGCACATATTACCATGTAGGCCTTGAGAAGTTGTACTGACTTCACACCCATAGGCAGTGTCTTCCCAGAGATAGGATGGACTTACCCACATCTTCACCAGGGCTTCAAAATGCCTTCACTAGTTTGAAGGAACATTTTTTTTTTACTTTATTAATTTGTAGGAAACAACAACTGCTTATCATTTTACTTTGTATTTGTTTGATTATCAGTGTGGTGGAACCTACATTGTATGTTGATTCATAGTTTGTTTTCTCTTTTGCAAATAGAGGTTTATATTGGGGCTTTGCATATTTTACTTTTACAATAAAAATCGACATCTTTTGAAGTGTTTACATTCAGAACGTGAATGACTTGTTCATCCTATTTGTTGCTAATATTTTTATGAGCCTATTGTTAAAAAACTTTATAATGTTTTTGAAACAAAATTAATTATTTTTCTTGTGGTCATATTGCCAAGGCTTTCCTTTGTCAGTTTCTTCTTTGCTCCTTTTTGTCACTCACCAAGTCCCATTGTTTATTATTGTTACTATTTGTGGTAACTTGTATTAATGTTCTAAAATAAAATTTTGTTTTTAACAAAATTATGCCAAACATAACTTTTAAAATAACCCAATGCAATAAAGCTGTAAAGAGAAAGCCTGGTGTTGCTTTCAGCCAGGGCACAGTGGTGCCTGCCTCCAGGGGGCGCCAGTTATGTGGACTCATGTAACATGGTAATTCTGTGTTGAACTCATTTAGTTGTAACATGGTAGTTCTTCTGTAGTGAACTCATTCAGTTGTTTTCTAGCATCTTCTTTCGTATATCTCAGAAAAAGAAAACCAATAATAGCTCACCTTACATGCCGTCTCTACTGGTCTAGTCCTGGTCTCAGCACATCACAAATATAGTTCTTTTAATTCTCCCAGCAACCCTATGAAGGCATTTCTGTTGTTCTTGTGATCTGCAGATGAAAAAACAGATCAGGAGAGAAAGGCAGATTGTCCATGACAAAACAGCTGGTGGACAGTGAGGATTAGACCTTTGAATAAAGATGGGGTATGTTGTCCTCACTGATCAGAGGCCTCTAAAGCAGTCCTTCCTCCCTGATCTCCCACTTGTTCTGGCCCCTCCTCCTCTGCTTGTTACTCCCAGTCCTTTAACTGATTAGGTATGTGAATTAGATTGTGTGTGAAGGTAGGAATGTTGGAATTATCTCTCTTGGAAAGAACTTCAAGACAGCAGGTCTGACAGAATTTTCTGTCTTGTTCTAAAGCAAGACTTCAGGTGCCTCAACTCGACTCTATTTTGAGAACCTTGCCCAGCACACAGTTAGTGGGGAGAAAAGAGTAGAGGTAGAAGAGCCCAAGGACAGGATTTCTTTGGAGAAAGTTGTGAGGCACTGTGACATGCTTCAGGGACCTGGCTAGGGACAACTTTTTGGCTACCACTAAGAAGGCTTCTTGCCAGGCAGAGGTGAGAAACCGTAGGTGTCCCATGGGACACAGTGGGGGTGGCAGGTGTCTGTCAACCAGGGAACTCCCCAGGAACCCACATAAGGGGGAAAGGAGAAACAGCAGTTTCCAGGATTTCATTCCAAAGGTTCCTCTGTGCCTGTGCTTGGTAGACAGAGGTGGAGGCTAAACCAGCCTCCTTTCTGCTTAGCTTGCCAGATACATAGACACCACTTTGGAGAGGGAAGTTTGGCTGTGAACTTGGACTTGGAATGATTAATCTGGACAGGACATCTTAATTACTGAAAACAGAGACTCTTCTTGGGACTAAAAGTTCATGGGACTAAAAGAAGTTTAAGAGTGACCCAAAGTGTTAAGGGAATTTCCAAACTTCTCCATGGGACTGGGCTGGGAACAAGTCTGCAGATGCGTTTAGAGTAGGTATGGGCTGGGACAATGATGGTTGTTTCTATAGAGTGTTTGAGAGTCTGCTTTCTCAGCGTAGTGGGAACATTTGGGACAGAATTGTCAATCAAGTCATGCACTTTGGGTGCTTTCCTTTCCGGTACAACTTTTGTCTTCCTGAGGTGAAATGTGACCTTGTTTTCATTTGCTTAGGTTATTATTATTTTTTTTGTGGGTTGTGGAGCTTGAATTCAGGACCTTGACACTGTCCCTGAGCTCTACCACTTTGAGCCACAACACCACTTCCTTTCTTAGTTTTATAGTTTCATTTTCTCCTACTTATCCATCAGTCTGTAAAATACCAACCAGTCATATTTGCCTAAATGCTCAGATTATCATGCTATCCTAGCACTTTCTCACTCACACCCCTCTCCAGGACTTCCTTCCAAGGCTGTCCTGTGCAGGAGCTCTGAATAATGGTTCATCATGTATTATACACTCTGGCTGATTCAAGTTGAAAAGTGATTTTTATGAAAAGGATGCTGGGTAGTTCTTAGAACTTCCTGCTAAAGTTGGAGAACAAGACTTGGAAACTACGTAGCCAAAACTCCACTATCGCCTATCTAGTCAGAATATCATCAGACTGAGGTGTTCCACATGCACTGCTGCTATAGGGGGCTACATCTGATGTTCCTGTTTTGACCTGTGCCAGAATGGGTTCGAGCCATATCCCTATAGTCATGTTCTTTGAGTCAGAGTCTTCTGATGAGCAGAGGCTGTGTCAGTGTGCTTTTGCCACAGTTGTAGGGAAGCTGGGAAACCAAGAGGTTTTTCACTTAGCAAATTTTCATTGAGCATATGTCCTATGTTCTTAGGCTCAGCTCTGCTTCCTACAAGCCCTGCACCTTGCTTGTCTTTAGAACAATACAATATTAAGATTGCTACTGACCTCTCTGTACATCACTTTGACAATAACTAAGAAAATAAGAAAAACAAACAAACAAACAAACAAAAGATTGCTACTGGTTGCTGGTAGCTCTTGCATGTAATCATAGCTACTTAGGAGGATCGCAGTTCGAAGCTATCCCATACAGAAAAGTCCAGGATCTCTGTCTCTAAAATAACCAGGCAAAGTCAGGACTGGAGGTGTGGCTCAAGTGGTAGAACGCCAGCTGAGTAAGCAAGTTGAGAAAGCCCTGAGTTCAAACCCCAGTACCACAAAGAAATGATCCAGACTGCTCATTCCAGTTTGTCTTTTTCCACTTAATAACTGTAGAGGGAAGGGGAGACTGGGGAGATAGAGAAAAGGGGGAAAGTTTCCTGGCCAGTCATGCCTGTAGTGCCAATGGCAGATGTCATGAAGAGGCTGCTGGACCTCAGAGAACCAGGTAGCCATCATATCCACTGTGTGATCTGTCTTACAGATCTATCTTTCAGGATCTGAAAGGCATTAGCTAGCCACAGGCTCAGGTGCTGTCTCCTCCCATCCTTTATAAATCCTTTTCTGCTCTATCTGGGGTGTGTGTGTGTGTGTGTGTGTGTGTGTGTGTGTGTGTGTGAGTGAGAGTGAGAGAGTGAGAGAGAGAGAGAGAGAGAGAGAGAGAGAGAGAGAGAGAGAGAGAGAATGAGAATATATCCTGGGTCTTAAACTCAGGGCCTGGACACTGTCCTCGAACTTTTTTCTCAAGGCTAACATTCTACCACTTGAGCCACTGTCTAAAATCAGAGACTGGTAGGTCTACACAGGTCCTCTCACAGTCAAGTTCTGGGTATCCTTGGGAGAAGGAAGGCTTGGCGAGCCACTCTTGCTTCTGGGCCTTGTGGGAAAGCCTGAGATTGACCCCCTCTGCCCATGGCCTCATTCAGTTAGGGGAGACTCAAACAGTGCTGAATCCTGTGTTGGACTCTTCCAGGTACTATTAATGGAGAGACAAGGACTTGGAGCTCATGGTGACCTGTGCTGTGGTAGTGATTTCCAGTTATATACATGGAAATGCAAGGCCTTATGAAACCTGCAGTGAGTGCAGTTTCAGCAGTAGATTTGCCTAAGCCAGCCTCTGAAGGGCGAGGAGGCTCTTGACTGAATGGTGAAGAGGTAGAAAGGTATCCTCGGCCTCACCACCCAGTGTGGTTTGGGGACCTGCAGTAGCACCACCTGGGAAATAGCAGGGAAACATGGTCTCAGCCTCAAAAGGGCTGCTGCATCAGTTACTGCTTTGTGACAGGGCCCAGTTGTTTGTGTGCCCATCCAATCCTGACAAACATCACTCTAGGCAAAGTCTGTACAGAGGCCTATGGAGGTTGTGAGTTGCTGCAGTGGGCACTGGGGAGGCATTTGGCGTTCCTGAACCTAGACATAGTTGAAAGCATCAGTGCAACAGGAAACAGAGCCAGCACCTGCTATGTCTAGACCCACAGACCCTCAGGTAGCCACATCAATGAAAACACTGAAGCCCAGAGGCCACAAATGACTTGCTTCAAGCCATACAGCCAAAATGATCTCCATCCACCAGAAAACTAGGCCCTGAGATGCAAAGACCCTTGCCTAAGGATGAGTAAGAGCCAGAGCTTAGGCCTTATACTTCTGTCCAGCTACTGCAGGGCCTGAATACCTGCCTATGGCCTCTTTCAGTTAGGGGAGACTCACATTTACTATTCTCCTAGGCAGACCGAGGTAAGCTTCCACCTGGAAGCAGTAGGATACTTCAGAGGCTGGTAAGGAGGGGAAGGATGTGGCAAGGCTGAGTTTCACAAAGATCACACTGCTGCACTGACACAAGGCTCTCTGAGTAGACTTGGGTGGCCAGGTTCCTTGTTTCTCACTGGAAGGCCCATGTGAAGTCTGACTCCATGTTGTACTGCAGAGGTAGTGGTGGGTGGGTAGCTTGGCCTGGAACCACAAGTGTTTCCTTTTGGCCTGTAATAGGATGTGTGGGTGGTTTCAGTCCTGGAGTGGGTGTAGTCAGAGAAACTTAGTGTCAGAGGTGGCAGTGTTCGGGAGGAACTGACCAGCCCCTCCAGCTTGGCCACCATGGCTGACTCCACCCCACATATGATTCTGATTAGGGTGCCTGTGTAAAACTTACCTAAACACCACTCTAATTACTCTGTTTAGGAACATTCACATGCGTGGGAGGGTGCCTGGCACTGGCTCCCACATGTGTTGGGGGTCTGTGGGAGGCACTGCATTTGCACGAGCGTGACAGGCACTGCAGCCGAACTGCTTAGCCACCCGTCTGGGGGAGCCTTCGAGATGAGCCCGGGAGCCTTTTCTGGCTCCATAGAGCCCTGGTAGGTTGAGAGCAGATGACTGATGGTAGGACCAACTATTCTGGGTGCTTGCAGAGGGAAGTGTGTAGAAAGCTCATCCTCAGTTCTTCATTTGTCCAAGGATACTTGCTTCATGGCTTGTTGTGATGAAAAAGTGAGATAAGACCTGGGAGAATATGAGAAAGATGCCACACCTTATAGCTTTCGACGTACCATGCATGCATGAGCATGCAGTTTCTGTGGTCATGCACAACTCTTTCCTTCCCCATAAAATGTAAAAGGATTTGAGTATGTGTATTTATTTCGCTTTTGGTTGGTGGGGAATGCCTTCTGGCCCCCAGATGTTGAGAGATGGTTTTGGGGGACTTGGGAGAGCATTGCGTAGTACCAGGACTCTTGGGAGCCTCAGAAAGAGGGAGTTCTACTCCCAGGGAAGGAGAAGGCTCAGGTTGTGCAGCTAATACAACATCAGTGTGTAGACGGAAGGCCAGAGGCTATGACAGAGGTCTTAACTTTCATTTCTTTTCCTACTGTTATATCCAGAGACTCCACTCATACCTATGTGTCTGCCCATCTACCAGCTCCCATCAGTGAGGCTGTTACCTATGCATCTGCCCAGTGTCCTTTTTCCTGTCCCTATGTCCATCCTCATGCTTACTGAGCACTACTCATATTTCTTCCACCACACCTAATCACCCATAAACAGGCATTTGTAAGCCCTGTCAAACACCCTGCTCTTATTCTGCCCCTACACAACAGTGAGTTGGAACTGCCCCCAATGTGTATGTTCATCAGAGGTAAGTGAGGCTGCCTTTGACATCAGTACCTTGACTTTCCTTTAGTGATGAATCTTTCTATTATGATGACTTTTTCCGTCTAGCTACATTGTTCATTTATTCATTTGCTCTTTTATACCTTCAGGTTTAACTCTCCATTCTCCTGTATAATCACACAAGTGTCCCATTACTCATTTTGTCACCCAGCTCCCCACATCTGTAGAATTACATGTATGAGGCAGGTTCTATGGCAGGTTGCAGGATACTTGCCTAGGTATGATCTAGGGTCACCTGAGTTACTTGGACTTGATTTTAAAGTCTTCCAATTCATACAGCCTGTAATATACAGATAAATAATTTATTCAGCAAATCCATGTGCTCACTGAGCAGTTACTGAGTGCCTGTTGGTACTGACACTTCTTGGTAAGCGGTACTATGGTGAACAACACAGATAATCCTTTACCTCCTGGAGTGTACATTCTAGTGGGGTAAACAGGAAACAAGTAATTATTGGTGTGGTAGGTGCCTCTGTGTCCCAGGTAAGGAAGCTTTGAGTTTAGGTGGAAGTAAGGCAGGGTGGGCAAGGGAGGCAGTGCTTCTCCTGAGCTTTGTAGGTGTGTGTTGTGTTGTAGGCTGGAGTGCAGTTTTATATTAGGGACTATGTTGTCAGAAGGATAGCCAAGAAGGCCTTTCTGGAGAGGGAAGTCAGCACTCACTTGGAGAATGGGCCAAGAAGAAAGTTGGGTCACACAGTACTGTGGACTTGCTGAGGTACCTGTAAGTGCCTCCGTCCCTTTGCTCTTATTTGGTGTCTGGGCATCGCTAGTCCATTGTCTGCTCTGATCCCTAGTCCCATAACCACAAAAGGAAGTTTAATTAAAAGGGAGATCTATTTATACATTTTATGCTGACATTCTTGTACAATACCATTTTGAGTAATTATAACTGTCCTTTGAGGGGGTTTCTGTCCCCATTGGGCAGTTGAGAAAACTGTGTCTTCCTTCCTTTGCTTTCCCTTCAAAGCTCTGGAGAGAGTTTTACTGGGAGTGGTGGGGGCAGAGGGCAAGTGAGAGTAAGGGTGTTCATGTATCAATGTTCTAGCCTAGAATGGAGCACTTACTAAGAGTACATAAACTCATATTTGTTACTTACCTTACTTAGGATAATAAATGCTCATTTCCATTTTTTGGGGGGGAGAGGAATCAGCAAATGAGGTCCATTTTTAATACCAAGAACACTGAAATAGAATGTATTGTTATTGACAGTTACTGAGGAACAACAAGATGCTGGCAAAAGCATGTGGTCCTAAACAGCAGAGCTGAGACTTGGATTCTGACCCCTGGGTCCTCATTTTTTGTGTGTGTGTGTGTGTGTTTGTGTGTGTGTGTGTGTGTGTGTGTGTGTGTGTGTTTTATTTGTATTATCACTCTTCACTCACCCTACCAGTCAGCACATTATTCTACTACATTCTTTTCATTGATTCTTGGGGCATAAACTGAGGGTCTGGGCACTCTCCCTTACCTTTTTTGTTGAGGACTAGGTGCTCTATTACTAGAGCCACACTACCACTTCTGGCTTTTTGCTGGTTAGTTAGAGTCTCACTGACTTTCTTCCTGGTCTGGCTTTGAACCAGGATCCTCAGACTTAAGTCTCCTGAGTAGCAAGAATTACCGGCAAGGGCCTACAGTGTCTAACTTCTTCATCCTGGTCTTCTTGTCTGCTGCAGGGCTCCCCAGGCAGCTTGAGGGTGCCAAGGGTTGGGATAGAAGCAGAGGCTTTTATGTCATTGCTTTCTCCTGACTCCTGAAGATGAGAAAAATGGGAGCATGTCCACTCTTTTAAGAAAGGTGCTTTTGGGGTGCTCAGAACCTTCTGTAGTTGGGATGGCCAGGTTTTAGTTAAGCTAAGAGGGCTCTGATTCTACAGGTGCTGTTGGGAAGTGTTCTACTGAAGAGCTTCGTAGAGTATATTTATACTACCCCAACAGACCAGCCCCAGCCTCCCTATTAGTTATGAACATTCAGAAATGTTCCCGACTATACCCCACGTTCTTGCTTGTGAAGTCTGCAGGTCAGAGGCCACACATGTTTTGCTTTTCTTAGTTGAGGTATTATGTGTTCAAGGTAGATTTATGCTACAACCTTTGTTTATTGACTTGTACTATTCCCTGTGAACCTGATGGAACATGACAGACGATATTTACAAGGCACGTGTTTCTGATTAAATCATGTGAGACATTAAAGCTTGGTAATGAAAGCTCCTTTGAAAGGCCAAGTTCAGAAGAGGCAGTCCCTGGTAGGGCCTTGTAGGTGGAGCACTGCAAAAAGTGATGAAGGTGGTTGGTGGATCCGTTGCTTAGATGGGGCAGTTTGCCACTACTTTCCAGAAACCAAGGCTGCATGGAGCTCTAGAAAAAAATGGACCCAGCATCCCTCATACTTTTGCCCATCTAAGAAAGAGGTAAGGAAACGAAACAAAACAAAACAAAACATTTCTTCTGGAGGCCCTACTGTGTACTGGGCTATGTCACCTAAGTGCTTTCCTATAAGACCAGCCAGATGGCTCAGCAACTCTGAGGCTATTGCCACCTTGGGAAGAACAAAGTGACATGGATCAAGAATGTGATGAGATCCCTAGGATGACATGCCTTTTGCTGCCTGTAACTCTGGGAAAGACACTTTGCTTCACAAACCCTGTTAACTTCATCTGTAAGATTTAGACAGTACTATCACATTCATAGGTGTGCATATGATCATTGTTAAAGATAAAACCAAACTGGCAGGCACTGGTGGCTCACAACTGATATCTTTGATACTCCTGAGGAGGAGACTGTGAAGATCATGGTTTGAAGCAGGGCAGTTGAAAATATTAGTTCGTGAGAGTCCATCTCAACAGGAAAAGCTAAGCATGGTACTGTGTGTTTCTTATTCCAGATATGGCAGGAAGTGTTAAGTGTTGTGAGACTCCATCTCACAAATATTACAGCAAAAAGGGCTGGAGATATGGTTCAAGAGAGAGCCTGCCTGGCAAGCCACTACCAGGGCACTTCCTGGATTTGGGAAGAGCCCAGAGCAGTCTAGTGCCACCAAAAAGGAAGACACATTGCATGGCCAGAGCTAGAATCTAAATCTTCATTTCCTAAAGCCTTTCCTGGTGTTGTCCATTGCTGGGCTGGGCAGCTGATGTCCAAGAAAGATCTGCCTTGCTCTAATAGCTGCCCAGGGACATGAGATGTTCCTTGAATTTTCTCAGACTTCCCAGGAGCAGTTGTGGGAGAGTAGTCAGGTTTAACCTAAATTGTAGTCTTTCCATGGAGATCAGTTAAAGGATTTGGGCAAATCTAAAAAGTGGAAACAGCTTGGGATGGAAAGAGCCTTTTCCTCCCTCTCTCCCTCCCTCTCCTGCCTCCCTCTCCTGCTTCCCACTCACTCAGCAGGAGTTTACAATGCCTTTCACCATGGACTGTCTCAACCACAAGATTTGCTTTCCTCTCCTGGGTACCTGGCTACAGGTGACCTGGGAACTAATGAGAGAAAGACAGACTGTATTTGTATTTAAATTTTCTCTTTAGGTTTTCTAACTAGCTTATCAGCTGCTTTATGGGAGCAGAGGCTGACAGAATGGAGAGAAGCAGTCTTCCCTCAGACTCCCTCCTCCATTTCCCACATTGACTTCCTAATGTAAGGATCTTCTCTTTCCCTGGAGCTTGGGAGTCTGGTTTCTTTTGAGAGTGGGGGGTGATGGGGAGTTGAGTCTGGTCAGCCTTCTTAGATTTGCCCTCCAGCTTTGCCACTTCTAGCTCTGTACTGTGGCAGGTAGCTTCTGTCCTCTGGGCCTTTGTATTTTATGTGTTAGAAGCTGGTGTGGCAGTCAGATGTGATTGTAAATATGAAGTTTCTGGGCTGGTATAGGATCTGGTATAGGATTGGTATAGGATTTTCCAGGGGGCTCCTGAGGTCTGGGAAGAGCCCTGAGAATCCCAGATCCTCCCTCCTTCCTTGATCCTCCCTCCATCCTTGTACTCTCAGGATAGTTAGGTGTGTGCTGGGAGCTGTGCAAATTCACATGTGGTCACTTCCACTGCTGTGGCCTCCCCTACCTCCATCTGCAAAACAGAGAAAGAAGCCTTTTCCTACCTCCCATGAAGTGGTACATGCAGGAGTCCTAGAGAAACTAGCAAACATTTAGTAAATGACAATTGCACTACTGGCAGTGATTGTGCTTCCTACAGGTCATAGTGTACTTGTCTCTGACTTTATAGAACTTGACATGGCTTGGAATTCTTTCCATCTCTCTCTTTCTGAGGAAGTGATTGGAGGGGAAGTGACTTGCTTAATGCTTGGTTACTGCTGGGTCCCATGGAGACAGGGTCTAATCTGAGGTCTGTCCCATTTCAGGCCAGGCTTATGATGTCCTACTACTCCACCTTTAGGGAGACCCCCAAATGACTAGAAATGGATTTTTTTTTCTGATCATGGGGCTTGAACTCAGGGCCTGATTGCTGTCCCCGAGCTCTTTTGCTCAACTCTAGTGCTCCATCACTTTGAACCACAGCTCTACTTCCAGTTTTTTGGCATTTAATTGAACATATGAGTCTCATGGCCTTTTCTACTAGGGCTGGCTTTGAACCGTGGTCCTCAGATTTCAGCCTCTGGAGTAGCTAGGATTATAGACATGAGCCACCAGTACCTAGCAAGATGGAATATTGTGATGTGGTACAAGGTGGAGGATTTCACTGAAGCTCTGCAAGAGTAGGTACTTGTTTTTGAATGAGCACATGAATGACCTTGCCGCTAATTGTTTTTGGTTGAATTATCTTTCCTCCTACCCACGGTAGTATAGGGCCTCTTGCTTGCAATGCAGTTGCTCTATACCTCTACCTCTACACCTCCAGGAAGATGAGATTGATTGAAAACCAAAACAAAACAAACTTATTTATTCACACTACACATTTACTGGAAGGGGTTAAATGCAATGTTGAGGATGAACAGGCAGGAACCAGTTGAAAGTGCTATTCTGCAAGATGATGTTTAGAGCATGATGGTTCTTGGGGGCCCATGTTCTGCAGTGAGAAAACACCTCTTCCAAGTAGGGAAAGAATTCTTTTTTTAATATTAATTTACTTTTTTGTTATTATAGAGGGATTACAATTACATGAGTCAGGTAATGAGTACATTTCCTTTTGTACAGTGTCTTCTATTCCCTCACACTCTCACAGTCCCTCCTGTGTCTACCCACAAGTTGTATAGTTCACTTTCAGTGTCCAGTGAGTTCCACTACTGTACTTTTTCATCCTTTTTCCCTTGAGTTCTGTACCTTCCTCTACAATCCTTTGGAAGATGTATACTCGAATACAGCATACAGAAGGAAGACAGAATCTTCAAAAAATAAGGACTATGAACTAAAAAAGAATTAAAAAATAAAAAGATAAAAAGAAAAGAGATGTCTTGTTTTCATATCTTGGAGTTTGTTTTGATATATATATTATTTTATATAAATACGATGAGGTACTTAGACATTATGCTTTTGTGTTTCTCTCCTAAGAGTATTCTCTTCTGATAGAGAGAAGAATTCTTAAGGACCATGCACTGTCTTCAATCATAAGTGGCACAGGGGCAAGGGGAAAGAGATTGTTTCTTTAGTAGGTAACACTGATTCTCAGAACAAGCTACACAAATCCCCCTTATTGAAGAATGTTGCTCGGGGCTGGGCTTGATTAAAATCGGAAAATCTAAGAGGCTTAACTGTGTGGTTTTGGTTGTGGTAAGAGGAGTGCTTTGCCCTGGTCATAGAGTCTGAAGCTATGGAGGGTCAGGGACAGTGATGTGCCTACCTGACACCCCCTTCTACCAGTGAGGGGAAAGCCTTTGCAGCTTGGCGAGGTAGAAATTGTAAGCTCCTTCCTCCAAGCTCTGACTTGGGCTGGAAGGTTGTGTTGACAGGTGTGTAGCAATTGTCTTGGTCCATGGATTCTGAGATGGGACTGACCTGTTACTCCCAGGCTCCCCAAGCAATGCCCTGATCTACTGAGGGAACATTCTGCTTTTGTGCAGCTCCAGCACAAAGGTACCCTGGTTGGCATCTTCTTATATTAAATTTCTATCAGACAGGGTTGTGAATAGTATGTAGATTGAGTTAGCTAGAGTGTGTTCAGGACAGGACAGAACTCTGCAGGAAGGGATGATACTGCTTTAAAAAGCATCTAATCTGCAGGAACTTGGAGAGGTGCCCACCGGTCCTACCAATGAGGGCCAGAGCTAATTTTGAAGCCCAAGTGGTTTATTAAATAGCAGGAGCATCCCCTTCCCCACCAAGAGAAAATGCTGCAATGGCCTCCAGTGCCATATTCCCTGTAGCACCCTTTGGGAGGATATAAGCAGATTGGCTAGTGCTGGCTCTCTGCTTGGACTCTATGGCCACTATGTCTTCTGGCTGAGGCCCAAGACAGATGATCCTGGCTGGTACATCATTCCTTACTAATTGGGCTGGGTTGAGTTCAGGGCAGAGTTGCCAAGTGGCAGTGACTCCCACTATGAAGTGGAGAGCAACCCTTACCCTCTCACCCTGCTCATGAGGTTCCCACAGGCCCTGGGCCTGGACTATGAGTGTTACTTGGGATGGTGACAGGAAATCCCTGGCTCATGGCCAAATGGCGCAGTGTCTGCTGTCACTCCCTGTCTTGCTTCTACCCCAGCTGGAAGCCCTGCCATACCCTTGCTATAGGCTTCAGTTCTGTGCCCTGACCTTAGTTTGAGGTAGGTTTCCAGGGGAAGGCTTCTTTGAGAGAGCTGACTTTTGTCACATGTTCATCTGTGCCTTGTAATGTTCCTAGCATTCTCCCTGTTCTAGCTCACTTTCTAGTCACTGCTGTTCTCTCTGAAGCTGGCTTGTACTATTCTCATTCATTCCCATCTTGCAGATTAGGACAGAGCTATAGCCCTCCTGGACAGCTGAGGTATGAGGAAGGTTGCTGACTTGAGGTTACCCTATAGGTCCAGCTCGTGTTGACCCCTCCTCTTCTCTGGGATCTTCTCTTCATTTTGCTCCAATGTGAAATACAGGCCAAGTCTCCCTGCCTTTGCCTCTCTGCATCTTGCTCCTTTTAGAGATGTGATTTGCTGTGGAGCCCAGGCTGGCCTTGAATTTAGGATACCTCCCACCTCCCAAATAGCTGGGATTACATGCGATTACAGGTATACAACACCACATATTATTGTTTACCAGAGGAAAATACTGAATTATTTTATTTATTTACTTTATTGGTGCTGGTCCTGGGGCTTGAACTCAGGGCCTGGGTGCTATCCCTAAAGCTTTTTGTTTTATTGATTGATTGATTGATTGATTGAGTGCCAGTCCTGGGGCATGGACTCAGGGCCTGAGCACTGTTTCTGGCTTTCTTTTTGCTCAAGGCTAGCACTCTACCACTTGAGCCACACTGCCACTTCTGGCATTTTCTGTTTATGCGGTGCTGAAGAATTGAACCCAGGGCTTCATGAATACAAGGCGAGCACTCTACCACTAAATGCCCCCTCCCTTCCCCCAAGCTTTTTTACTCAAGGCTAGCATTCTACCACTTGAACCACAGCTCCTCTTCTGGATTGTCTGGTGTTTAATTGGAGGTAAGAGTCTCATGGACTTTTTTTGCCTGAGCTGGCTTTGAACTGAGATCTTCAGATTTCAGCCTCCTGAGTAGCTAAGATTATAAGCATGAACCACCAGCGCCCGGCTGTTTGTTTTTGGCACAGGGTCTCATTATGTATCCCAGGCTGGCCTTAAACTTGTGATCTTCCAGTCTCAGCCTTCTGAGGGCTGGACTTCCAGGCATATGCCACTTTATCGGCTCCATTTCTTCTAAGGATTTTAGGTTGGGCCTCATGCTTGCTAGGCAAGTGCTTTTCCACTTGAGCTATGTCACCAGCCTGTCTTGCAGTCCTCCTACTTATACTTCCCATGTAGCTAGGATGACAAGGTTAGTACCACCAGGTTAGCTTTACTTATTTGCCCTCGACAGTAACAACTCTGCATTTATAAACATACACTTATCAACAGGTTGAAGAAATTGAAGCAGAGCATCAACTAAAACTATTTGATAGAAGTAGATTTGTGGGAAGAATAATATGACTTTGGCTTATCTCACTGTGTCTTTTTTTCCAAAAATTTAAAATAGCTGTACAAAGGGGTTTCATTTCAACATGTCCGTTAATAGGTGTAATGCACCGTGATCAATGACTTTTTGTTGGTCGAGGGTCTCATACATATTTTTGTCCAGATGGGGCTGCCCTTAAATCAAGATCCTCAGATCTGTAATCTCTGGGATTACATATGTGAGCCACTGTGTCTGGCCCTTCCCATTTCTTCTTGACAGCTGCTCTGGGCTAAAAGAAAGCACTTTGCAGAGGTTATCACAAGAAGAAAGGCAGATCTTGCCTACCTGAAAATGAGAAGAATAGGGCTGGTTGCTCTGAGGGGAAGTGAGGGCAGCAGCAAGAAATCCTGGGATAGGAACCAGATCAGCGATATCTGAGTGCACCACAATGTAGGGGGTCCTCAGCCAGGTTTCTTATACTCTGCAGTATTCTGGAATTGTTAGAGTAGTTCAGGACAGTCGTAGGGATGTAGCTCTGGTGAGCATGTTGCTAAAGCTTTGCCTTCCCCTGATGAAACAGCCCAGCTTTGAGCCAGGGAGTCCTAGATTTGAATCCAACTCTTCTCCTGAGTGACTGACCTCTTGTAGATCATTCAACCTCTATGCTTCAGTGTCCTCTTTAGCAGTTGAGGGTGTAGTACATATACTATGGACTAAGTTAAAGCTTTAACCCTCAGTGGGATGGTATTTGGAGATAGGCCCTTTAGGAGGTAACTAGGTTTAGTGAGGCCACGAAGGGAGGGGGCTCTACAGTGAGATTAGTCTGCTTAGAAGAGACACCAGAGAAACTGCTCTCTGTTTCACTATGTGGGTTCACATAGTGAAGAAAGTGGCTGATTATAAGCCTGGAAAAGCTCTCCACCGAAGGGGCTGGGGATATAGCCTAGTGGCAAGAGTGCCTGCCTCGGATACACGAGGCCCTAGGTTCGATTCCCCAGCACCACATATACAGAAAACGGCCAGAAGCGGTGCTGTGGCTCAAGTGGCAGAGTGCTAGCCTTGAGCGGGAAGAAGCCAGGGACAGTGCTCAGGCCCTGAGTCCAAGGCCCAGGACTGGCCAAAAAAAAAAAAAAAAGGTCTCCACCGGAAATCACCATGCTGTCATGCTGCTCTTATTGCTCCAGAACAATCCAACCTCTAGAACTATGGTCTGCTTTTTAATACCTGAGCTTGTGATAATTTGTTATAGCAGCCTGAACAGACTGAGATAAGGCATTAAGAACATCAATGATGTAGTGCATGTTGGCCTGTGGTAAGCACAAGTAGGGTACGCCTTCAATGGCTGTGATAATGGCCATGATTAGTGGTGGGATCTTGGGTGAGTTGCTCCCCTCGCTGAGCCCATTCTTTCCTCTAAAAACAAGGTCAAAGGACTGTACACACAGGGCTGTGGCCAGTCTTAGATGAGACGATGTAGGCTGAGGGCTTGTAAACCACTGGAAGAGGCTGGGTTTTTATGGAATAGCACCACTGGGAAGTTTGGCAAAGGGCAGTGTGGAGTGGAGTATGAGAAGCTCTGCCAGAGCAGCAGGCCAGAGGGCATCCTGTTGGACCACTCTCCACCAGTCCTCTCAGAAATTTGTTCTAATTGTGCAGCAGCGTTTGGTTCACCAATACCCTGGTGGCAGTGACCGTACAGAAGTCCAGGTTCCACCTCTGGGGCTCTGAGCTCACCAGTGGCTATTTACAGAATGGTCATCAGACCATGGCCTACCAGAGGCGTGTGTGCCTGGAAGACAGGGGTACAGCTGGCAATCAGAGTGGCTAGGGTACTTGCAGAATGTGCCACTAAGAAACTTGAGTTACAAAGTAGCATCTCAGGGTATAACAAAAGCTGCTGTTTGGGGAGAGGGAAAGGTTAAGACATAGAGCTTCAGTTGGCACAAATTCCTGCCTCCTGACATCAGAGACTTAGGAGTGTCAGGATGGAAAATCCCTGCTTGGAAAGCCCGCTGCACCATCCTCTGGAGTGTGTTTTGAGGGACAAAGGGACATTGCTGTTTCATTGTCTTTTGAGTCACAGCTGAGGTTGATCCTACCTCAGACACCCCACAAGCAGAGCCTCCGGTGGGGCATGTGCCTGAGAGAGTTTATGGGGCTTTCTGGTTGGTTCTTTAATTGTGTCCTGTTTGTTTACTGTCTGGTCTGGAGAAGGGATGGGTGGGTGGGGTAGGGAGTCCTTGGAATGTTGGCCTGGTTAGTGCAAACAGCTTCTTTGGGTCAGAAGAGGGCAGACGTCAGAAAAGGTTGTAGAGATTGGGAGGTTTCCAGATGTCAGAGGTTTGGTCTGGTCTCCAGATTAACTAGGCCCTAGCCCTGCTCTGGGTCCTTGTACTTTTCAAAGAGAATTGGCTACAGTGATTAGAACCGTGGGTATTTAGCCTAGTTCCACCTTGCTTGAGCTCTGTTGGTGACCACAGCACAGTTTCTCCGGCCCCTTCCTCCTCCTTCCTCTTTCTCTTTGTCTTCCTTCCTTCCTTCCTGAATTCCCCCCGGCCCCCCCCATTGTTACAAATACTGGGGTTTGAACTCATGGATTAGCACTTTCTAGGCAGAGACTCTACTGCTGTGTCATGCCTCCAGCCCATTCAGCAGGTTTCTTAACCTCTTTGTGTTTCTTAGTGTTCATCTGTGTATAATAATATTAGTAGGAGGTATCTTAGGCTTTTGTTAGATGAAGTGATGTGATCCATGCACCAGCATTTGGAGCAATGTCCAATAAAAAGTGAAAAGCACACCTTAACTAGACTGGCAAGAGATGTGGAAGATGGGCAGGTCCTATCAACAAGCTGCTTCTCCTTCCTCTATGATGTTGTCTAGTGCAGCTTCATTGGCCTGGACTGATCCTGGAGGTAAGGCCAGGCCATTTGTAGGGGTGGAACAGATAGTGGGGATGAAATCATGGCCACGAAACACTCATCGCCTGGGTTGGGGACTCAGAGACAGACAAATGTCCCTAGAGGAGGACAGAGCCAGCCTGCGACATTGTGTTTTGAAATATGAAAAGAGGTGTCGTGGGTGGTAGTGGTTGGCCTGCATGTGCTAGTTGGCTGGAGTAGAGGTAGGCAGTAATATGAAGGCTCATGAAGGGTCTTGAATGCCGAGCTCAGGAACGCCTGACTACCCAGAAGCATGGGAGCCCCTGAGGAATCTCTGGCAAGGTGACCTGCTCAGACTTGCATTGCTGTCTTTCTTGCACTTTCCTCACTAAATGAGTTATGTTTGCATCATCATCTATGCTTCTACTCTTAATGTCCTCCCCACTTCCTGGGTAATGTACAAAGGTCCATGTCCTACCTCCTCTTGTTGGGAGAGAGAAGGAAGGCAATCAGAGTATGTTGTGGATAGGATGCCACCTCCAGGATGCACTGTTCCTAGTCCTATGTGGTTGACTTGAAGGTCTGACTCCCAAGATTAAGGGAGGAGGGAAGGAATCTTTAGGACAAAGAGACCTTCAGAACTTCTGATTGGTTCCAGTGGGACTTGGCATGGATTAATGGAGAGAAGGTGTGTGGAGGGTGGTGGGAAGGGAGTTGCAGGTGGCATGACAAGCATGGGCAAAGAAGCAGAATGGGCAAACAAGGTAGTCTCTATAAGGAGCAGCAACGTGCCCCTGGACTGAAGGGTGAAAGGAGAGGAGAGTAAAGAAGGAAGTCAGAAGCTTAAGCACGGGCCAACAGCAGGTGGCGAGGATGGGGCTGTGACATCAGGAGTTTATTTCTCTGTAAGTAACAGGGACCACAGAGAGATTTGGTTTGTGCTTTAGTAATATTGATTTTTGCCCACACCAGTCTGTAGAGAAAGAACAAGGAGTAAACTTATTGATGTTTAATTAAGATGGGGGTGGGTAGCAGGTTCTGTGCTTGCAGAAAAGTAGCTTGTTATTTGAAACCATTGTAAAAATCCTTAGAGATTTCTGGTGTAATGAAGGAGGCAATATTTATACCATAGATTCTTTAAAACTTGGGTTTCAAGTGGAGAATAGCATAATTTATTTCTCCTGGTGCTTGATCTGAGATCCCAAGGGAAAGAACAGGAAGGAATTAGTGAGCTCTATATTACAATTTAATTGCTTAAAGGAAAATATTATTTTTTATTGTTAACCATTAGCTGCTTCTGGTTTTATTAAAACTCATTCTATGCTGGAGCACAGCATTAGCCACTTGAAGCTTGCTGGTTCCCAGGGTGTGAGGGGTGTGTGTGTGTGTGTGTGTGTGTGTGTGTGTGTGTGTGTGTGTGTGTAAAACCCTCAGAATTGTCCCGCCTTGTAAACTGAGGATCCCTGCTGGGCTCTGGGTACTCTAGAATTCTTGCACCTCAGACATCTGTACTTGGGCACAGGCTGGAGTTCTGCCCTCAGTGAAGGTTCTACCCTCAGTGGTTCTAGGAAAGGCCCTTGCTCCAGGTCTGGTAGTCTGAGCCTCTCCTTAGATGGGTGTGTCTAGTTATATTGCTTAATCTGCTTATACTGGAGAAGTATAAGCTGGGGTAATTGCTAGGAGTAAATGATAAACTGCATGTGAGCCAAATACCCTCATTTTCAGTAGGTGCTCAAAAACAGCTAGAATATTCCTGCTCTAGGCTCCAAGCTTCTATCTGCCCGAGTCCTCCTAAGAAGGCCAGCCTAAGCCCTGCCTTGCCACCTTCTTGCACAGGATCTGAACCTCTCAGTATCCAGGGTACAGGGAGGAAGCTAAGGTCAGTGACATCTGTTGTATGACCTTCACTGTTGACTGCCTGCTCTGTGCCTGGCTGTGTGGTGTTCCCACATACAAGTCCTCCCTCCATGCAGGGAGGGCCCAGCTGGACTGATGAAGAAATAAGGCAGGTAGGTAACCCGTGATAGTGTATAAAGTGGTTAGGATGAGCATCTTGGCCTGTCTGTGTGTCCAGGAGGCTCCTCTTGGAGTTTCCTGGGTGACCACAAGGTGGAAATCGTCTTTTCCCAGAGTCTCAGTGACCTTCTGCCACCTTTGAAAGTGTGCCCTGTCCTCCTTAATTCTGGTCTTTGCAATTCCTCACTTTCACTTTTGACTTAGAGTTGGTGTTTCTCATGAGTCCACTTCTTGGGACTTTACCATGACCTTGGCAGCCTTTTGCTTGGTTTACAGATGGGGATTTGGGTTGCAGAGTCCAACTGGGAGCAGTGCTCTGCCAGTCAGGGCTTTGCAATCAGATGTGGTCCTATGGTGTGGATTGTGATCTTCTCCAGATTTTTAGGAATCCTGGTCCCATTGTATGAGATGGTAAGGGGCCAGCTACAGTGGCCAAGTATAACCTCCTACCTAGATGGCCACCTGGTCCCTTCCTGCCCCATGACTCGTACTGACCTTTACACAGGGACTGTGTCCTGAACATTTGGTGTTTGCGAGTAACTTTGTGGCCTAGTGTTTTCAAGGCAGCCTCATTTACTGTGATTATGAGATGAGTGGCTGCTGCTGGAGTCTCTTGTTTGTATGCTGGATGGTGCTGAGGTTCCTGAGGTCACTCTGTATGCAATAATTCTTGTAACCCCAAGCCCAGAGTCTGAGCTCTTGAATGGTCTGCTCAAGATGACAGTCAGCAGAGAAGCAGCAGAGCTGCCTGGAGTCCCCCAGCACCTGCCAGCCTGCACTTTCTTCCTGAGTGTACTGCTTGCTTCTTTTTCTAGGTACCCTCAGCATGAGCTCAGTTAGTGACCTGTCCTTTTGATGCACAAAAGCTCTTCTGAGCTGGCTGCCAAATGCATGGACATTGGGGCTGTACCACCAAAGGAAAAGGAAGTGAGGGACTAGGGCAGGGCCAATATCTTGAAGAAAGGAAATGCAGAGCCTCTGAGCCTATGGAATGACTCTGTTCTTACCATTTATTATTATATGCAGTTTACTTTACTATGACAGTCCTTGTCATCCCTCTTTTGCCAGTGTCCCAGCCACAGCTCCCCTGCTAGCACTACACCCCCTCTACTTTCCACTGGTACCCATACCCTTTCCTGCCCACTTTCATCAATTTGGCTCATTCCTCTTTAAGGCTCATTTCAAGGCTACCAGAAGATGTCCTTGATATCCAGCTAGATCAGAGCCCCTTCTCAGGATTCCCAGTCCCTCAAGTATCCTTCCACAGGGATTTTCTGTCTTTCTGACCTGGTAATAGTCTACAGAGGTGAGGGCCATTGTTTTGTCTTCCTTGGGACCCCATTGTCCAGCATTGAACCTATCTGGGGCCAATGCCCAGGAAAACTTGGCCAGTGTTTAGTAATGATGGCACTTCTTCATGTTCAAATTCTACTGCTGTCTGTTTCTCAAAAGTACTTCACATATATCCCACTGAGTAGCACAACAATATGGAAAGCTAGGTGTAGAACATCAGGCGTTGTGGTGTGTTTTTCATGGGAGAAAGCCAAGTCTTAGGATACATGCATATACACTGGGACATGATAAATTACATAAGATTCTAGACATTCACACACTGAGGCCAAAGGAGGATATGAATAAGAGATGTTGACAAAGGCTCAGTAGCTTATGTGCAGATGATCATATAAAATAATATTCTGTGAAATGAACTCCAAGAAAAGGAAACAAGAGACTTTTTTACTTGCCATTGTTACTGTTTTTGTTTTCTTTTCATTTTTTCTTATCTGTTAGTTTGTATTTGTGAGGGTAAAGGAGGGCACAGAAAAGAGGGAACAAGGGTGAACAGATACAACAGTGGTACTCACTAGACACTGTGTGCAAACTGAATTGTACATTGTGCAGGTGGGTATGGGAGGGAAAAACTGAAGGAAAGTGATGGAAGGAGAGACATAGTTCAAAAAGATTGTACTCATTACTCATTATCTGATTCATGTAACTGTAACCCCTCTATATATCAACTCTACAATAATGATAAAAATAAAAAAAAAACGAAGCTATTCAGTGTGATGCATTGAGTTTTCTGCAAGAAATGGGCATGGGTGGTGCCTCCTTTGAGGCACCCACACCCTCATGGCCAGGACTGCTTGTAATCAATTGCCTTTTCCCCCACTGAGCTCATGCTGTTGAGGGAATGGAAATTTGCATCTGTGGGTGGGGGTAAGAGGCTGGGGTGGCTCTGGCTGGGGTGCTATGGGGTCAGAATGGGGTGGATAGGCTGGGGGAGCATGCCAGAGAAGACTTAGATGTTCTGGCCTTGGCCCCATGGGTTGCTAAAAGCTGTCCTCGTGGCCATCAGTTGCCTGTGCACATGTCTGGGTACCTAGGAAGCTCAGGGTGGTCAGGAGCCCTGTCTGATCAGAAGAAATCATTGCAATCTGATCAGAGAAAATCGTTTTCTTTCTCTGCCTTGGTTTCCACATATGTAAAAGGGATGGTAGTATGTACAGGTGAGATCATTGGGAAGCTCAGGTACCAAATGGTGTCTGGAATACAATATCCTGGGTGACCCAGGGATCTCTCCTTTGCAAAGTGGAGCTGTCTTCTAATCTGCTTGTCTCCCTGTACATGAGGGGGAGGTGAACGGTCAAGTGCTGTGCACCTGTGAAATCATATCTTCTTTTAGGAGGGGGCAGAGGGAGGTAGATGTGGAGGGACAGAACTCCGTAGTGCAGAGAAGATCCCTCCAGGGTCATGCTAATGGACAGGCCAGCTAACTGGTGAGGACAGAGCATCTCCAGCCACAGCAGGTGGCTGTGAGGGCCGAGGGATGAGCTGTGCTGCCTTCTCAGGTGGCAGTGCTTGTCGGGAGGACTTGATCCTGCAGGAACCTTAGACAAGCATGTAGTTCCAACTGAGGTGGTTTGAATTCTCCCAGCTTCCCTGTTCTGTCCCGTACTTTCATACAACACTAGATCAGGCACAATGGCAGGTTAATGTGAGGGTTAATGAACCCTGTGAGGGTGATATAAGAGTTAATGTATGTAATACACATAGTAAGTGCTCAATGATTCTTAGAGTTTTACTATTATTGTTACATTCTTTATATTATTACTACATTCTTTCCACACATCTCAAGGACATTGGATCCCACTTACTGTTTTATGGCTGTTCTAAGTACTTTTATCCTTCAGGCAATGGGGAGCCATGGAGGATTTTTGCGCTAGGATATGACATAAAGTTGTGCTCCAGCATGATCCATCTGGCAATGCGTTTAAGCCTCATTATGTGGTATAGTTAGTTCCAAAGGGGGGTTATTGTCTTATGGTGTTTAAAATCGCTTTCCAATCCTTTCTTCTTTAATAGGGAGGAAGAGAAATTGGATAAGAAGGAAAAGAAAGACAGGAAGTTGAGCAGGGGTGCCATCAAGAGGTGTGGCATGCTGTGGCATCAAAGAAAGAAATCATGATTCTGGGTGATAGAAAACCAAAGAAGACTTCCTGGAGGAGGAGACATTCAGCTTAGATAGTACAGAATGGGACAGACTCAAAAGGTGATGAGTTTCAGGTGAGAGAGTTAGGTACAGGGAGACAGCATTTATCTCAGAGCTTGTACTTGGTAGTTCCCAGACAGACTTATTACTGCCTGGTGTCAGGACCCAGGTCTATGATAACAAGTGCTTGGCCCTCCCTCCTGTCCTTCCCCTGGTGGAAAGTAGATGATCAATGGCCAGGTGATGTAGGAAAAGCCAGATAGAATTGAAGAGGCTGGCCTGGGTCCTGAGGCCAGGATTACATCCACCCTGTCAGTGGATGCCCTTAGGAAGGCCTTGGCTCTGTGGGATTACTGCCCAGGGAAAAACTCTATTGGGGACTGATGCCCATACTGAGGTGGAGAGTTGAGCTAGTTAGTGTCTCTCAAGTCTCTCTGGAATGGTTGAGAACAGGTAATGAAGAATCCTGGAGATCTGGCTTCTTTCTTGCTTCCTTCTCCCCCAGTCAGGCCCTGGAGCTACTTCCCTTCTCTGAAGAGGCCAGTGGCTACTTCCATGTCCAGCTTTCTTGCCTGGCTCTGATTCTGGCTCTCATCTCACCTGTTTACATCCTTGGAACCTTCACTTCAGGAAATTTTGGCTTTTCCTCAAGCTTGGCCCCTTACAATCTGTGTGGCCTTAGATAGATAAGTCACTTGACCTCTCTGAGCCTCAGTGTCCTCATTGGCATTAGAATAGCTCCTGCGAATTTTTATACACTATGCTGGAACTCACTGTACTGTCAGAACAAGAAAAGAGCTTTTTACTATCGGAAATTTCAGTTAGGTGACAGACAGTGACTCTGCAGGACATAGTCCTACCTCTTAGTCCTTTGGAATATGGCACAGTAAACTTACCACTCCACCCCACTCCATCAAGGCCACCCTGACTTCTCTATCCTTAGAACATACTACATGTTCTTAGGCTTCAGTGCCTTTGTACAATCACATTCTTCTAGGCTGGAGAACTCCTATTTATCGCTCAAAACCCAGCACAATTTCCTCTTTGAATCCTTTGATAGAGCCTTTCTTTTTCTTCCTCCTCCTCCTCTGCCTCCTTTTTTTTTCTTGAGACAGAGGCTTGGTAAGTATCGCAGGAACTGTGATCCTCCTCAGTATCCAAAGTGGTGTATTATCCTGCCTGATATTCTTCCATTCCTTTCAAGCAGCCAGTTACTAGACCAGGTACAAATACCATGCCCCCTACTGTCTCTCGTTCATCTGCTTTTCTTGCTGGCTCTCAAAGGCTGTGAACTTCCTAAGGTGAGAGAGTAAACTTGATTAATTGGGGTCTCTAGTGCTCAGCTCACCATCTGCTACAGACCACAAGACCCTTTCTTCTGCTGTACATTTTGCTTATTTCCCACCTGCTCCTCTTTCCCCACCAAAAGGGAAAAGACAGCTGTGACTGAAGATAAAGTAAGTTCCATGGGAGAGAGGCTTGGGAGATTGTGGAGGTGGAATGGCTTGATCCAACAACTGTTGTATGGAACTGAATAGTAGGAAGGAGCCATGACTTGATCTGGCAGTATCCTGTCCCAGAATGACTGTTAAGGACCCATCCTCCCTCCCTTACTTTCCCAGATTTGTGGTAAGTAAACATTGCTTCCCCCACTTGGGAAACTGGAGAACAGAAGGAAACCCACCTGAGCACCCACAGTCTAGCAGAAGAGAGAGAAGAAGCATGACTATAAGCAGATGATTCAGTGATGGATGTGGATGTCAAAAATTGAGCAGGGTAGCCCTCTGCCTGCCTTGAGAGTAAGCAGGGGAGGTGTAAATGACTTGATTGATAATGACATCCTAGTGAATGTCAGGTCAGGGTGAGTTTCTACAGAGGCTGTGCTGGAAGCACATTCTGGGGCCCATGTAGCTGGGCAGTGGTGACTGCGATCTAGCAGCTTGGAGGGCCTGACTCAGTGGAGAGCCAGACTCAATGGAGGCTGATGGTGTGATAACCATGGTCAAGGCCAAAGTCTCCAGGGTCTGGGCACAGCTGGATCTGCTTCTGGAGACTGACACACTAGATGAGGAAGATGGGGGCAAGGAAGGCGACGGGTCAAGGTGGATAGGGACAGCAGACTCGGGAAATGATTGCTGGAAGTAGAGAAGGAGTAATTTTAGTTTTCGCATGGAGAGCCAGCTGCTAATCAGATTGTAAAAATCAGGTACTGGGGTTTTTGCAGCAAACACAGCAGATCAAAGCTAGGGTCGATTAGGCACTGATTAAACATTGCTGAGGAGGGTCAGACTCATTATGGAGGAATGTACACAGGCCAGCAGCATTGACGGGGGATAATAACAGATCTTGCTGGCTGCACAGACAGTGTGGCGCTCTGGGGACGAGTCCTCCACCGTGAGGCAGCCACAAGGAATGGCATGGCCGCAGGCTGCCACAGAGTGGGACTTTGGGTGTGTGTGGTAGCATAGTGGGGCATTGGGTGCCTTTCCATGGCCTCTTTGCAGTCTGTTGAGTGGGACAGTCTTCAATCTGTGAGCTGTTGGAGGTCAGGCAGGACATGTACCTTCTGCCGTGATGTGTCCTTAGTCCTTTCTGTGTATGTGATGTTACCTCTTCTGACATTTACCTCCAAGGACTCCTCTGGGAAGCTATCCCTACTCCCAGTCCAGGATAGGTGTCTCCTCTTGGCTCATTAGTCTCATTCCTTTGGGTTGTCCTCCTGAGAGAATGTGAGTTCCTTGATGGCCTGTGCATCTCATGCCCTTGGTGACCAGCTCAGAACCAGGAATGGAGCAGATGGCTGTCTGTGTTCACAGATCTGGGCAGAGCCAAGTTCCTGGAACCACTCAGCTTGGCTTGGCTCTGCTTCTTGCCCTGGGAGGAGCTCAGACTTGTATACAGTGAGGCAGGCGATTCTACCAAGCTGGTATGGTGCCTATAGACAGGAGATTCATAGAGAGGAACAAGGGGAAAAAAAAGCCTGGATTTGACCTTGTGGGCACTAGGAAGTTATTGAAGGTTCTTGAGTTCAGGTATGTAGGGTCTGAGTTTTCTTCTCTGTGTGAGGAGGATCCCTCTGAGCTATGCTGGGGGTATGACTTCTACTAACTGCTTTACCTAGCATTACGAAGGGCAGTTCACAAGAGCTGGGCTGGCTCTCACTACAAAGATGCCACATTAACCTAGAGATCAGAAGAGCAGGGAGGCCTATGAGAGCTTTGGGCCTTCCCAGAGTTTGGCTAGTCTGAAAGCAGGCCAAACTTTTAGTTTACACTTTCTACAAACACATACCTCTACATGCCAGCCCTGGTTCTGGATGTTCTGAGGTGGTGGGAGGGGCTGCTGGGACCCAGGAATGTTCTGTGGACAGGTGCTCATCACCTGAGGGTATGTACCTCAGAACTATTTTGCACCTTGGACCTATGTTCTCTGGAGTCTGGCTAAGTCCTTAAGAACTTCACCCTTGGACTGGGAATATGGCTTAGTGGTAGAGTGTTTTCCTAGCATGCATGAAGCCCTGGGTTTGATTCTTTAGTACCACATAAACAGAAAAAGCCAGAAGTGACACTGTGGCTCAGGTAGTAGAGCTCTAGCCTTGAGCACAGAGAGGCTCAGGAACAGAGCCCAGGCCCTGAGTTCACGTCCCCAGGCTCTGAGTTCAAGCCTCAGGACTGTGAAGAAAAGAAAAGAATGTCACTCTCTTACCCTATGCACAATCTTGCATCAAGAGGGGACACTGGATGATACAGTTTTAAGAAGCACCTTCTTTGTTTGCAACCCCCTCTGTATATTGTATATGAGGTCTGGATGTGTACCAGTAAGAAGCTCTGAGAGCATCTTGAAAAAAGGGAACATAGCATGTTGTACTAAAGTACAGCTAGGGGGCTGGGAATGTGGCTTAGCAGTAGAGTGCTTGCCTAGCATGCATGAAGCCCTTGGTTCAATTCCTCAGCACCACATAAACAGAAAAGGCCAGAAATGGCGCTGTAGTTCAAGAGGTAGAGTACTAGCATTGAGCAAAAAGAAGCTCAGGGATAGCACCAAGGCCCTGAGTCCCAAGCCCCAGGACAGGCAAAAAAAAAAAAAATTAAAGTAGCTGAGTGAGAAATGAACTCCCTTGGCCTCTCTGCGACTCTTGGCGTTTAAAGGAAGGAACACAAAAGCCCAAACCTCCCATCTGGAATGTGGACACTTCATCCATCTACATCTCTGTCTCCCTCTAGGCCATAACTGTCTAATTTGAGGAAAAGATTCAGCACTAAGCCCCAGTAGAATAAGGTTGATTATGACACTGAGCTTCATAAAATTGTTTCTGTCCTGGCTGAATCTTGGGCCTGGAAGGGACTATTCAGAGCCCTTGTCCTTCCATTCTAGCTCCTCCTCATGCCCAGATCCCTCCTGTAGCATCCTGAGCAAGTGGCCACACACAGTGTTCTTAAGCATCTTCCAGGGGCAGGTGCTTGATACTTCCTCAGTGTACTTCCTGGGAACGGTGATTCTCCCTCTGTGGTCCCTTAGTTACAGGGTCCTTTATTTCACTTTTCTGCTAAGTATGAGGCCTTCTTCTAGGGTTAGAAAAACAGGAGCTGAGGATGCTGACATCCTTGTTGACATCTCTAGTGCTGATTTGTGTGCATGGTCTCATTCAACCCTTATGAAACCTCTGCAGTAGGAGGATCCATCATCACCCCCTTTCAGAGAGGAGACTGCAGAGGTAGAAAAACTTGTCTAGGTTATGTGGGTAGTGAACAGCAGGGCTGCACCTGGAACAGGATCCTTAACTATCTTAATTTCTACTCCTTGTCACTGCTCTACCACTAGCTGATGGGACTTGGGTGGGAAGTTCAAGCTCTGCAGACTGCCTGCATGGATTACCAGTTACATTAATTTGATGGGATTATCATCCTAAGAGAGCTGTCAAGTATTAATGCTCCAGTGAGTGGTCATGAGCAATGCTCAGGGGTGTTTAGTAGTTAGGTGGAGAGTAGAATAGCATCTCCCAGAAGTAAGACTCCAGTCTGTATATTCCAGCACTGAGTTCACCTTTTTTTTGTCCCTTAGTACCTTTGCACTTGAATTAGAATGCTTTTCTTCCCCCCAGTACAACCTTTGAACTTTTCTTATGTTTACCTTCATGCCATTTCTGCAGGGAACTTCCCTGGTGGCTCTCAAAGCCCCTGTGTACACCCTTCATACTTCTAAAGCTCTGTGTTTCTTTGTAGGATTCCCTGGATATGCTAGGTTATTACTGAATTCTAACTTCAATGCAGGGACACCCATTTGGCCCATCATTATGCCAGGCCACTCTTTCTTCTAGGTTCTCCATCTCTTCCTCTGGAATGGCAAAGATGGTGGAGAGAGACTTTACTCCTTCCCATCTAGCACATTCTCAAGTTCTCCTGTTGTATTATGTGGAAAGACAGTCCCTTCCAGACCAGCCAAAGGGCAGAGGGCTCTCCCAATCCTTCTCTTCTCACTGACCCCCCTGGCTTTGTGTTATTGCTCATTAGGATTCAGTTCAGACAGCACTGTGATGTGTGCCATTTATAAGCAATCCCAACTGCCCTGGGAAGGAACCTTCTGCCTGGGAGGGGGAAGATGCAGGGCCACCCCAGGACCTTAGCTATTTCTTGGGGCCTTACATCTCTCTGAGGGTTCATGTGACACAGGCATCCCACTGGAAGGTCTGATGATGTCCACTTTGTTTTCAGCATGTCTCATAACAGGCTCTGACCTCCTCCAAGGGACATAGGGACAGGGAGGTTCTCCTTTCACCCATGAGCCATGCACACCAGGGCCTGCCAGGTGGTGGAGTAAAGGAGCAGTCATGGGGTGGAGTTGGGGTGCTGAAGTGTTGTGGACAGGAAGCATCTGTGCAGGGTTGGAATGGCCCCATTGGCCCTGTGCCAGGAGTTTATTGCATGTGGCATAGCAATTTCAAATTTCCTTTATTCTCCAAAAGCCGATGAATTAGTTGAAAGATTAAGAACACTTGCAGAGTAGCCTACAAAGTGGTTTAAGTTAGTGTAGCGTAAACTCAGCACAGGAGCATGGGACAGACAATAGTTGAGGGGTATGTGTAGATCTACAAGAGAGGTGGGGAAATCAGGAAAGGGAGTCTGAGTACAGCTTCTCCACCTGTCCTCTATGTAACCCTGAGCCTGTTTGGGGGAGGCTGAGATGCCCATCATAAGCTCCGAGGGAAGGTTCTTGGGAAGTAGGGTTGAGTGTGGGCTGGGTAACTACGGTTCAAGCTCACTGTATCTTACCTGCCCTCCTTGATAGTTTGTGGAAAGAAACCTGGTCCTGAAGCTTTGGGATTTCAGAAAATCCAGTCCCTTTTTTCATCACATTGGGATGAGGAAAGGGACCAGTGATTGGGTGTTCTTTGTTGGCTACCTCTGGTGTGGGAACACAGCTTTGCCCAATTGGTGGCATTTATCTTCTCCACTCACAGTTTTTCATAATTTTCTCCCATCTCTGTGGCAGGTCCAGGCCATTCTCCTGGCTGTAGCCAACATTTCACACCCACTAGACATTGTCACTAAGGAACATTGAGGCCAGTGAACAGCTGTTATAACAGCCTGGAAAGGGATGACGAGGCCTGAGATAGTTTCAGTGAACCATTCAGTCCTTGTCCACTGTGGCTATACTTATGACTCTGATAAGCAGCACTGGGAAATGTGTGCCATGTGCCAGTGACCCAGTTCACACACTTCTAAGTGGTCCCGTGTTGTTACTTAGCCCTGCTATTGTGAGGGAGTCCTCGTTTCCTGGTGCACGTGAGGTGCCAGATCAGTGGAGATACTATCACTTTTTCCTTAACTTAGTTGCAGAAACAAAGGCTCCTGTGGATCTGAAGTTGGGGAGTGCAGCCTGTACTCTTTGCTCTAACCCAGGCTCAGTGTCAGTGTGGTCAGGCCCAAGGCCTGGGAAGCATAATGTAGCTGTGTGAACTGTGGAGATTATCTTGCCAGTGTCTGCTGCTTGTAGACAAGTCGGAAGGTGGTAGACGTGTGCTATGATTTATAGATACTCACCTTAGGTGCATTAAGGAAGGAGCTCTTGTCCACAGTGAATTCTGTCTTTAAATATATCTTGTCCCCCAAATGGGTATGTTTTCTGGGCAGATGAACTTTTTTTTTTTTTTTTTTGGCCAGTCCTGGGCCTTGAACTCAGGGCCTGCGCACTGTCCCTGGTTTCCTTTTGCTCAAGGCTAGCACTCTGCCACTTGAGCCACAGCGCCACTTCTGGCCATTTTCTGTATATGTGGTGCTGGGGAATTGAACCCAGGGCCTCATGTATACGAGGCAAGCTCTCTTGCCACTAGGCCATATCCCCAGCCTGCAGATGAACTTTAAAACCTTCTCTGGTATGGACAGGAAGATGACTCCTGCATTTCCAGGTTGCTTACAACAATCTCTCCCATTACTCAATTTACTACTCAAGGTGAGGGAGTTTTATTATTTCTGTTTTATAAGAGAAGGAAGAGACTAAGTATCTTTTCCGTGATACAGCTCTCTCAGTAGCAGAGATCTTTGGCTGTCTGCTTTTGTCCCAGCACCCAAATCTGGTACCGATGCCAAGGTCCTATGCTTATAAATGGATAGTGTCTTCTTTTTCATACATGGCTGGCATTATGGACAGAAAATTAAGTTTGCCTAATTTTTGGGGTCTCTGTGTTCCCATCTATGATACAAGGAGAAGTCTTTCTCCTTGCCTTTTCTTAAAAGAACAGTAAGAGAAAATGCTGTACTTGATGTGAAAAAAGTTTTAACCAATTAATAGCTGAGACATGATAGACAACCTTTTAGACTCTTTCTGTGAATAGAGTTAGTGGAAACCTCCTTCCTTCTCTTTTCCTCCTTCCTTCCCTATATCCAGACCTTCTTCTTCCATTTGCAAGCTTTCTTTGTGTCCTGTTGTGGGTTTGGGGACTTGGAATATATAGCATGTTATTTTTTTTGTTATTGTAGAGTTGATATACAGGGGAGTTATAGTTACATGAATCTGGTAATGAGTAATGTGTACAATTCTTTTTGAACCATGTCTTGTCTTCCATCACTCTCTTCCAGTTTTTCTCTCACATCCTCACCAGCAAGATACCCAGTTCATTTTCCACATAGTGTCTGTCTAGTGAGTATCACTGTTGTATTTGTTCCATCTTTTCTGTGCCCTCCTATACCCTCCCAAACACAAACAAATAAGACAAAAGGAAAAGAAAACAAAAAGAGCAACAATAGCAACTAAAAATATCTCTTGTTTCCTTTTCTTAGAGTTCATTTCATAGAATATTATTTTATATGATCATCAATCTGCACATAACTATGAGCCTTTGTCAACTACTCCTATGCATATCCTCCTTTGGCCTCAGGGTATGAATGTTTAGAGTCCCATACAATTTATCATGTCCCAGTGTGTGTGCATATATGTATATATGTGTATATATGCATATGCATATATATGACTCAGCAATCCCACTCCTGGGTATTTATCCAATGAACCACAAACCAGGCCACACTAAAGCCATCAGCACAACCATGTTCATTGCAGTATTCTTTACCATAGCCAAGCTATGGAATTAACCTAGATGTCCCTTAGTGGAAGAATGGATTAAGAAAATGTAATATATATATATAAAATGGAATTCTACTCATCCATCAGAAAGAATGATATTGTACCATTTGTAAGAAAATGGAAAGACTTGGAAAAAAATTATAGTAAGTGGAGTAAGCCAGAGACCAAAGAAACATAGGCTGCATGGTCTCCCTCATTTGTGGTAACTAGAATGTGCCTGTGAATCTAGAAGTAAAAACACTGAATGACATGGTTTTGACCTTGAGGAGTTTATGGATATGTGATCTGGGAAAACAAGAGATTTTTGTCCTATGGTATCAGGGCCTTTGGGAGCTATTAGGATATGGGGGCCCCTTCTCTAGGTTAGGCTTCCTTGGTTGTGGGTTGAGAACAGGTAGTCTTCAGTGCTATAAGGCTCCTCTTTCAAAAGAAAAGACAAATCAGTTGGTTTTAGAGCTGTCATTGCCCTATATTACTACATTGCCCTGTGTTCAACAACGTCTGGGATTTTCCAGACCTCCTCCTGTGTGCTGCACATGAAATGCAGGCTGGCAGGCCTAACTACTGTCCTGAGGTGACCGCTCAGCAGTGCAGGCCTTGTCCAGAAGGCACAGAGAGGGCTTCAGCTGTCATCCTTTTGCTTTGGAAGACCATATTTTCTTCTGCGACCCCTCACCTCTCCCTGGCTCTGTGGGTGTGGAGGAACATGGCTTTTGGGGCCTGAACAGGAAAGCTGGGCCACCTGTGGCTTGGAATAGGGATCTGTCTCCCTCTACTGCACCCCTGCTCTGGCAGCAGATGCTGCAGGTCAGATGTTCAGCTTCACATCTGGTCTCCTCCTCCTTTCATCTGAAACCCAACTCAGATTGTCTCAGTAAACAAACAGTAAATTCAACAATACAGTCTTCTCAAAATGCCTTGTAGTTATTTTAAGGCTGTTTTGGGTTTATTTTCATTGCAGATCCGGCTCCCACAGGCATCCAGCTGCTGGGGGTACTTCTGATGGCTGCCTCCCACCCCGTTCTCTGGGGGCTCTGCCCCTTTCCATCAGAGGCCTCGCTGGTATGGTGCTAGTTAACAGAGGAGATACAGGGAGACAGAAGGCTGCTCCCCCACGTTTGTCCTCCTGATGCATCTCAAAACCCAGTGGCTCACAGTGGCAGGGGGCCTAGGCCTGATGGAGAGAAGACTTGACCTTTGAGAGCTTCTTTTTTAGGAGCAGCAGGGTTGGTTTTAGGTCAGAGGACCAGTGGCTCACTTCACTGATGGCAAACATGGGTCAGGAAGCTGGGTTCTTCTGGTTGTGAGGGGGCCCAGGGACCAATTTGTTGTCTACTGCTTTCTTCTGCAGTTCAGGAGACTGAGGTCAAAGGGAAACTTGATCCTCCGTTACCCCCAGACCTGGCAGCTTCTCTCTTGTTCTGCTCATAGCTGCCAAGACCCATCCCTGCTCAGGGAGCTCCCCACTTAGTTCAGTGGCCGGGAACTTGGAGCCTCTAAGTTGCAGAGTGACTGGGCAGTGCTATAGGTACAAACCAGAACAGGCCCCGACTGGTGGCCTCCCCACTGTGGAGTGAGATGGCATGTAACCCTCCTCCTTATTAGCATGAATTAGGAAATACCTGAGGGTCAGAGTCTTATCCTCTGCCTGTAGTCAAAGAGGTGATCTAACATCTCAGGGCCTTGGTTTCTCATCTGTGTGATTGGTTGAATAGCTAGGACCCATTTTGAGGTCATATCTCTCAGGCCAGGGATCAGTAGAGGCTGTTTCTAAGTGCCCAGTACGTTCATTTACCATGGATGCCAATATAAGAAGGTGTCATTACTCTGGTTTCACTCATGAGGAGGCTGAGGCTGGGGCATTGAAATCAAAACCAGAGATTTGCTTGTCCTCTGTGAGGAAAAAGGACTGGGGACCCCCAGCTGGCAGCTCTTAGTGAGACGAGGGGTTAAGGAGGGAAGACGGGGCAGGTCCCAAGGATGGTATGGCGTGAGAGCAAGTGAGAAGCTAGGGTGCGCCTTGCGGGTGCCCGGGGCTGGATCCAAACAGAACAGGGCCCAGGCCCTGGGAGACGTCTGGTCTGGGCCCCTCTATTTATTTGCACATCACCAGATGTAAACTAATTTGTTTAGCAAGAAAAAACACATTTTTATTGCCTTCCCAACTGGGCTGTGTTCCTCTGGCTGTCCGTCGTGTGCCGGTGGCCAGGCCAGGGAGCAGAACTTTTGGGAACAGGCCGTGGTGTGGGTGAGGCAAGGCTGTCATTTGCAGGGTGTTTCTCACCGTGGGCCCTGGAGCCAGCCTCAGCTCTGTTGTCACAGCCCTGTCACTGGCAAGCTGCCAGATGGTTTGTGTCTCCATTTTCTCTCCTGAGAGAAGGAGCCTATGTCTCAGTCTTCATGGAAGGAAGTATTATTTCCATTTTTCATATGAGGCTCAGAGAGCCATTTTCCTTACAGAACATGTCTATGACAGGGGCTGTGATGGATTACTACTGATCGAATCCTATAATGCCAAACATGAAGACCTGTGCTCAGAGAGTATACACTACTGTGGGTGGTGGACAGGTCATTTGGGAGCTAGGCAAGGCTGCTGAGGATGTGATTGAATCTCTTAGACATGAAAGTTCAATCTAGGTTGCTGTGCATGGAAGGAATGGAGAACTGCAAAGGGCAGCCCACATGTAGGGGAAGACTGAACTGGGGACAGTGTTACTCTTCTACCTAGGCCTGAAAGATAGTTTGTAGTGCCAGCAAGAATATTGATAATCTTTCCTAGGTCTCTCTGTAGGGTTTTTCCCTGTTCCTTAAGTGGAATCATTGAAGCTGATATCTTGGGGGCCCGTGGAATGGGTATCCCCAGTTACTGCTTCCCAGAGACTTGACCAAAAACCTTAAATCCCCAACCAGAACAAATAGTGTTAATTTGCTGAATCCCAAACTGAACCCAAGTATTAATTTTTTTGTTCCTGAACCAACCCTATGATTTCTTACTTAAAATAAAAGAAAGTTCTGTTCATGAAACTTAAAATCTGAACTATGCCTTTCCGATTCTCTTCCTGTTGTTTCCTAGGAATATTTGAACAAGGACCTGGTGGCTGCTGTCTCTAGAGGTGTGGCTCTCTGGACTATGTAGAGAGAGGAGGTGGGATGGTGTAGGGAGAGGTACCACATAGTGGTTGTTGAGAAAAGCATTAATGAAAGAGGTGGCTGTACCGGCAGCAGCCCTGATCAAAGTGGTCACTAGGCCTGTTCAACCAAACCCCTGTTGATTTAAGAGAGATGTCCCTGGCTTTCATGAGGTGAAAGTGTCCCATTTGCTCCTGTGACCAGCCATGTTGGGTGTCAGACAGTGACTCTCATGTTCACATAGCTCCCGCCCTTACTTTCTATGTAAGTTTCCCAAGACTTTTTCTGGAGAGATAAGATAGTATTGTAGTGTGGCTCTGGGAATTCTGAGTTTGCTCATAGTAAAGCTGTGAGTTGCCCAAAGTTTGGTCCTCTTTTGGAATGAGCCACAGATAGACCTGAGCTCTTGATTTCAGAGGTGAAAAGGGCACATATCACCCCACTTGTACTGTGTGACCACAGCAGGTTACCCAAACCTCATTTCTTTTTTCCTTTTCCTTTTCCCCCTCTCTCCTCCTGCTTTCTTTCTTTTCCTCTCTCTTGCTTGCACCTCATTCTCTCAGCATTTCACTCATGGTTGATGTGCTACCACTTGAGCCATGTCTCCAGTCTTGCATTTTGCTGGTCAATTGCAGATAACATCTTATGGACTTTTTTGCTTAGACAGATCTTCATATCTCATCCTCCTGACTAGTGAGGATTATAGTATGAGCCTCTGGTGCCTGGGTCTGAGACTCATTTCTTTTTTTTTTTTAAATTTATTTATTAATTAAACATTTTTTTGACAAGGTGTTGTGCAAAAGGGTACAGTTACATAGTAGGGCAGTGTGTACATTTCTTGTGATATCTTACACCCTGTTTTTCTTTCCCTTCCTTAGGTCTGGTAGACATATATACAATACACAATGTACCAAGAACATATACAGTAGCCATGTGGCCTACGCCCAAGAAAATTCGCCTAGGGCTTTAAATGTAATGTTGACATTAGACAATATGTCGACAATAGTCTTATATGAACGTATATACGTAGCTTTTGAGCTATTGTATTCCACTGAGAGGTCAATTTTTGACCTTTATATGTTGAGTAGTTGTTTGGCTTTAGTTACATAATGTTGGGTCGCTGACCCAATCCTGTGGGAAATACCATTTGACAAGAAGTTTTTGGTTTCACAGACCTGGTCTCTACTGTCTCCCCGTCATCCCATCTTAACAGTCATATATCAGGGAGATCATGCCCCTTTGTTTTCTGTGTTCTAGGCTTGTCATGCTCAACATTATTTGTTCAAGTTCTGACCATTTCCCTGCGAATAACAATATTTTACCATTCCTAATCGCTATGTAGTATTCCATTGTGTATAGGTACCATATTTTTTGGATCCATTCATCTGTGGAGGGGCATCTGGGTTGTTTCCATATTTTGGCTATTGTGAATTGTGCAGCGATAAACATGGAAGTGCAAATGTCTTTTTGATATCTTGGGACCTGCTGTTCAGGATAGATGCCAAGAAGTGGTATGGCTTGGTCATAGGGTAGGTCTATATTGAGCTTTTTGAGAAACCTCCATATTGTTCTCCAAAGTGGTTGTACTAGTTTGCACTCCCACCAACAATGGTGAAGAGTTCCTCTTTCCCCGCACCCCCTCCAGCATTTGTTGTTACCTGAGTTCAGAGTATAGGCCATTCTAACTGGAGTGAGGTGGTATCTCAGGGTTGTTTTTATTTGAATTTCCTTTACTACCAGGGATGTTGAACATTTTCTCATATGTTTCTTTGCCATTTTTATCTCTTCTCTTATGAAGTCTCTCTTTAGCTCCTTTGCCCATTTCCTAATTGGTTTATTGGGCTTGGAGGGGCTTAGTTTTTTGAGTTCTCTGTAGATGATAGATCTTAGGTCTTTGTCTGTTGCTGTGCTGGTAAAGATCCTTTCCCATATGGTTGGCTGTCTTTCTGTTTTGGTGGCTATGTCCTTAGCTGTGCAGAAACTTTTTAATTTGTAGTAGTCCCATTTGTCAAGTCTCTCCCCTATTTGTTGTGCCCCTGGGACTATATTCAGGAAGTTCCTTCCTGTGCCTATAAGTTCTAGCGTCTTTCCTACTCTGTCCTTCAGTAATTTCAGGGTTTCAGGTCTGATCCATGATCAGGTCCTTGATCCATTTTGAGTTGATCTTGGTGCATTGTGATAGGCTTGGGTCTACTTTGAGTTTTCTGCATATGGCTGCCCAGTTCTCCCAGCACCAGTAGTTGAAGAGGCTATGTTTATTCCATTGTATGTCTTTAGCTCTTTTGTCGAATATCAGCTGACTGTAACAGTGTGGTTTTATTTCTGGATCTTCAATTCTAATCCATTGGTCTTCCGGTCTGTTTTTATACCAATACCAGGCTGTTTTTGTTATGATGGCTCTATAGTAGAGCTTGAAGTCTGGTATTGTGATACCTCCTGCATTGCTTTTTTTGCCTAGAATTGCTTTGGCTCTTCTAGGTCTTTTGCTGCTCCATATGAATTTATGGATTGCTTTCTCTATTTCAGTGAAGAATGTAACTGGGATTTTGATAGGGATTGCATTGAATTTTTATAACAATTTGGGCAATATGGCCATTTTCACTATATTGACTCTGCCTACCCATGAGCATGGAGGTCTTTCCATCTCCTTGTGTCTTCTTTGATTTCCCTTATTAGATCTTTATAGTTCTCATTAAATAGGTCCGTCACGTCTTTGTTAGGTTGATCCCTAGGTACTTTATTTATTTATTTATTTATTTATTTATTTATTTATTTATTTATTGGCTACTGTAAATGGAATTGTTTCCATAACTTCCTTTTCTGCTTGTACATTGCTGGTGTACAGAAAAGCTGCTGACTTTTGTGGATTGATTTTGTATCCTGCTACTTTGCCAAAATGGTTTATTAGGTGTAGGAGTTTGGGGACTGAGTTTTTTGGGTCCTTCAGATATACGATCATGTCGTCTGTGAATAGGGATAGCTTGATTTCTTCCTTGCTGATGTGGATCCCTTTGATGTCCTCCTCTTACCTTATTGCTATGGCTAGGGATTCCAGCATTATGTTGAAAAGAAGTGGGTAGAGTGGGCATCCTTGTCTTGTTCCTGAGTTTAGGGGGAATGATTTAAGTTTCTCCCATTTAATATGATGTTAGCAGTTGGTCTGTTGTATATGGCTTTTATTGTTTTGAGGAATGTTCCATCTATTCCTGATCTCTCCAGAGCTTTTAATAAGTATGGATGTTGTATTTTGTCAAAGGCTTTTTGGGCATCGACTGAGATAACAATGTGATTCTTGATTTTAGTTCTGTTTATGTGGTGAATTACATTGATTTACGGATGTTGAACCATCCTTGTGACTGTGGGATGAAGCCTATTTGGTCATGATGTATAATTTTCTTGATCAGTTTCTGGATCCTGTTAGCTAATATTTTATTGAGGAGCTTTGTGTCTGTGTTCATTAGTGATATTGGTCTGTAGTTCTCTTTTTTTGTTGGGTCTTTGCCTGGTTTGGGAATCAGTATGATCTTAGCTTCATAGAATGAGTTTGGGATTTCTCCCTCTGTTTCTATTTCGTGGAAGAGTTTGAGGAGTATTGGTATTAGCTCCTCACTAAAGGTTTTGTAGAATTCGTTGGTGAATCCATCTGGGCCTGGGCTTTTCTTTGTTGGGAGGTTCTTGATTACCTCCTGTATCTCGCTGTAAGTTATTGGTTTATTTGGTTGATTTATTTCTTCTTGGTTCCATTTGGGCAGTTTATACTTCTCTAAGAATTGATCCATTTCTGTAAAATTATTGTTTTTTACTGAGTAGAGGTTCTGGAAATAGCTCCTTATGATTGTTTGAATATCGTGTGTACTTGTTGTAATTTTTCCGGTGGAGTCCCTGATTTTACGTATATGAGTCTCTTCTCTTCTTTTTTTTGTAAGTCTTGCGAGGGGTCTGTCAATTTTATTTATTTTCTCAAAGAACCAGCTTTTAGTCTTATTTATTTATTGAATGGTCTTTCTATTTTCAATCAGATTTATCTCTTCTTTAATCTTTGTGATCTCTCTCCTTCTAGTCATTTTAGATTCGATCATTTCTTGTTTCTCCAGTTGTTTTAGTTTCATCGTGAGGTTATTCACCTTCTCTGTTTCCATTCTTTTAATGTGAGTGCTGAGGGCGATGATCTTGCCCCTCAGTACTGCCTTATCTGTGTCCCATAGGTTTCTTTGTGATGTATTTTCATTGTCATTGTGGCTTATGAATTCATTAATTTCATCTTTAATTTGGTCTGTGGCCCAAGTGTGGGGTTTAGCCTCCAAGAATGTGTATAGCTTCTGTGGTAACCGTTGTTATTGAGGGTTACCTTTATTCCACTGTGGTCAGATATATTACATGGGATGACGTCAATACTTTTGTATTTGCTGAGGTTCTTTGTGTGGGCTATGACATGTTCTATTTTGGAGTATGATCCATGGGCTGTTGAGAAGAATGTGTATTGGGTTTCTGTAGGGTGGAAGATTCTGTATAGATCTGTCAGATCCATTTGGGATATGGTATTACTTAGGTCCTCAGCTCCCTTGCTAATCCTCTGGGTGTTGGATCTGTCTCTTGGAGAGAGTGTGGTATTAAAGTCACCCACTATGATTGTGTTTGGGTCTATCTTGTTCTGTAGTTCTTTGAGAATTTGCTTGACATATGTAGGGCCTCTTTTGTTCGGTGAGTATACATTTATCACTGTGATGTCTTGATTTTGGATTTTTCCTTGTATTAAAATGTAGTGACCTTCTTTGTCTTTTTGAGTTGATTTTAATGAGAAGTCCAGCTTGTCTGAGATCAGGATGGGTACTCCTGCTGTTTTGGTAGGTGCGTTTGCTTGGAAGATCTTGCTTCATCCTTTTATTCGGAGTCTGTTTTTATCCCTTGCTGTAAGGTGAATCTCTTGTAGACAGCAGATGGCAACTTTTTGTTTGTGGATCCATTCTGCCAGTCTGCTGCTCTTTATCGGAGAGTTTATACCGTTTATATTCAAAGAGATCAAGGATAAGAGTGTTTTTTCTCCTTCCATTTTCTTGTTAGGCTGTTTTTCCTCTTTTTTTTTTTTTTTTCTTGTCTTTAGTGAGCTTCTCTTTCTGTTGGGCTCTGGCTATTGTAGTTTCTTTCTGTTTCTGTCTGTGTGTCCTGTACGATTTCTGTTAGGTAGGGTTCCCCTCTTAGAATTCACTGTAGGGCTGGTTTTTTTAATTTACATACTCCTTTAGATCCTCTTTGCTATGGAAAGATCTGGTTTTCCCCTCGAATATGAACTCCAGCTTCGCTGTATATTTTATTCTAGGTTGGCAGTTGTTGGCCTGTAGGACTTGAATGGTGTTCTTCCATTCTCTTCGCGCGTGGTAGGTTTGTGTGAAGAGGTCTGCTGTTATTCGGATCCTCTTCCCATTGTAGAAAATTTCTTTCTTCGCTTTGGCTGAATTCAAAATTTGCTCTTTACTCTTGAGATCTGAAGTCTTGATTATTATGTGTCTGGGTGTGGCTTTGTTAGGGTCTGGCCTGCCAGGTGTCCTATAGGCTTTGGTTACCTGGATGAGGTCCCTTGTGAGATTGGGGAAGTTTTCTGCAATCACTTTATTGAAAATATGTTGAAGCCCTCTTCTCTCTGACCCTCATTTCTAAAAGGAGAATAAAATATCAAGGGAATGGATTTCTTATCCTTAATAGGATTATAGCCACATACACAGAGCCCAGTACACAGAGATTCTCAGAGGGTAGAGGCTGATTGAACACAGAAAGGAAGGTGATTTTGAGTGGTTATGGAAAGTGGCTGTTTTGAGTGGATATCCAGGTTGCTGAGCTTGTACAGACCCCATCTTTAACACTAGCTCAACAAATCTGGGGACCTGAGAGCCAGCTACTTCCAGGGGAGATGCTGTGTGCCTTAGCTAGGCCTTCAGTAGCAATTGGTATCAGGAGTCTCAACACTATGATCAGAGAGCCTGTTTGCTGCCCAGGCCCATAGAGCCCTTCTGCTTCACATCTTCCTGGAAGCCTGTTTCAGGCTTGGCTTACTTCACACTACTGGGACGATTCACTTTGGGCCTCAGTTCCCTCTTCTGTAGACTTGACTGTTCCTATCAGTGGTGCTATGAGCTTGATATCCTTTGTGGCAGAGGTGGGAACCTTTTTTTCTTACAAAGGGCCAGTTGGATATTTATAACATCATTCGTATGCTATATAGAACTCTCAGTGTAGGCAGGCTACTGCAGGCAGCAGATGAGAAGCATGTCCGTCCTGTATACAAGCATACATGTCTGTCCTGTTTTGTACCAAATGATTTCATGGGCTTTATATGACCCACTTTAGGGGATAGCATCAGTGTGATCTCATAGTATTAGGTACCTCCTTGAAGTCCTGTGAGCCCTATGAGACCACAGAGAACCAAAGTAACTGTTAATCCAGGATTCAGATATGAGGGCGATCTGTCTGTGACATCTGTCACCCCATTGATCGCCAGCGTTGATTTGGCTGATCTGGCTGGTTAGGCAGGTGTCCTCTTCCTCCCTCACCGCTCCATGTGCATCCCTCCCAAAGCTGCGTGCTCGGTTGAAGAGGACGACCATCCCCTATAGAGGAGGACGGGTCTTTGGTCAAGGGTATACGAGTAGCTGTGCTCCCCTGCTAGAACCTCCAAACAAGCTCTCAAGGTGGGAACCTTTTTTTCTATCAAGGGCCAGTTGGATATTTATAACATCATTCATATGCTATACAGAATTGTTAATATAGGCAGACTGCTACAGGAAGCAGATGAGAAGCATGTCCGTCCTGTATACAAGTATACACTTCTGTTCTGTTTTGTACCAAGTGATTTCATGGGCTTTATATGACCCACCTTAGGGGATAGCATCAGTGTGATTTCATAGTATTAGGTACCTCCTTGAAGTCCTGTGAACCCTGTGAGACCACAGAGAACCAAAGTAACTGTTAATCCAGGATCCTGGGCCTACCTGCAGACAGCCTTGCAGCAGAGTTGAATGAGATCTGAGAATTTGCCTCCTGGATGGCAGATCTCCAGGGGACGCTGGTACTGCTGACTTGTAGACCACACTTGGAAATCCAAACCTCCCTCACTCATATGTTGCCTAAGTTCCTAATCTCAGAAGATCCTTCACTACAGCCTTGCTGAATAGGCAGCCACCTAGGCGGTGTTTTACCATTTATTGCCAGGTCTGATTTAGCCACATAGGCTTCTGTCATTTCTTCTCCTTGGTGCCTGTCCCATTTAGTCCTCATGCTTGGCAGGAGTGTGTGTGTGTGTGTGTGTGTGTGTGTGTGTGTGTGTGTGTGTGTGTGTATACATACACACATATACATATATATACATACACACATATAGATGAAAATGGTTTAACTCTTGTCTTTTTTTTTTTGTTTGTCCATCTAACAAATACTCAACCAGTGTTATATCCCAGGCTATGAAATGGATGACTAAGAGAAACAGATTTGGTCCAGTAAATCCTAGTGTGTGAGAGAAGATATGGGCAGCTAATAGACAGTGGCCATTTGGAAGGTATATCAGAAATGCTTCCTGGAGGAGGAGACCTTCCTAAAAGTACATATTTGAATATAGTCAGAGCTTGAAGCTAGGTCTCTCTATTAACCCTCTCAGTCCAGTCTTTCTCTTGAGGTATAACTTGAATACCTCCCTCTGAGGTTGTCTTCCTGGCAGGTGGCCCCAATGCTCATCAGGCCCCATGAGAGGCATCTCATTCCCTTCTCTCTAAGCTGCTCCAGTGTTTCATTAACAATAGCAGCATACTGTAGGGCTACAGGTAGACAGGAGCTTGAAGACGTGTAGTGCTATAGTCTCAACCAGAGTTGAGTTCTTAAGAGGCAAGATTCATAAGCACCCATTTGGAATAAGGCTTCATGGTGACTGGCACCACTTTGCCTTTCTAGGCAGGCACTGTTATGGAACAAGGAGTGCTTGCCAGCTGGAGGTAGTGGGTTGGGGGAGTGGTCCACTGCTGCAACAGGGTTAGGTAAAGACTGGCAAAGGGCCTTGAGATGGTGTTAGCAGAGAAGAGGGCAGGATTACTGCAACTCCAGGCTCTCTTGATGCTCTGGGAAGCTAGATTTGGGCAGTTATGTCCAACCATGTAGCTGGCCCAGGGCTGAACATAGAAAGTAGAGAGACGATTGAGGTTTGTGTGGAGAGGTGGACAAGAGGGGCAGGTACAGACCCTCAAAGACACATCAAACTGCCTCAGGGGCTGCAGGCTCACTTTGACTGGGACCTGCACATGTAAGACCCCCAAACCAGGTAGAATTTGGCATGGCAGTGGCAGAGGCCTTCTTAGTTCACTTTACCACCTTGCAGCTGGATTTACCTTGTATCTGCTGGAAAGCACACAGCTCAGTAAATAAAGATACAAGATTTTTTTTAGGTGCAAGAGAAGCACAGATTTAACTTGAGGCAGGTATAGGATTTTACATATAAGATAGTGAGAGGCACTTTGGTCAAAACCTTTTTTAGCTGCATTGGATCAAGTGGGTGAAAGTTTCTCTCTCTCTCTCTCTCTCTCTCTCTGTGTATGTGTGTGTGTGTGTGTGTGTGTGTGTGTGTGTGTGTGTGTGTGTGTGTGTGTGTTGGTTCTGCGACTTGAACTCAAGGCCTGGGCACTGTCCCTGCACTTTTGTTTTCAAGGATAGCATTTTACCACTTGGACCACAACTGTACTTACGGCTTTTTTGGTAGTTAAGAGTGTCACGGACTCTCCTGCCTGACTGCACTGGATTTTTAGATTTCAGCCTTCATTTTTTAAAAAATTTAATTTTATTGTCAAGGTGATGTACAGAGGGGGTGCAGTTACATAATAAGGTAGTGAGTACATTTCTTGTCATACTTGTTACACCTTCCCTCATTTTTCTTTCCCTTCCCTAGTTTGGATAAACATATACAATACCCAATGTACCAAAATCATGTACAGTACCAACAGGGGATAAGCCATAGGAAATTCACATAGTACATTAAAAATAATAACAACAATAAAATCCCCTTGTTTCCATCTATTGGAGTTCATTTTGCTAAGCCTCATCTTATATAATCATATGTACATAGCTGTTGAGCTATTGTGATCCTCTCCTAGGACTATTCTAGACATTTTTATGTTTAGTAATTGTTTGGTTTTAGAAACATGTAAAGTCACTGACCAAAACATGTAGAAATACCATTTGAAAAGAAGTTTGTTATCATATATATATATTATTATTATCAAACTGAATTACAGAGAGGTTACAGTTTCATATAATAGGCATTGGATACAGTTCTTGTACTGTTTGTTACCTCGTCCCTCATTCCCCTCTTCCCCCTCCCCCTTTCTCTCCCCCCCATTAGTTGTTCAGTTGTTCAGTTCATTTTCACCAAACAGTTTGTAAGTATTGCTTTTGTATTTTACAGACACAGTCTCTACTGTTCTCCCCCCACCCTCCAACATCCACATATCAGGGAGACCATGCGCCTCTGTTCTCTGTGTTCTAGGCTTGTCTCACTCAACATTATTTGTTCGAGATCTGTCCATTTCCCTGCAAATGCCATTATTTTATCATTTCTAATTGCTGTGTAAAACTCCATTGTGTACAAGTACCACATTTTTTGGATCCATTCATCTGTAGTGGGGCATCTGGGTTGTTTCCATATCTTGGCTATTGTGAATTGTGCAGCGATAAACATGGATGTGCAGGTGTCTCTGTGGTATCCTGGATCCTATTGTTCAGGATAGATGCCTAGGAGTGGTATGGTTGGGTCATAGGGTATGTCTATGCTGAGTTTTTGAAGGAACCTCCATACTGTTCTCCAGAGTGGCTGTACTAGTTTACACTCCCACCAGCAGTGGACAAGGGTTCCTCTTCTTCTGCCTCCCCTCCAGCATTTGTTGTTGCCTAAGTTCAGAGTATAGGCCATTCTAACTGGGGTGAGGTGGTATCTCAGGGTTGTTTTTATTTGCATTTCCTTTACTGCCAGGGATGTTGAACATTTTCTCATATGTTTCTTTGCCATTTTCATTTCTTCTTTTGTGAAGTGTCTCTTTATCTCCCTTGTCCATTTAATAATTGGTTTACTGGGTTTGGAAGTTCTCTGAAGATGATGGATATTAGGCCTTTGTTGCTTTGCTGGTGAAAATCTTTTCCCATATGGTTGGCTGTCTTTAGATTTCAGCCTTCTAAGATAGCTAGGGTTACAGGTGTGAGCCCTGATGCCTGGCTAACAGTTTCATTTTGTACAGAGGAAAGAGGTTATATAGATGGTGTGACTTGCTCAAGGAAACAGAGGCCACATTGTTCTTGGTGTTCTGCCCATTGCCCCCACACTATTTCTTTATAAGTTCTCTCTCAGTTACCCTAGGGGCACTGGGGAAAGATTAGGATGGTCCTGTGCTTCTGTCCTGTTTTGGTTCTTGGACAGTGGAAATGGCTAGGCAAAGGTGCATTTGAGCTACCTAGAGGCTGGTCTTGGCCCTCTCCCACTGTAGAAAGATAACCTCCACCAGGTTGTTCAGAGCTTACAAGGGTCCTCACATCACAGCATATAGACAGAAAAATGGAGACTTCCCTCTTCCTATTGTAGAAAAAAGTCTGAGTGAGGATAGAGAGTCTCTTCTTGAAAATGCATGAAGTATTAAAGTTAAACTTGAAGACTGGAAGTGTGGTTCAAGTGGTAGAGCCCAAGCCATGAGCAAGAGAGCCAAGGGAGAACATGAGATCTTGAGTGTAAACCCTTGTATGGCACTTACTGAATGAATGAACAAGTGGATGAATGAACAAATAAATGATTTAATAAGTGAGTAAATAAATAATTAAAATTAAATTTGGAAGTGAAGGAGAGCTTTGGAGTTTGGAGCTTTGGTTCAACTAGCTTTGCAAGCTGAAGTGAGCCATTTTGCCTTTTTAGGCCTCCATTTTCTCATCTGTGGCTCAAGTAGTAGAGTGCTTACCTAGCAACTGTAGGGTCTCAAGTTTGAATCATCATACTATTAAAAATACCTTAAATTCCTTCCATATTTAAAAAATATCTGCTGCTACAAAGACAAGTTCAACTTTCTCTTTTCCATTAATTGTTTTTTATAATTTTTATTTTATATTGTTATTTTAAAGGTGATGCATAGAAGGGGTACAGTTACATAAGTCAGGTGATGAGTACATTTCTTTTTGGACATTGTCAGCCCTTCCTCACTCCAAATTTTTCCCTCCTGCTCCTCACCCACCAGTTGTATAGTTCATTTTAAACGTAGTGTACAGTGAGTACCACTGCAACATTAGTTCACCCTTTGTCCCTCCATCTCTGTGCCCCCCTTTACCCTCCCAAAGAAAAATAAATGAACAAATAAGACAAAAAGAAAAGAACAGCAAAGAAAAAGCCTCTTGTTTCCATTTTCTGGAGTTCATTTCGATAAGTATTATTTTATATGATCAGGGCCTGATCATATAGTTCATAGATTCACAGATTCATTATCAAAATGAACTCCAGAAAATGGAAACAAGGTTTTTTTTCTTTGTTAAAAAAGAAAAAGGAGTATTCCCCTTTGGTCTCACTGTGTGTGGATGCCTGGAGTTGTTTATAATTTATCATATACTGGTGTATTTTAGATCAATTTTCCACATATGAGAGAAAACATGCAACCTTTGTCTCTCTGAGTCTGGCTTACCTCACTTAACAAGATTGGTTCTAGGTCCATCCACTTCCCTGCAAATCAAATAATTATTCTTTCAAATGGCTATATTGCCGGGCTTAGCTCTACCTCCGTCCTCGTGGAGGTCCTGGGCCTCTCCGCCTCTCCCGTGTGGTCCTCTATTGCCCTCAACGCATCCCCTGGCCAGTAGGGATTAACTGCGGGAGCGAAGGCCACGTGCAGCCTCGGTCAGCGTGTGGTCGCGGGATGCCCTGCCCCCTGCCCCATACTTCCCAAGGAAGACACGGGCGCGTGGGGTCCAGGAGAACCCTCAAGGGGTGTTCTGGTTTAATAAGGGAGGGGCTAACAGTCTTATACCAGTAATGACACGCGAAGGAGAGGGACTGGCCAGGTGCCAACTATAGGCTAATGAGCATGTCCATCATGGTGATGTCATGGAACTTCCCGCAGAGGCGGAGACCTCTTGGCTCAGCCTCTGGCTCAGCTGGTGCCACCATGAGACACGTGCTGGCCGCCGAGAGGTGGGGGCTGCTTTGGCTTCTCTTCCGGCAGAACCCGGAAGGAGATGGGAGTGGCTAGAGCCACCCCAGGTCTTAAAGGCATAGCCATCCCCTACACTACATAAAATTGTGAGTTTGTTTAAAAAAAAGTTCTTCATTAGCAAGCTGGATATTGATTAGTCACCTCACTGTGTCTGCTTAGGGGGCTGAGATCTGGAAGATCACAGTTTGACGCCAACCCAGATAAAAAAGCTCCCTGAGACTCCCATCTCCAAAATAATCAGCAAAAAAGGAGGGCTAAAGGTATGACCCAAGTGGTAGAGTACCAGCCAAGTGAGTGAGAGTACTGCACAAGAAGACAATAAAAACAGCCCCCCTCCAAAGTTCTTCACTGACAGCAGTATAGCAATAGCTAATTAAAAATGAAATACATTCTTTCACCCCCAAATAAACATGACCAATTTCCCCTGCTTATTGCTCCATTCTGACCTCTGTCCACATGCATTGTTGAATCATGAATGGATAATACTTTTATAGCCTTGAAAATTTTCTTCATGAGCTGTGTGAGTTCTCAATAACAGCTACCTGGTATTTTACTGCCTGGATGCACTATGGTATACATAACCCTTCCTCTGTTGCTGGACATTTAGTTTGTTTTCTATGTTTCACGCACTGTTGTAAATAATAACGTGTTGAATATCTTCACTTAATAACCAGGCAGCTCCTTCAGGAGCCAGGTGATGTGTGGATTACTAGAGAGCAACGATGAGCAAGAAAGCTTAGAGGAGCATGACAGGGAAATAATGTCTGAACAAATGACTTGACTGAGCCTGCTTAGTTCTTCGCTAGTTTGCATGGAGGTAAGAGCTCTGCCAAGAGTGCACAGAGATCAGCATGGAGAATTTGGACCTTTCCATGGGACCTGACATCCCTTTGGGATTTCATCTGGCCTATGTCCTAGAGTTGGATGGAAGATACCTTCCTTTTAGAAAACTGATAAGATGCAGAACCCATAATTTTTTTTATTGGGCACTTGCTGTTTAATGGGTTCTGGAGCTGGAAGCAATGAGACCACCACTTTGAGACCTCAACAGTTCTATTAGTAAGAATGTGAATTTCTAACACAAGAAGTTACAAGGCTTAGGAGATTCAGTTTTGTGATGAGGTTCACTTTTAGGGAACTGGTATTTCAAAAGGTCAGTGGTTTTTCTAAAATCTTCACACAGGCTGAGCTGCTCTATCTTCATTTAGCCAGGTACTATGTGCCTCTGGGAAGTGGCATTCCCTTGCTGGAGTTGTGGGTTCAGGCTGGGGAGCATTCAGGTTCCTGCTGGGTAAGTGCTCATTGGCTAGAGCTGGTTTACTGTTAGATCCTGGAGTGGTCCAGTCCAGAAATGGGATTCCTCTTTGGACACTGGCTGCTCAGCCACTTCTGTTTTATGCTTTTGATTACTAAAAAGCCAGACCATTAATCTCCATGAGTTGCCACAAAGCCTGTGCAACTTTAAGTGTGTGTTGCTGATCCTGACAAAAAACTGTTGGTCGGCATGGCTGGTCTGCCAGCTTCCTTGGTTAGTGAGTCCTTTCCCATTCCCATCCCTGGATGTGTGATCTGCTCAACTTAACCACTGGGGCCAGGTTTGTGCTAAGGGCAAGGCAAGGAAAATGTAGCCAGGTGTCAGCCCCACTCTGATTTCAGGGAGCTCTCCAGCTTTATGGACAGACATACCACAGGCAGGGATCACTGTGGGAGGAGCTGGAGGCAATGGAAGTGGAGGAGCCAAGAAATCCTGAAGTTGTGAAGTTCTTGGGGCTGGGACATATCCAGCTTACTCTCCACAGTACCTTAGAACCTGACACATTGCCTGGCATAGGGTAATTATAGTTGATATTTGCAACTTAGATGAACTAGGTGGAGAGGGTCAGGCCATTAATTACCCAGTCTTTCCTGGTAGAAAAGTTGTTCCTACCTTTCTGCAATACCTGGAATGAACTCAGTGTCCCCATTGGTGGGCAGGTATACGTGCATTCCCAGGGAAGGCTTGGGTGGCATGCACATCTGCAGTATGCTTTATAGTTCCCAAAGTATATGTCCTTCCTATCTATGTCATCCTCATCTCAGGAAGTATACATTTCCAGTATGGACACTTTCCCAGAAAGTTTCTGAGCCCCAAACCAAGATACCAGGATGATAAAGGGAGAGCAGATACCTTATACAGTCAGTGAGCCAGAGAATAGCATAAGGCTGAGCTGCACAATGGAAAGAGACGAGTCTCTAGGACATAGACAAAACTGCTTCAAGGTCATCCTGTGCTAGGGCTAGTCCCTGGCTATGGAAGAAAGTGTGAGACTGTTGAGAACTGAGGTGCTGGGAGGAGCAGGGATGACCTGATCATGTGGCTAACTGCTTCCTAGCCAGACAGGAGGTGGGAAGGGATTTGTCAGATGGCGTAGAGGACATGGGGATATGTGTGATGACTTCTACTAACCAGAAGTTCAGTGCCTCTCTACTGGGTTGCTGATAGTTTGAGGAAGGAGTCTGGACTTTAGGTCTGCTAGACTTGGATGTAGATCTCTGGTGTGACTAAAGTATGGGGGAGAGAGATGATGTTGGAGAAGAGGCAGGTAAGACATGAGATCCTTGTAGTACGGGTGACCTTTGTCAATGAATGGGCTTTGGGACCTCTAGGCCAGGGTTTTTTAACTATCCTTGCTTGAGCAGGGGTATTTGATGCTATCCTGAAGCTGTCAGTGAGGATCAGGGGCACTGTGACATGAGTTCAAAAACTGGTATCATCCCTTAGCAACTTAGAGCTCAGTTTTCCTCGGCTGAGAGGAGTTACCATCTAGCACTTTGTGTGGTGAGCTAGCCTTGGACAGAGTAGGGGTTAATAAATAGATGGCTTCTGTTCCCCAGAGAGATGTGCAGCACAGCAAAGTGGCTGGGACCAGGGGACCTAGAGTTACCTTTCTAGAGGTTCAGGATCAGGTTTTTACCACCAAATTAGGGTCTCTGGGCCCAGGATCTATTCTTGTTCTTTATTGTCTTTGGCCTTTCAGTGGCATCCGCAGACACTCAAACATGTCCTTGGCTTGCTTCCAAGATATCTATGCTCCCTCCTCCCTCAGCCCTACAGTTAGTTCCTCAGCATCTTTTTGCCTCTAACATGGTTCATTGTGTGCTCTTGGCTTTCTCTTCACTGTCTATAGACACTCTTATGGTGCTCTCATCCCCACATGTATATTTTTATTCCCATTTGTACATTTTATTTCAAAGTCTTAATATAGAAGCATACAAAAGCAATATGAAAGAAAATATAAAATTGTAACTGAACTGAATATCCTCAGGACAAAACATAGCTGTTTGATGTGCATTTATATTTGGTTAAGTATGAAGACTCACCAGCTTACTTTGGATGTGGGCAGTTCTGACTTTGTGCAAGCTGAAAATTCAATGCAATCTGAAATCTTGTGTGTGTATATGTGTGCATATGTGTTTGTGCGTGCATGTGTGCACATGTGCATGTATGCACACACAGTGCTACCAGGGCTTAAACTCAAGGACTTGCATTCCTACTTGGCTTTTTCTCTTGTTCATGGATGGCATTCCACGAGATAGGATTTTGTGTACTTTTGCCAGGCTGGCCTTGAACTTTGATCCTCGCTCAGATCTTAGCCTCCCGAGTAGCTCCAATTACAGGTATGAGCCACCAGTGCCCAGCTTACAATACAGTCTTAATCTGTGAAAGTCTGATTGTTCTGAGATCTTAAATTTGTCCCAAACAAATTCCCCTACTGTTGCTTATAAATGTAAAAAAATTGTAGCTTTTGTTATAATGTAAAACTAATATTCTTAGCACTGTTATTAAAAATATTAGAAGCCAACTGTTTTATAACTTATCAAGAGCATTGTGAACAGTATTTGGCTTTTCATCAAACCACTTATGAGAAGAGAACAACTTTCCTATGTCATGGCAAATTGTCCCATTCTTTTCTGAGTTTGGATCAGCTACCAAAATTTTATCATTGGTTCTCTCAATGTAAAATACCATAGAATTCCTTTACTGTGAAACTTGCTGATGTTACTTTCTCTATATTCATCTTTTGTCACAACCTTTTGTTACTTAGGTCATTAGACTTGTATAATGATTAATCTTGGTTGTCAGCTTGACTAAATAAGTCACCAAGATTAATAAAGCACAACTCTAAGTGAGTTTGTGAGGGTGTTTGCACAGAGAAAAAATGTAAAATACTTGGAGGGACACCTGCCCTGAAAGTAGGCAGCACCATCCCATGGGCTGGGGGTTTTATCATATATAAACCTTTAAATTTTAATATTTAAATATTATCTTGAAATGTTGTACAAAGGGATTTCAATTTAACATGTCAGTTGATGAGTACAATCTAGCTTAATCAGTGTCACCCCTTCTATCATTCCTCTTCTATCATTCTGTTATTCTCACAAGTTTCCTAGTTCTATAACCCATATACATTAATATTATGACTCTATTTGCCCATTTAAATCTTCAAAATCTTGATCATTTGATCAAGATCTGAGAAATGATGCTTTCGAAGAACATCCTTTAATTTTATTTCTTTCCTGCATTGTTTAATTATCTTCTGAAATCCACACTTCTTTTCCAGATATCTCCCAAGATTATAATTCCTAGATATGAGTATTTTGACTGGAACCTCACTTTTCCCTCATCCTGGCAAAATATCTATCAAAAAAGGTTCATTGAATGCAGATTCAGCACATACTTACTTACCCAGGAATCACTTGCATACTGGCGACTACACCAACAGCTACATCATCTCTGCTTCAGCAAAGCCTAAATTCACGTCAGGTTTGGTCCTGCCTCTGCTTTGCATTCTCAGAAACAGCTTTGCAAATACATGATGGAGATGAATTGAGCCTGTGCAGGTAAAAACAGGAAGAGAAGGCAGCCACAGCAAAATCACTGTCCACCCTGCAATGGAGAAAGAAAGGCACAATGTGTGTCTTTCATTTTTACCTGCTGATCCCCAAATTTATATTTGCAGCTTAGGCCGCACCTTTGGACTCAAACTGTTCCATATTTCAGTTGGGGATCTAACAGATATTCCAGCCCAGCATATCCCAAACAAAATCTGCACCTACTATGACCCAGTCTGCTCTGTGATCCAGGTCATAAGTCACAAGCCTTGGAATACCCTTCTCCCTGCTCTCTCCCTCAGCACATGCCTATCCAGATCTTGTCACTTTCCTGCTGTCATCTTGCCAAACCAGCACCATCTTACCTGGATTATTGCACTATAGCTTCCTGCCTGCCTTCCTGCCTTCACCCTGGCCTCCTTGCAGTTGAGGTCCTGTTCAGACATGAGCTCTCTCAGAACTGCTCCTCACCCCCCATGGCTGTCCCCTCATCAGTTAAAATCCACCTTACAATGGCAGCATTCACCACACCCTCCATTACTCTTTTGACCTCATCTTGTACTGGCCTCTCTGTCCTCTTGCCACCCATGCCTCCTTACTTGCCCTCAAACATATCACCATATCTCTCTGTCTCTGTGTCTCTGTTTCTGTCTCTGTCTCCCCCTCTCTCTTTCTCTGTCTCCCCCCTCTCTTTCTCTCTGTCTGTCTGTCTCTGTCTCTCTCTCTGTGTCTCCGTCTCTGTCTCTGTCTCTCTCTCTCTCTCTCCCCATTAGGTCTTTGCTTAGCCATTAGTCCATTGGAGTCTTCTCTGATCAACTTGCTCCAAAATGTGCCTCAGGATCCCCTAGCTTCCTTTCTCACTCTGTCCATAGCACATCTCATCCATGAATCTACTCTTTGATCTGTTCTTTTTTTTCTGTCTGTGTCACAGCTAGAATCTAAGCTGCAGGAAAGTAGGGCTATTTTCCTCACCATTCCATCTCTAGGACATAGAATGGTAGTTGAAACCTGGAGGATGTTCCATTACTGTGTTAAGCAGTGAGAACTAACTTACATGCTGCTTGACACTTTGCCTATAATAGAGAATGCTTAGGACATGAAAGTTCTTATTGTTATTTCCATGTTACATCACCTTGTTCTTCCCAAATTCTCAAAATCCAAAGATTTCATATCTATTGAGTAAATGTTTTATTTGTTTTGAGGCATGGTCTCACTATGTAGCCCAGGCTGATTTCAGACTTGTTCTATAGCCCAGGCTGGTCTCCAACTAATGATCATCCTACCTGGGACTTCCCAATGCTGGGAGTACAGGCATATGCCACTATGCCAAATCCATTAAATAAATGTTTAATGAGTAAAGCTGCTGTCAGATTCTCAACCACTATTGGCAACACACTACACTCTGTCCTTGTTTCCAGTGCAGGAGCACCTGGGAAAGCTTCCTAGAGGGATGTGCAGGAGGCAGGATTCTCTAGGCTTGAGGCTAGCAGATACAGTGAGGTGTCAACACCCTTGACAGTGTAGGTATAGGATGTGGCTTGGCCTCTGCTACTGTAAAAATTAAAATCATGCTGCCAGGATCTCTAGTAGAGCTGGGCCTCCTAGAATGGAGACTGTTTAACCTTGTGGCAAGCTTGTATTGCTCTCTTCTGAGCTGGGTTCCTAGTCACCTTTCTGATCAATCTGAAGTCAGTGAGAAGGGTGGGTGGCCTGGGAAAGGACCTCTTGTGATAAGCATGTGGAGCCATATCTGAGGAGCTTTTCCCCTGTTGTGAGCCACAAACCATCACTTGAGCTGTGCAGCCCTTGGCTCAGAGGGAGCTATAGCACAGCTCAGGCTGCCTGTCCTCTAGACCCTGAGGCCTCTAGAACAGGGTAGCCAGCAGTTCAGGATCTTCAGCCTTGTGCCATAGGCCAGGAATCTTCTGGAGCCCCTCACCCCATTTCCAGGCCACCATTCCAAGAATAACAACTGGGAAAACCAAAGCCCAGTATGGGGGGGCGGGTACAGTTCTGACTTTTATATTGTGGGGTGTGGAGGAGAAATGCTCAGATGGTAGAACTGAGGAACTTTGGTCTGCTGAGGGTCAGGGGGAGTATGCACAGTTGTCCGGAGCACATGTAGCACATGTAGGATGAGAATGGGACACCATGAGTATCCTGTGATTGGCTGTACCTTGCCCCAAACCTTCTGCTGCCCATGCTCTTCTGCAGGCCAGTAGTACTAAGGTACTAAGCCTCTGAGGAGGCTGGGCTTGGGCCAGTGTGATGAGCACTTAAACCTGCCTGCTCTGGGCCCAACCCTACACTAGACTTAGTAACCTAGGAAAGCATAAGAAAGACCCAAGCTGGAGCTTTTCACTGGGCATGGAGGACTGGCCATAGGAACCAGTGGGAAGCTGATGATCACACAGGCAGTAGCCTGGCCTAGGCTAGTGGCAGTAGTCACAGAGTTGAAGGGTATTTGGAAGTAGGAGAGGCAATTTCTTGGCTTTGGGTCATTAAATGAATAAGTTCAGGTCCTGGTTCCAGTGTTTACCACTATGTGACCTTGGACAGGTTTCTTACCTTCTTTAGTGCCTTAGTTTCCTCATCTGTGAAATGGAGTGAAAAATTTGTTTTCTTTATAAGGTGAGTAGAGATAGAGCCTCTGAAAAGAGCTAAAACATTTTCAGTGTACAAAGGGCTCAGTAAATATTAGTTAGCACTGTTAGTATTGGTGATAGGCCAGGTGGACGAGTGGTCCCCCAGGCCCCCAGGTGTCTAGGACAGTGCTCTGAGTATCTGGAGGTGGGGAAGGAGGGCAGATTTGAGGTGGGAGTAGGAAGACAGGCTCAGCCTGGCTGAATCGAGTACCTGTAGGGGCATCAGGGGAAACAGAGAGGCTCTTCTGCACTTGGCTGGCCCTGTTAGAAACCATCTCACAGCTGCCTCCTGACCCAGAGGCTGATGGCCTCATGTGACAGGTTTGCCCTCAGGATCCATAAACGGCTTATTTTTAACTGCTTGGAGTCCCCACAGCAGGAGATGGAGAACAGCAGTGGTCATCATCACTGCCACCACCATCATGATAATGGCAGTGATAATGACTACCACTTGTGCCAGGAGTTATATCTTACAGAGTGTGTTCTAGTTCATTACCTCACTTGGAACACATGGTTCCAATGGCGGGCAGAGAGGATGCATTTCACTTGGGTCCTTGGGGGCTGCTCTTCTGTAAGTCTGTTTCAAATAATGATACCGTTGCATGGTTTTATAATGCTTTGTACTTTGCAGAGTGTCCTTAGGTCCGTGTTCTCCTTTGGCCTTTGCTCCTCACAGCCCATCTCCCAGGAGAGAAAAGTGTATTGAACGAGCAACACCCTGAGTCAATGTCTGACTCCTATGGCTGGAACTGAGGGAGCTTCATTTTCCATACAGGTAGACAGGCAGGCAGGCAGGCAAGCCAGCCTCCTTCTAAGCAGTAGCTCAGCACCTTGGTGACATACTTCCAGAGATGGGAAATTTGCTACCTGTGGGGAGTGGTAGTATCACTCTAGCTGTTGGCAATGTTACTTGTCACACAGTGCCAGGCTCTTTGCCTAGAGATACAGTGGAGGTGATAGCATGTACAGGTCTTCCGTGTAACCTTAGCTAATTTACCCTCACAGGACTCTCAAGAGATCCCTTGGTCCCCAGCTCCTTCCACCCTCCACTCCCTTTGTTCTTGTCATTAGTGTTATATCCGTCCTGCTGTACCTTCTGTGAAACCACATGTGAAGAGTTATGAGTTGTGTCCAGGGGCCTGGTTCTGCCTTTTCCTTGGAAGCAATACCTTCCCAGTCTTCTTACCTCCTGAGGGTCCCTCAGTCGCTCAGGCTTCCCTCCGTCCAAGTTCTTCCAACTGTGGGCCTATGTGGGTTGGTCTTAGAAAACCAAGTGTATGGGAAACTTTTCAGTGTAGGGGGGTTGTTCCACTTAAGTGTTTGGGCATCTGAGGAGGGGCTGGCCTGCCTCTCTGACCCTCCTTTGTCCCTCACCATATGGGTGTGCTGCCTCCTCAGTGTCCTCACTTCCACTCTACCCCAGCTTACTTCACACCCTCCAGGAAGCCTTCCTGGGCCATCTTGGCTGGGCAAGGGATTTTTCCTGGGCTCCCACAGTCCCTGGGCTCTCTCATCAACTACTTGCCTATCTGTTCCCCCAGCAGGCAGGGCTCTGCTGTGTCCCTCCTTTCCAAGAAGCATTAGTACCTCTTACTTTGCACTTTTTCCTGCCTGTGCCCTCCGAGTGGGCAATGCTGAAAAACCCATTCATGTTGCATACACACCTGTGTGTCTTTAACCCTGCAACAAGTCCACTTGGGATGGGTAGAAGAGCAGGCAAATCTGGCTCTGCCAGAATACATCCCTCCCTACGGCTGCTTCCCCTGTGAAGCTATGGTAGCTGCTGGCTGTAACCACCCTCCCTATGTGTCAGAGTGGATTCCTCTGGGCCTGTACTTTGATATGAAGTGATCCACATCTCTCATTGGAGCCTCTCTTCCTCATAGAGCCCTAGGGAGACATTCCCTCAGACTTGAGCACCACAGAGACCCTACCATCTGCCTAGTCAATAGGCACTCCAACCAGAAGAAAGCTTGTTGGGCTGGGCTCAGGCCTGGAGGCATCAATCCCTTTGTAGAATGGCCCCATCCTACCTGAGCCCAGTAGTGTTGCTCACTAGAAACCAATCCTTGCTGCTAACAAGGGAGATTGGAAGCACAGGGTAAGTAGGAAACATGGACAGAAATCATATTGAGGCCTAGGAGATGGAGGGGCAGTGGATCCCTGGCCTCCTTGAGGTTAGGGCCTGATACCTTTCAGATGTTCCTCTCTTGAGGGCTTGGAGAAAGGGATGAATGTGTCCCTCATGTGCCAATAAGATAGCTTCCCTCAGGGAAAGTTCTGGAGAGCAGACATGAAGAGTATCCCATCAGCCAGGCCTTTGGTACCGTTTAAAAGTCTTGGCTACTTCTCTCATTATAGATGAGACAGTGGGCCTCAGAGGGAAAGCCACCCAGCCAGACGGGAGGAAAGTCAGGACCTTTCTGTTACAGGTGCCTCAGATGGGTAAAAAAAAAAAGTCAGCAATTAACCTTTAATGGACTTTCATAACATAGAGGGCTAATTCTATACCCCACCTCCTGCTGTGGATCAAAACCAGTACCTCAGGTATTTTAGGCAATCCTACCCTTACCCTGCCCTTTGCCCAGGCTGATCTCTGGCTTCAGATTCTGCAGTCCTGGCCTTCTGAGTAGCTGGGATTGCAGGCATGTCCTGCTACATGCATGGCTATTTAAATTGCTTGTTCTCTTGTTAGTCTTCACTAAGCTCTTTGAGGTGGGAGCTATTTCCACTTTACAAATAAGAAAACTCAGTCTCAAAGCAGTGGAGCACCTAGGTTGGCATAGCATAGCTAGCAGGCATGGTCCAGGTCCTAGCCTCTTGCTGTGTGGTAGAGCCTTAGGGCTAGGCCTAAGCATCAATGTGTGTGGTGGAAGAGGTAGGGGGAGGAGAGGGATAAGCAGATTCCCACAGGATCACCCCTCATATATATCCTCAGCTCTGAGCTAGTTAGGAGGGTAGAACAGTGACTGACAAGCATAGATAGACCTGGGGACAAGATTTGCTTTGTGGCCAGCTCACTGGGGGACATTGAGCAACTCCTGTGGCATGTCTGGGCTTGGTTTCTCTGTGCTTACAATGAAGCAGAGTGAGAGGCTCTGGTGTTTTGTGTTCTGAGAGGATCCTGATTGCTGATGCTATAGGGGGCAGTCTGTACCTTGCTTTCCAGCACTGTAGGCTGTCTGAATGTTCCAGGATTTCCCTGCTCATCTTGAGTGTTCCAGGGTGTCCTATTTCCCTCCTTCTGTGCTCCCTCCCAGAGGACCTGGGCCTGGGCTCTGCTTTGAAATGCTTTTTCTTTCCTAGACCTCTCCCTCCCAAACTTTTTCCTGGTCCAGAAGACCCTCCAGGGGACTCCGGAGGAGGCTTTGATCCTGCCTCCAGCATGGACTTCCTTCCCAATCACCTGGCCCCAGTGTCTTCTTTCTCAGACCTTGCTTGCCATCATAACTACTGTGTTCCCGTCTCCATCCTTATTTGAAATTCATAGTTTTGCATGGCTTCCTTTCTTATAGACCACCTGGGGCCAGACTTGCCCTGTTTTTCCTGTATTGTGCATTTGTTACTTTACTTACTTAATAAAATTCTACTAGACTTTGTGCCGGGTAATAATCTTAGCATAGAGCAGACAACCAAGAGCTTCCATCCTCTCTTCAAGCTGCTTCTGCATGATGTATTGAGGGCCAAATGTGTAATGACAAGACAGGATGTTGAAGGCTAAAGGATAAAGGAGCCCAGAGGAGCCTAGCAAGTGCCTTGGTTTGAACTGGGCACTGAAGGCTGATTAGAAACTTGCCAAGCAGATACCAGAGAGCAAAGTATTAAAATTTTTTATTGTTATTATAAAGGTGATGTACAGAGGGGTTACATTACATAAGTCAGGTAAAGAGTACATTTCTTTTGGGACAATGTCATCCCTTCCCTTGGTCTTTCCCAGTTTTCCCCTTCCATCCCACCCACAAGTTATATAGTTCATTTTCAACATAATATCCAGTGAGTACCATTGCTGCATTTGTTCACCTTTTGTCAGAGAGCAAAGTATTGACAGACATCATGTACAACAGCATGGAACCTTTTAAGAGTACTCAAATGTAGGGAAGGATGGCACAAGGATGGGCTGAGGAAGAGTAGGTTTGCTGGTCAGAGCTTCACAGGGCTTTGAGCATGCATGATCTAGATATGACCAGAGCCTCAGTGTAGCATGGGTACTGAAGGCCAAGGGGAGTGTGGATAGTAGGGGCCATCAGGAAGCTGGGAACTTGTGCTAGGGTAGTTCTTCATGCTGGGAAGATCAGACTGACAGGAGGGAAGAGGAAGAGTGGAGACTGGGACAAGAATGGACAAACACCTAATAAACTTAAGTCATTGAACATGTCACCATCATACAATTCTGTGTCAGGAATTTGGGGCCAGGCTCTTCAAAGAGATCTTAGTGGGCTTTGTGCCACTTAGGTGGAATTTGGCTAATCTAACTGGGGAGCTCCAGGATGGATAGTATCCTGGCATATGGATAGAGGGGATGGTGGGAAGGCTGCCTGGCATTCTGTTCCTCCATATCTTCTCCATGGAAGTTCCAGAAGGAGAGCAAAAGGAAAGCCACCATCCTTATAAAGCCAGGCTCAGGGCAGACATAGCTTTGCTTCCACCTTATATACTGTCACAGCAGTCACAGGCCTGTCAGTATTCAAGCAGGGAGGCACACAGACCCCTGTCAATGGGAGGAGTCTCCCTTGAAATCTGTCACTCCGAGGAAAGGGAGAGGGAAATGTTCAAGGCCTGGATAACAGCCACTTGATGAAGACCAAGACTGTGTGCCACAGACTGGAATCTCTGGTCTTAATCACATAGGTGAAGTGTAAGCCCACCTTTTCAACACCCAGTGTCTAGGAGGTACTCTGTGGCCAGCAGGTAGTACTAGGTGCATTAGCCTGGATTTAGAACACTAGTGTGTGTTTTTCTCTCAGCTTTGGTCACCTGCTAATGTTATCTACAGAATTATACTGAGAAGGATTCTGAGTGTGGCAGGAAAAAGATGTCAGCTTTGTCGCTACCATGGGGAATGACAGCAGGGCCATTTCTCATTCAGCCCATTAAGCCTGTTGCCCTCTTTTCTATACTATATTCTAGATCCGTGTAATTACGAGGATTCATCTATATATATATCTCCAGTCTAGTCACATATGCCTGAGAGTCAGCAGTACATGTACCTACCTACTTCTTTGAAAACCTGCCTGCATGCCCTGACCCCTGACCCCTTGCCACACAGCCAGGTCTCCAAGACCTGATGGCCCTTGGGTGTCAGCTGGACTGGACATTCAACCCTCTGGCAGCTAATCTGTACATGAGCCAGGCACTCTGGAGTGCTGACACCAGTTCTTATCAGGCTCACACCACATGCCTTAACTTCACCATCTCCTGCGCTTGCCCCTCCGACCTCCTTCTCCACCACGGAAGGTTTAATTGTTGCAAATGGAATCCGTGTTCTACAGAAGTCCAATAAATCTGCAGTCTGTCTTCCTGGTAATCCATCACAGATTGCAAATCGCACGAGGAGAAGTCTATAAGATATGTTCTTCATGTCTAGTATGCTGGGTTATTTTCATGTCTTGTGGTTTGAATTTGGCCACTGTCATTTTAGAGGAATTTCCTGCCATCTGCGTTCAATTGAATTTTCTCACAGATTTGTGCTTGCTTGTAAATACTAGGGGCTGGCAGAAAAGGGAGCTTTGTTCTTGGTGACATTTCAGAAAGCAGTTCACACAGCTTCCTTGGCTGATCTGCAGCCTGGCTGGGGTGGGGTAGAGTAAGAAGGTGCTTCTGCACCTCAGGTCCAGGACAGGGCCAGGTGACTGACTCTTCCCTGCTGCCTTTCCTGCCTGCCTTGGGCCCTGCTTTCCTTTGTGTATTGGTCAGTTCTGCTTCCCTCCTTTTCTGCCACGGACAGGAGGACAATCAGCTGATAAGTGCCTCTGTGTCCTCCAAGTGGCAAGATCCCAGAAGTCTGTGCTGACTGAGCCTCAGGTGATGAGGAGAGGTTACAGGGCACAGGGCAAAGCATTGAGCCACTCAAGTTTAGGATTACTCCCTCTGATTCTAGACAATCATTTCCCCTCTTATAGCTTTCTTCAGTGTCTCTTTGTGACTTCAGTTGATTGTTAGTATTGAGGATGTTAGGATTGAGCAATAGCCCTGGGCCTCCCCAGGTGAGGCCAGCAGAAGTTTGTTGACTACCTGCTATGTGCCAGGCTCTCAGCATGATGCAGATGAAGAAGGCAGAGTTGTCCTTGCTCATAAGGCCATCACTGTGTGGGCTATGATGGCTGGTGAGGGAGAACATGTTTAAGAACATCTTACTGTTGGTGTGATCATAATGGCAATGGTGACCCATGTGTCAGGTGCTCTTCTTTGCACTGCATGTGTTTGTTCTTCCCAGCAGCCATTTGAGAAGGATGCTCTTTATATCCCCATTGTATGGATGAGGAAACTGAGATATGGAGGGTTACTTGGGCAACCCAAGTTTGAATACCTAGCCTGTGGGAATGTATTTGATAATTTCTGCAAGAAAGGTTACATTTGTAAATAAGAACATTTTCTCTTGCTAGATATGAGATGGGAAAAGTTTGAGTGCTGCTGTTTAGACTGGTGACTGTCACACTTTGCCTGTACAAGAAGCATACAGGATTAAGCTTTATAGGGTTAAGACTCTTGCTCTTGCTCTGCACACTGGCACACCCAGGGAGCATATACTGAGTGACATATGCAGGGAGCATATACAGGTGAGGAAGGACACTTTGGGGCCACTGATCTGAAAGTGCAGATAGTTGTCTCAACCTGTTTCTCATCTGAAAAGTGAGGACAGATCCCCCTGCATGGCCAGCCTTGGGTGTGAGTTGGACCTGTGTGTTAGGACCCCTTACTTGCTCAAGAACAGGGATCCTGCATTAACCTGTGTAATTCCTCATGTAAGCAAGCTGTTGTTTCTACCATAGAAAAATATTCCACCCCTCCTCTGAGGCTATAGCCTCCTTCCTTTCTGTTCCTTCTGAGCTTCTTGAGTCAATAGCACATTTGTCCCATTTCCATTTCCGCATTTCTTCTGAGCCTACTCTTGGCCTTCATATCCTTAGCTGTGGGTCTCCATAGCTGAGGTTGCCTTTGTCTGTTCTTGAGTTTTCTCAGAGCTTACTCTCTTCCTCATGGATGCATCTCTATCAGTTCTGCAGACACCATACCTCTTGGCCTCTTCCCCACCCCATGCATCTTCGTGGTCTTTTGAACTATCTTGATGATACTGTCCTACTGGGGCTTTGAAGAATATATACTTGCTAATGCCTCCTAGACCTGTACTTTCTTGTTTAATCTTCCCCTGGGCTTCATTATGGACATCCAGTATTGACCTAGATTTGATGTGTTCAGAGCTGAGCCAGAGATGTCTCAGAAGGAGACCCTTCATCCTCTGCCAGGCACAACCTGTAGAGAGTACCTACTATTTCTCTCTACCATGGGAATGTCAGCTTCTTACTTTGTTTTGTTTACCACTCTGTTCCCAGTACCTAGGAATGGTGCCTGGCACAGAAGAGCACATAGTGAGTGTTCGTTGGATGAATGCAGATGAGACAATGTCAAGACTTTAGAAATTGTGAAGTGCCAGGCTCCATTGTGCAGATTACCAGTGTTGCTCTTGAGGTGTCTTGGCCCCTGTGCCAAATCAGATAGAATATGATGCTGTCTCTCACATAGCCTGCTGTATCTGCCCTGTGCAAGGAGTAATGTTGCTTGACTGGGACCCCCTTAGGGGAGATTTAATCTCTACAGATCCATAGCAATCCTGTTACTGAAGGCATGGTTCAGCTGGAGACTTCCTTTGTCCTTACTCCCTGCTGGCAGTCAGGATGGCTGGGGCCTGGGAGAGCCAGGATGGAGAGGGGTGAGATGCCCTGGGTGAACAGCCATAGCTGAAGGCCAGTTCCCCTTCACCCATCATGACTTGGTTTAAAGCTGGCTTCAGGCCACAACCTCTTTCACCAGAGACGTCTGTCTCACCTTCATCCTCTCAGTGGTGGTGAGTGGTGTCTCCCTAGATAAAACATCTGCAGACACACCTGTGCAGGTGGGAAGCATGGCTTTCAAAGGGGATTGGGAAGATAGATAGGCAGTGGGGTGAGGGGAAGGGGATAGGAAAAGAAAAAAAGAGATAGATAAAGGTACCCACTTGCTGAGGAAAATGGAACAAGACAAACAGTCACAGCCCTGCCAAAAGACACCAGAAGACAAAACAACTATGTCCAGCAAGAAATAGAGATGGTAGAGAGGGCAGAGACTGCGAGGCTGTAGTACAAGTACTTATTATGCTTGTACACAGGGGCTGAAGAGTTTGGGACTGGAAGTGCATCTTTTGAAGACATGGCAAAGCAAGCCCCTCTAAGGTGGGGAGGGGTTGGAGGGAGGAGAAGGAGTGGAATCAAAATCTCAAGGTAGAATCTTCATGCATTTACTTGTCTTCATCCAAAGGTCACCCTCTCTATTTCAACTCATTTCTAAGCTTCCGTTTGTGCCAGGCACTGTGTTCCTAGCCACCTTTTCTTCCTTCCTGCTGAGGTCAGCCTTGGTGATTCTCAGATCCTCATCCTCTCCAGCCTCTAACCTCAACTCATCTCCATGGCTCTCTGGGCTGCCCACAGTAGACATGGCTTTAGCAAGTGTTGGGAGACAGAGACATGGAGAGGAAGGGGATGAGCTATGGTTGGCTTTTCCTGTTCTTCTGTAGTCAGCCATCTCCTTGTGCCTAGGGACAAGAGTTGCTGTCCTATCACCTCATCCATAGGTGAGAAAATAGAAGCTTAGTGATGTGACTCAGTAGTTTGAGCACAGCCATGTGGTCAGTAATGGATTGGGCTAAGATTGCCACACAGTCACTGTCACACACAAGAATTGTTACACATAAAAAGGCCTGTTTTTTGGCTGGGAATGTGGCTTAGTGGTAGAGTGCTTGCCTAGCATGCATGAAGCCCTGGGTTCAATTCCTCAGTACCACATAAACAGAAAAAACCAGAAGTGGTGCTCTGGCTCAAGTGGTAGAATGCTAGCCTTGAGTAAAAGAAGCTCAGGGACAGTGCCCAGGATTGGGAAAAAAAAAAGTTTTGCTGGGTGCCAGTGGCTCACACCTGTAATCAATCCTAGCTACTCAGGAGGCTGAGATTTGAGGATTGTGGTTCAAAGCCAGCCCAGGCAGAAGGGTCTGTGAGACTGAATAACCACCAGAAAGCCAGAAGTGGCACTGTGACTCAAAGTGGTAGAGCACTTGAGATGAAGAGCTCAGGGACAGTGCCCAGGCCCTGAGTTCAAGCCCCATAACTGACCCCCTCCACACAAAAAGGCCCATTTTGTTGCCTTTGATAGTCTTGCATCACTCTAGGACTGGTACCAGAGCCCAGGGTCCGCTGTGTCCCTATAGGCCTTGGTTTAAGTGTTTCTAGTGACTTAGGACACTTGTGTTTGGTGGGGTCAAGAGGCCACTTCTGGACAAAATCATTGGGAACACATTTGTCACCTGATCTTCACTATGTTTGGGTCTGTTACTCATCAGATTTGGCCTTGAAGACTCTGGTGTGTCAGATATGTCTCTGCCCTCAGTGGGCTCATGGTTCCAGGGCCTGGGGACATATGTATCACCATTTAACCTGTGATTATAAGATCTTCTGGAGATCTCATGGCTGTGTCTCAAGGAGAGCCTGGCCTTCTCAACTGTCCTTGTCATCCTTCTGGTCAACAATGCTCTGGCTAGGGGTAAGGATACCTTTTCAGATATGGCACAAAGGTCCCACCCCTGGCCCCAGAGCCAAGTTTTCTCCCTCAGCTTTCTTAGCACCCTTCAACCCCCACTCTGATGAGCTGATTTCCCCCTTGGGAGCAGCTTATACTCATCTCTCATGTAGCATTCCCAGCATGGAGCTGGTGCTCGAAGAGAGAGATCCAATGTTTGACCCCTTGTTATGCTCTAGGAACACTCTAGGTTCATTTCATGTAGGGACTCAGTGGTCTCATAGAACATAGATGGAAGACATGGAGACAACTGAATGAGCATGTGACACATCTGAGATTGAAACCCAGGTCTGTCTCTGAGTCCTATTATCTTCACTAGCTGTCCAATAATTATACCACCCATTCTTTCTGACCATGTTTCTCTGTAGAAGAAGCCTGGGTTACTTGCTATGATCTTGTTCACTCCCAGCCTCTTTCCCTCCACAGTACTCTGCTGGAGTCCTGGACCTGATGTTCCCCACTTGTTGATTGCTTGCTGAGCAAAGTAGGGACAATACTTTACTCACCAGCCCTTTAGCACTTAAAAGCCAACTGCCCCATGGGGACTTGGGGTTCATGTTCTTCTGAACCTTCATGGTTCTCCTGCTTGTGTGTTTCAGAAAGAACAAAACAGGAAAATGTTCTTGAAATTATATGGTTAATTTTGTGTTTTTGTTTAGGCAGGGCTGAGAGTGGGAGCCCTTATTAGTATCAGTTTGGAAAAAAGACTGAGGCATTCACGGCCAACTGCTTAATAGTTTTCATTGAATTAATTTTAAAATGAGAACCTTGTTTTCCTTATTTAATAGTAGAAAACGACTTCCACATTCTGCTTCATAACAACCCTGGTTGTGGGCTTTCCACAAACAATATGCACATTAAAGGCATTGCTCTATCCATATGTGGAATGAATAAATTTGTGCAAACGATTTGTTATAAGTGCACGATGCACTTAAACTTTTTTTAATTTTTAGTTTTTACTGTCGTGGTGACAGATCCAGCCCAGAACTGGACTGTTAAATGGCTCAGTCTCTGGCTCTTTTAGGCTATGAAAAAAAATGGAGTAACATTTTAGAAACGCCACAGGGCTAGGAGGAAATTGTTAACTCATTTGGCCCAACATCCAGGGCTCCCTGAGCCAATGCTCGATGTCCAATAGAAGGTGGGGAATTTAATAGAGGCTGGCTAATCAGGTCCATGCCATCTCAGAGTAATCCTTAGCCTGGGGATGATGCCAGTGGATAGATGGGGTGGGGTTCCAGCATCAGCCCACATCCTGCTCCACCTGTTCATCTATCCACCTGTGTCTTTATCCAGTCAGTATCTAATAAAGAAATCTATCTTGCTCGGATGCTAAACAAACAAATCAGGAAAATAGTACTTGTTTCATTTAGCCTTGATAGACATTTACACTCAGTTGTCTCACAATTACACAAGTCTATTGATGTCTTCCTGTAGTGTGAGCCCTTTTATGCTTTTGTGTATTTAATCTTAAATTGGTAGATTTGGACTGAGCAATGTTTTTAGTTTGTGTCACGGTTTTTTGTTGTTGTTGTTGTTGTTGTTCATGAGTCTCTTTCTCTCTCTCCAGCTTGACTCCCTACCCTTATCTCAGTGTAATGAACTATTCAAACCATGGCTTCAAACACTAGCAAAATACATTGATCAATTTTCAGAGAAATGCTTGTAACAATTCCCTGTTACAATGGCATTGGATGTAATTATAGGCATCCCTTCTCAAAATTTGAAATTTGGGGGCTGGGAATATAGCCTAGTGGCAAACGTGCTTGCCTCATATACATGAAGCCCTGGGTTCAGCACCATATATACAGAAAATGGCCAGAAGTGGCGCTGTGGCTCAAGTGGTAGAGTGCTAGCCTTGAGCAAAAAAGAAGCCAGGGACAGTGCTCAGGCCCTGAGTCCAAGGCCCAAGACTGGCAAAAAAAAAAAAAAAAAAAAAAAAAAAGAAATTACATTTGATTCCATTCTTAGTTTACTAAATGTTTGCGTTGCAAAAAAATACATTGATCTATGTGTTTGTCTTATCTCCCTGCCTCTGATCTGGAGGTAATTACTTCACTGAATTTTGTACCTGCTACTCTACTTTGATTACTTTTATAAAAAATTGAAGTCAGTCTTATACTTAGAAAGGTGCACAGATTGTAAGTGTGTAGTTAGATGACTATAACTGTGCAAATGATACATAGGTTCCAGGATTGCCATCAGTCCAATAAGCCCATTCGTGGTGCCTCTTCATGGTAACTATAGGATAACTTCAAGCACTACATATTTGCTTTGCTTGCTTTTGAACATTGAAGCAAGACTCACATAAGCACACATTCTGGCTTCTTTTGCTCAGCATTCTTTCTGAAATCTCATTGTCATATGTCTCTGGTATACTTTTTTTTTGGCTAGTCCTGGGGCTTGAACTCAGGGCCTGAGCACTATCCCTGGCTTCTTTTTGCTCAAAGCTAGCACTCTACCACTTGAGCCACAGTGTCACTTCGGGCTTTTTCTGTATATGCGGTACTGAGGAATCGAACTCAGAACTTCATGCATGCTAGGCAAGCACTCTACCGCTAAGCCACATTCCCAGCCTGATTGTACCATTTTGACCCTCCTATTAGCAGAGTAACGGTGTTAGAAAGAATTTAGAGCAAGAGGAATTTGTACCATTATGCTACTGGGCATTGAAGGTCACTTCAGTCACTTATTTTCACTGCTTTGTTACTACTTTGTCACTGTATTGTTATCTACTGTTGTTATTGCATAATTGTGTTCTTTTCAGTCTTTTTCTTTTTCTATGATGAATGGTCTGGGTACTCTTATCCACTTTTTATAGTGACATTTCTTAGTAGGCAAGGGTTTCTCTAGAAAGGGCAGTGATTCTCCAATTTTGTTTGAGGACCCTTTATACTCTTAAAAATTCTTGAGGACAGCCAAGCCCTCTGCTTTTGTGAGTTATATCCTTTGGTGTGCTAGTAATTGTCTAACAACTGTCTGGGAGAAGCCAGTTGTAGTGTTTACTAATTCCTGTGGCCTCTGTCCCTTCTTCCATAATCACTGCTTTTAGATGTCACTGGAGTGTGGTTTCCTGGGCTGCTGGGTATGTGAATTCTCCTTTCCATCTCTCTTCCAGAATAGTGAGGCCCTTCTTCCCCTCAGTGCTCCTATATGTGGTACTGTCAGGCTCACTAACTTTTTCCTTGCAGACAGGTATAAGATGATTTTGCATTTTGGTCTTGACTTGCATTTCCCTGGTCCCAGCTCCCTGAAGTGACCTGCAAGGAAGGTCTTGCAAGGTCTGATTTCTACCAGGATCATCCTCTTCATATTATTCAGGACAGATTCAGGTCAGGTTGACATGATAGGTCAGCCCTCTGATGGAGTGAGACCAGGAGGGAAAGACTCAGGGTCAAATCCTAGCTCTGCTGTTGTATTAGTGAAATTAATTAACTTCTTTGGGTCTCAGTTTCTCCTCTTGAGGATAACACAGATGACAGTAGTACTCTTTGTGGTCATTGTGCTCTAATATAGCATGAAACAACCTAACACAGATGGTATGGCTCTGCCTTCTGCTTTGACCTGTACTTTAGGGCTGTGGTATATGGGTGTGTCTATTATTTTGTTTTCATTCCTTAGGGTATGTACCCAGGAGTGTTATAGCAGGATCATATGGCACCTCTATTTTTAGTTTCTTAAGGAACCTCCATGCTGATTTCTCTAGTGACTGAACTAATTTACATTCCTTCTAACATTGGTCATGTTTCTTATTATAATTTGTTACCCTTCCTTGTATGTACATTATAGGGGAGCAGGGATGTGTCATCTTCCAAATATTGACATCCACTTCTATAACATGATAGATTCATAATAGTGCTTGTTTAATGAAGAAAATGTATGTGTCTTTTAGTAAAATAAAGCAGAGTGAAAGGCTGGAGATGGATAATGAGGAAAAATTTTACTTTTATTGGTGTTTGTTTGTGATAAGGTCTCCCTGTGTATCCCAGGCTGATCTAGAACTCACCCTTCCAAGTGCTGAGATTATAGGCCATGCACCACAATCCTTGACAGAAGGTATGATTTCACTTGGGTAGTGGAAGGGCTCTTTGGGAAGTGGTGAGCTGAGACTTGAGTGGAGAGAGGGAGGGTCCAACTCTATGGAGGCTGTATAAGCAACAAGTCTGTAATGGGAGCTAGTAGACAGTGAAGTGGCAGTGGACAGAGAAACACGGGCCAGTCAGCTGGCCCCAAATGTTACCATAACCAAACACAGTGGGTTTACATCTTGGTGAGCCAAATCCAAAAAGCATAAGCAGGAGGTAAAAGAGAGGAAAAGGATTTATTGCCTACAACAGAAAAGAAGAACACTGGGGTTATTTCCAAAGTAGTTCATTTTCCAAGGGAAGGAAGCCGGGAGTTGTATTGCCAGTGTTGTATTGCTGGTGTGTGGAGGAGGGAGGGGGGAGTAATGCATTTTCATATAGGAAAGTACTTTACAGGCAGGTACATCATGATCATGCTCAGATTAAAGTCATAGTTTAGGAAAGAAAGATAGCAGACAACTTTGTGGATATACCCAGCTCAAGGTCATAGAGTACATGTTTCTAAAGGGAACATGATAGCTGTGAACACTTCTGGTCATGCTCAGTTTAATATCATAATGAGTCAAGCTTACTGTAGGTTGCCCAAAAGAGTAAGTTAGAGTATCTAGGTGACATTCACTGGTTGTTGCAGGTTTCTCCAAACAAAAAAAAAGGACAACTCTGAAGGTTTGTTAGTACAAGAGTTTGCCCCATGGAGGTGCCTGCCTTGCTTATCAAAGTAATCATAAACACAGAGACAGCTTCTACTCTGTGTGTGTGTGGGGGGGTGTATTATAAGGATCCCTCCCTTATGTTTTCCCATCTTTTCAAAGCAAATAGGTCTGGGACAGTCTCAGGGAAAAAAGCAGTGGACCCAGCTGACTGGATTCTGTGCCTCATGTGTGATGTGGGAGCAGCACTGTGTACCTGCCAGCTGATGTGAGGGGAGGGGGGACTTAGTGGCCTTGTTCCCATGGGTCAAAATCTTACTGCTGAGTGAGGAAAGGCCATGGGAGGACAAAGAGCAGGCTCACAGTGTACTGTCCTGTTTGCATCTCAGTGGCCCCTTCAGTGCTCACAGTCATCCTGGAGTTAAGTCCCACATCTACACTACTTATATTAGCAGGGTGGGATAGGGAGGCAGAGAGAGCACCAGATTCTTGCCATCAGGAAGCTTGTAAGGTTCACATCCACAGCTGCTCTTATGTTGTGTCCTTGGCCATTAGCACTGGATCTGCTTCACACCCTTCTTCCCCATGGTCACTGTACACATGGGGAGACTCAGGCCCAGACAGGGAGTAGCTTGTCAAGTCATACCCACAATGTGTCATGTCACAGCTTCTGAATTACAACCTATGTCTCTAGGCTCCCAACCTGTGCCCTTTCCAGGCCCCAACCCCTTCAAGTTGAGCTTAGGTGATTCTACACAGGGATACCTTGAGGAAAAGAGCATCTGGGGACCCTTTCCCCATTTATAATAGGTCATTTCCTGCTGCTTGTACTGCTGCTTGAAGGCTTGCTACCAAGGCTATCTGGGGCAAAGTTAAAACTTTATAGAACTTCTGGAAAGAAGAAACCTGAGTATAAATCAGGTTTATGGCCAGGATAATAAAGTGTATATTCCAACTGATACTTGATTCCTCGGCACTCTTGATTCCTTCCATATGAAGCTCCCTACTTTTGGGTCACCAAAGACCCTGATGGTTATGTGAGTCCAGGGACCCAGAGCTGGGAAGTAGGATTGAGAGCTCAGATGACTGTCTGTGCATCTGAGGCTGTCCTGGTTTCATGCTATTTGATCATGACAGAATATATTCTTCATGCCCTCTCTGAGCACATCCTAGATACCAGGCATGTGCCAGGCACTGGCAACTGAGCTGGTCCAGGTTAATGTGGATCACAGACATGTAAACCAATAGTTACTGTTGCAGACCTGGAGCCAAACAGCCTGGCAGGAGATCAGGGAGAGCTTCCTAGGGGGAGGTGACAGTGAGTCTAAGACAAGAAAGCAAACAGGGTTCTGGGTCTAGGAGAAGGTACTTCAGGCAGAACCACATAGAAGATGGAATATGGGGTGGGGGACAACAAAGCCACACAGCCCAGAGGGAGAAGTACTTTTTGGTGGCACTCACGCTTCTTGGAGGAAGGGGCATTCGAACTGGGTGAGGTAGGATGGATTGGAGTTTATCAGCAACTTTGGAAGATCAGCCTTTGTGAAGGTCTGGGTATGTGCACTGAGGAGACAGTGTTCCAGCAGGTTGTGACAAGGTGGAGATGGGAAACAGCAGTGCTGTGCTATCTCTGAATCTCCCTAAGAGTGACACTATTGAGATTGGGGTTGGAAGACACTCTATTAACGAGAGCTTTGGGGTCACCCAAGGAGATGACAGAAGAACACACGCCCTGGGATAGGACTGCCCTCAGTGCTGTCCTGGGCCATCTACATCAGCCAAGTGGATGCCAGCTGCTACCTGTGAAAGGACCCTCCAGCAGGCTGCTGGCTGCAGTCATGTTCATTTGCTCCTTTTATTATTCAGTTCAGATAGACAGACTGACTCTCCCTTCTTGGACATACAAGGAGAGGTGGAGCCATGTCAGGAAAAGGTGTTAGGAATGCCACTGGCCCTCTATCACCAAGGTTGTGACTTCCAGGTTCCATCACCACCATTCCCTTCATCCTCAATAAGTTACAAAGTGCCTTACACCTCAGCTTCTGTGATAGCTCCATGTCCATGGCCTTGAGTTTTTCACTTGGGCCTTTTCTGGTGATGAGCTCAAAGAGAACTGAGTCTTTAGGATTGTTATATACTTGTCAACCGATGAATGAGAACTCGCACCTAGGGCTCTTCCCAGTGAGCACTGGGATGGCAGTGGGGAAAAGCTTTCCTTTTGTGGAGGCTAGCAGGTAGGCAGAGTGGTTCCTCACAGTGCCAGGAGATCAGAGAGGCTATCCCAGGAGAAACTCATGGGCATGAATTTCCAAAGGGATCAATACATACTGAGCTAGGAGCTGGCCTTTGCTGAGGTTGGTAAGCAGAACTCTTCTCTGGTGGAGGGACAACTATTGTTTCTTAGGGCATTCTTGTTTTTCTGCTTTTCAGGAGCAGCTGTCTGAGTGGGGGGAGGAGGGGTAGGTAGGGCCAGCTAAGAGGGTATGAGGCTCAGACTCAGGTATGGGTTGAGACCAACAGCACTAAGATGGCAAATCCCTGTACTGCTCTGGGCCTTTGTGGGACATGGGTGGGAACACCTCCATATACATGAACTTAATGTCCATGGATAAGGCCTCTGTATTTTTCCAGGGCTGGGTGCAGCCATTCATGGGCCTCTGGGGTTAGGTTTCTCCATGTTTCTGAGCTGCCCCAGTGAGAAAGTATTGACAAAATGCTCCAGGACAGGAGCAGGGAGGGTTAGAAGGTTTGGCAGGCTAGAATTGGGGCATTTCCGACTTGGTGGGGAGGAGAGGAGGGCAGTGCCCTGGCAGAGTGGGGATAAGCACTAGGGTACCTGTCCCCATGAGGCATTTTTTCACTCTTAGAGCCCTGAGGAGGTTAAATCAAGCAGTTTACTTGTTTCAGAAAACCATTCCAGGTGTTTCATTGTTGTTTGTTTTGTTTTGAGTCTTCTAGGGCTTACAACACCCTTGAACAAGCCATAAGCACCCTTGAGAGGCAGATGGTGGATTACAAGACTGGGGTCAGACATACCCCAGAAAGCACTTGAGGAGCACAGAATCTGGTTCCAAGTGTTTTTTTTTTTTTTTTTTTTTTTTTGAGAGTCCCAGTGCCCGGTCTGTCTGTCTGATTGCCCATCACCCAGAGCTTATACAGCTAGGGCGACCTTCTGGAGCCAGAAGGCCTGGCTGTTGTGGGCTGTGGCGTCCCAGCTGGGCTGCTGATTGTTCAGAAGAGCTGGGGCTCTTTCAAAGGAAACTGCAGTCAATTAGTGGAGAGTGGAATTTGAAAGGCCCAAATCCCTTTTTACCCCAAACTTCAAATCTGGTTTTCGTCAGTGGCTTTGAAAACAAATACCCAAAGAACCCTTTTTTATTATTATTTTTCCTTCTCCTCTTTTCCTTGCCCTCCCTTGCATGCTCTTGTTTCCTGGGCTTTTATCTCTGCAGTTAGCTTTGGTAGCCTGACCTAGCTACACCATGATGGCTGAGCAGGTGGCCTTCTGTCTATCACAGGCCCCATCCTTCTGTATACTTTGGAGCCTCCCTTCTTCTTGTGGTGGCTGCTGGGAGCCCCATGGGGACACTTTCACCTGGTATTTCCATGCATACTGAGTCCCTCTGTTCCCTGGGCCAGCCCAGAGACGGGGTCAGACAGGTGCCTGCAGTGAGAAGGGGAAGTGGAGCAGGGGACAAGTGTTGTCAGAGACAGAGAGGACTTCATTGTGTGGCAGTACAGTTTGGTCTTCAAGGAAAGTGCCTGTTCCTTGCTCATTCATGGTTGAGTTACTGACTCATTCATGCCAAAAACATCCACAGAGCTGGAATCCCCAAGGTGAGCACAGTGTTATCCCTAGAGTATTCAGAGTGTGGAGGGAGAGGGCAGCAACAGGACTGGGTGGAGAGAGCCAGGAGCGGTGTGAGAGGAGGAGGCAGATGACCTCTAGTGTCCTGATAGATGAGTAAGAATTTGCCAAGGAAAAGGTGTGGAAGGACATTCTGGATGGGGATGGGATATATGTAGAGCAGAGGCCCAGAGGCATCAAAGAGCCTGACTACCCTGTAGAAGGTCAGCTGTGGCTGACCTTCAGATGAGAGCAGGTCATGGCAGAAATTGGGAAGAGGCCTCTATCTCTGCATTTCATCTTAATTCTGTGTCTCAGCTACCCCATACTTTCCCCTCTGGACAGTAATCTGGATAGTCTTTTGTGTGGCTGTTCTTACCACTAAGTTAAAGATGAGGAGATGAAGACATGGTCTCACAGGGAGAAAGGACTTTACCCAAGGTCCAGCTGGGTAGTCACCAGGGCATGAATGCCTTTTGGATGCTGAGCTAAGAGGAATTGACAACCCCAGACCCTGACAGATGTGTGGTGACTCTCTTTAAGGAGGTAAATAGAGTGAGCCCTTTGCCTTATTTTTGCTGTACCTAGGCTCCCTTGTGCTTTTCAAGCCTTATCTATACCCTTTCAGGTTGAGAGTGTCCTCAGCTTTGCCCTTCTATCTCCTCATGTCTCTGTCTAGATCCAGGATCTGTGAAGAACAGAGTACTAAGGACTCTGGAAATTCTGCAGTCCAGCTCCCAGTCATCTGGTGACCCTGAGACCCTGGGAAGGACAAGTAGGGCAGGGCAGGGCTTTTTTGTGTGCACTTCTACTTACAGCAAAAGAAGTTGTTCATTGCTCAGTCTGGCTGCACACTTGGATATTTCTGTCCACTGGGCATTCTTCAGGAAGGGCTCTGTTAGTCAGTTGGTGTTTGTCTACCCAAGGCTTGATGTTGGCCTGAGACCTCTACTCTGTCACCTCCTGCTTCACAGGATGTCTGAATTTTGACTGCTCTGGGACATTGGGATAGCTGTGTCACTTCTCTGAACAGTCATAATAGTATTCATATTAATAGTGACAATTTGACTATTAAAATGAGTTGAGTCTTATATAAGTACCATATATATATATATAATTTTAATCTCACCATATTAGTGTTTAGCAAGCAGATTTTTCCAGAAGTATAAATTGTTTTGCAGAAGTATAAATTGAGGCCTAGAAATATATCAGACTTGGGATTTGAACCTAAGATCAAAGATAGCAAAGTGACAACTTTCAGCCACATCACATTCTCTTGGCTTTCTTGGTAGGTAGAGTGCTGTGAATTGCATAGCTGTACAGCAGTGATTGGAGGTCCTCACTCCTGATTCCCACAAGCATGGGGGGGGGCGGGGGGAGAGTGGTCTATAAATACTTCCTGAGTAAACCTGAGTTTGTGTCAGCCTAGGATAGAGGGCTGGAAAAAAATCCCCACCCTGTCTCCGAGGTAAGACAGGAAAGAAAATATTATGGTCACCCTCTGGTGGAACCAACTCCAGGCCTCTGTCACACTGTGACTCACCTGAGAGTCTGGTCTCTCTGCAGCCACAGGAAGTGGCCCAGATTCCAACAAAAACAGATTGTGTACATCTGCTTGGAATGTATTGATTGATTTATGGGGCTCCCTGCCAGCCCTGAGATGGGGATGTGCTTCTTCAGAGCATGGCTGGGCTCAGCCTCCTGGTGCCTGCTGCCGCCCTGCAGGTCAGTGGGTGAAGAGAAAGAATAGCCCTGTGAGAAGGAATGATCTCCAAATGAGGGTGGCAGCCCAGTCACTGGCTAGAAAGAGAGGCTTTTCTTAGAAGCCTGGCACTGTGGGCTTCTGGTGGGAGCTGAGGAGGCTGACTAGTGTCATGTGACTACTCTGTTCTCTGGTACAGCTTAATCCCTAGATAAATCTAGGGACGTAGGTAATAGTAACCCTGTTTTGCAGATGGAGTTGGACTCTACCATACCAAGCTGCTGGAGAAATCCTCTTTTTCTGGCCAGCATCTGGGCTGTTGCCCTAAATCCCAGACGAAGGACCTGCTCAGAGTCACACAGTTACCAGTACAGATCCTGATTTCAAGTCTTTGATTTTGGCCTGTGCTTCCAACAACTCTGCAAAGTTGAGAGTCCTTGGAAATGATCTGATCCCCCTTACTCCCTCTGTCTCCAATTTCTGTCCCCAAGATATAGATGAGAAAGTCTAGCTCCAGAGGCCCTGGCTTGCCTGAGATCTTCAGGTGAATGGGAACAGTCCTGGACCTCAGCATTGTTCTCCCTGTGTCTTGCAACCTCTCTTTCCCTTCTTCCTGTAGCCTCCCTGGCCCCTTCCTCCAGGCAGTTCTTGTCGTCCTCTGGCTTCTGATCATTCCTCCTTTGCCTCTGGGACTATGAAGTTTTAGGGCTGGAAAGGGCCTGTTGGTAATGAGCTGGCCAGGAATTTATGGTGGTGTGCAATTGGGACATGGATAGAGGGTTTCCTGTTCCCAGTAGCTTACTTCTGTATTCTAACTCTGTAGTGGTACCTGGTTATCCCTATGTGAGTTGCAGCCTCTCTCAGTAGAGGGCAGGACATGGCCACCATTGACCAGTGGGGTCTTGAGCCCACCAGGAGAGTTGGTAGCTGTTTTGTTCAGCTCTTCCTTCTTGCAGCTGATGCTTATTGTATAGGGTAACCATACATTTTTAATCCAAAAATGCTTGGGGCCAGTAGTGTTTTAGATTTGAATTTCTCAGATTTTGAAGTATTTGCATAGACTACCATTGAGCATCTCTACTCTAAAATCTTAACTGCCCAGAACTCAAAATGTTTCAAGCATTATCACTGTTCAAAATATGTTGGGTTTCAGAGTATTTGGAACTTTGGAGTATGAGATTACAAATCCTTAACTTACAATTGTAAGATGGTAGTGAGCTGGTAGGCTCCCTTGTTGTTATGTTTTTGGTGCCCAGTACTTATCACACAGGTCTGTGGCTATTTGTCAAAGTAAAAGAAAAGAGACTTCTCCTACTCCAGAGATAGTCTCCTTATTTCTCCAATATATATTGGCTATGAGATCAGGAATCCCTACTTCTAGCACAGTATGATCCTGAGCTTCTCCTGAATGGCAGTCTCTACCACTCATGCACATCAGTCTTCATCCCCAAGCAGAAATCTCTCCCTCTGCATTTCTTTTTTTTTTTGGCCAGTCCTGGGCCTTGGACTCAGGGCCTGAGCACTGTCCCTGGCTTCTTCCCGCTCAAGGCTAGCACTCTGCCACTTGAGCCACAGCGCCGCTTCTGGCCGTTTTCTGTATATGTGGTGCTGGGGAATCGAACCTAGGGCCTCGTGTATATGAGGCAGGCACTCTTGCCACTAGGCTATATCCCCAGCCCTTGTTTCCACTTTTCTCTTCCCCAGAGAATTTGACCAGGCTCTGAGGGCTAGCTCACAGGGGTCAGTATCTACCATACATATCCTGTTAGACCCCTGGAATTGGGTTTTCCACTTAGATTACAGAAATACCTGCTTTCTTCATGTTCCTGTCCTCTGCACATATGAGTTCTGTTTCAGGAATACTTTCTTTTTAACCATTGTTTATACCACCCGACACAGTGAGTCTCAGCCTTCAGCACTGTGAAGTGCTCACAAGGGGGATGGTGACATCTTTCCAAAGATGGGGCCACTGTGAGTTCTCTGCCAGGCATGCTAAGTTGACATTACCAGCTGAGGCCTACAGGACCCTCACATATTATGTGTAGTTCCTGAGGTGATAATTGTATTTTTTTTCCATAGACACACAATCTGCTTTTGCTATCCTCAAGACATATCTGGATTCTTAGGCCTAAGGTCTGGGGTAGACATTGAGGGATGTGCACCATCTTAAGTATATTTGTGCAGAGGGAAGGTCCATATTCTTTACCACTGTGGGAATAGCCTCTCTGGCCTCACTGCTCCCTGCTGACTCACTCTCAGGGACCCATTTGGAGTCTTCAGGATGGGGCATCCTCCCAGCTCTAGCTCCCTCAATACTAACACCTTCACAGCCCATTCTCTCAGAGCCTTCCCCTGACTGGCCAGCTTAGTGGTGGGGGTGGAAGGTGATCTGCCACTGCACTCTCATTACATTTGCTCATTCAGCCGGTGCTCCCTGGGGCCTGCTGTGTCAGCGGCCAGCGGGCAGAAGTGAATAAGACCTAGTTCTGTCCACAAGGACAGAAGAATTGAGGTTGGACAGTGTGCCTCACAGAGCAGCATAGCTGTGGTCACCACAACCAGAACGCAGCCTGTTAGGAAGGGGGAATCAGAAACATACTGCAGGTGGAGAGCAAAGAGAGAAAATGCCATGGAAGTGAGTGGGCTTACAGAAGGCCACACAGGTATATGCTGTGTGGCTGAATGAGGCAGCAGGTAGACATTTGAAAACAGGTAAAGACAGGAGTATCTGGTCTAGAATTAAAGAGCACAGGTGTATGTGGATATCACCTTGCCTTAGTTGGTTTTCTATGTTTAAATAGAATACCCAAGAATTGGTAACTTACAAAGAAAAGAGGTTCACTTTGGCTTACAGTTCTAGTTGGAGGCTAGAAAATCCAAGATCAGGCATTCACACCTGGTGAGGCCTCATGGTAGAAAGCAGAAGGTCAAGCGGACATATGCCAAAAGAGAGAAAAGAGGACGGAATTCACCAAACAGCTAACTTATTCCCTTGAGAAAGGCATGAATATATTCCAAAAGCTTTCCCACTGGGCTCCACCTCCCCACACTGTCAGTTGAAGAATTAAGGTTTTAACACATGAACTTAGGGAAACACTCTCAAAATATAAATCTTTACCCTTTCAACTTATTTTTAGTCTAACACTGACTAACTCCTCCAGGATGAGGTCAGGTAAATGTGGTCATGGCAGACCTTCCCAACCTCAGTATTAAAGGGAAAGCTTTCAGTATTTTACCAATTGTGATATTTACTGTTAGCTTGTAAATATCATTCTAAATATTCTTTGTCACATTAAGTAAGCTCATTTTTTCCCAGGCTGGGTAACATTTTCTTTTAAAATCAAGAATAAAAGTTGAATTTTTATCTACTTCTTTTTTTTATTAGTATTCATTAGTTGTATGGGGGGTGGATTGTGACATTTTCACACACATATAACTGTATTCCAACTGATCTTGCCCTCTTTATTACTCCCCCTTTCTTAAAACAATTTCATCAGGTTTCATTGTTTTATTTTCACACATGCAAATGAACTACTAGACCATTTCATCCCCCTAATGCTTTTCTGTAATGATTGAGATGATTATACTTAAAAAATTTTACCAGTGTGGTGAATAGTGATTTTCTAGTGTTAAACCAACTTTGAATGTTTTGGGGGGAGGATATATCCAACTTCATCATAACATATTTTTCCCAATTACTTCCTGCTGGATTCAATTTGTGAATATTTTATTTAGAAATTTTGCATCTGTGTTCATGAATGAAATTAACTTGTAATTTTCCTCCCTCATATTGTCCTTGTTTAGGTTTAAAACCAGAGTTTTCCTAGCAATATGCCATGAATTGGGAATATTGCCTCCTTTTCTCATCTCTGGAATGTAGTGTAAGATTAGAATTATTTCTTCCTTGAATATTGTGCTGAAATCTCTTGTAAACCCATCTGGGCTTAGAGTTTTCTTTGTGGGAACATTTTAAACCATTAATTCAATATGACAATGCCTACAGGATTTTTCAGGTTTTCTATTTCTTCTTTAATCAGTTTTGGTAAATTGTATTTTCCTAAGAATTTGTCCATGTTGACTATAGTTCAAAATTATTCACATAAAGATATTTATAATCTGTTAACATCTTCTCATTGTTTGTAGCATCAAGCCTCATTTCCATTCCTGGTACTAGTTACTTGTGCCTCTTTCCTATAAGTTGTGATCCTTCTCTGCTAGTTGCTTGTCAGTTTTATTCATCTTTTCAGAGAAGCAATTGTAGACTAATTTATTGATGCTTTCTATTGTGTTATGTATATGGGTGTGCATATTTTATATTACTGATTTCTGCCTACATCTTTATAATTCCTTATATTTTTAGCATCTCCAAATATATATTTATCTAACATTGAAGTCAGAGAACAAGTTTTATTCATTTCAGTCCCTTGAAGTTGAGACTGGCTCTGTGACTCACTCCGTGGTCAGTTTTATAGCACTGCTGAGACCCCTTCTCTCACTTTTGCATAAAATCCACTGTCATGGATTGTACCTCTCTTGTCTGCATTGATATTTGCTTTTCTCCTAGATCATTGCCATCACCATATAGCTCTTCTGCCATTTCTGACACCTATCACAGTAGACTGTTCTGCCTCTGTGTTAGTTGTCCTAGCAGCTGCTGAACAGGCAACTGTTCTCTGTTCTTCCAAATGCTCCTACTTGCAACTTCAGATGCTTCTTGGACCTGCCTCTCCTACTTTAGCCACTTCTGGTTAGCAACCTGACCTTTAAACACTGGCTAGGCCAGGGATACATCCTTGGATCACTTTATTTTTCTGTCATCTTTACTCCTGATGATCTCAGCATAGGACACTGCATTCCAAACACCATCTACTTCTGTGGATCCAAAGTTATGTCTTTGGCCCTGATATGGCCCCTAGATTCTAGACCTGTAAATCCAGATGTAATTCAGCACCCCCATTTGCAATTCTAAAAAGTGTCTCAAACTTAACTTGCCAAAATTGAGCTCCTGATAGTCTCACCCAAATCTGTTAATTCTTCTTCTGACTTCTTCACCTCATTAGAAAGGAAGTTTCATCTAGCTCAAGTAGTAGAGTGCTCACCTAGCAAGTGTGAGGCCCTGAGTTCAAAGCTTAATACCACCACCAAAAAAAAAAAAAAGAAAGAAAGAAAGAAAGAAGGAACTTTGGTATCATTCTTAACCCTTCTCTTTCTCTCACTTCTAGTAATGGATTTTTTTAATTTGGCAAATCCTGAGGCCTCTACATTTGTAGTAACTCCAGAATCTAGCTAAAGTCAACATCACCTTTCTTCTCTCCCCAGTGGACATAGTAGACTCTGGTATCCACAGATATGTGATTCCAAGGAGACCACCATAGAGGAGAACTTGTGAATGTTCAGTATTCAGAATTTAAACACATCTGACAATAATGCAGGACTCACTAAGAGCTCTGCTACATCAACTTAGTTATATAATGTGTATGTACAAAATTTTTAACCACATTTGGTCAGAACATCATGTAATAAATCTATGAAGAAGGAGAACTGTCTGCAGTGACTTTTCTTTCTTTCTGACTGTCTCTTTCTCTCTCTCTTTTTCAAGTAAAGTCTTGATGTATAGCCCAGGCTGGTCTCAAAGTCCTGGGTTCAAGTGATCTTCCTCAGACTTCTAAATGCTGGGGCTACAGAAACATGCTACTGTGGCTACCTAATTGGTCTTTCTGTCCTTATCTTTTCCCCATTCTACACAGTTACCAGAACGATCCCGTTAAAGCAGTGGTTCTCAACAGGTACATGTCACTCAGAAGATATTTGGAAATGTCTGGAAACAGTTTTGATTGTCACTCCTGAGGGGAGACAATGCGTTTACACTACTGAAGATGCTGCTAACCATCCTGCAGTCCATAAGACAGCCCCCACCAGAACAGGGAACTCTTCAGCCCCTAGTGTTGGATTGAACAAAACCTTGTTGAAACATACAAAATGTTGCTCTTCTCTTAAACTTACCTAGACTTCTCATTTTGTTCAGAAGAAGTGAAGCAAAATTTGTACAAAGGCCCGCAATACCCTATATCACCTCCCCTCACATATGTAGACACATTCATGCACAGGTACACACAGATGCGCACACGTATATCCACACACATACACACATAAACAGCATACCTGTACACACCCTTCTCATTCTTCTGGTCTCAAGTCCTTTGTGCTTTCTTGCTTACCAAATTGGCTTCTAGCTGACCCTGAGACATTAGTTAGATCTACTACTGCCTCTGCCTAGAATGCCTCCTCTCACTCTCCCCATCCGCACCACTCAGTCTCTTCCTTGCTTTATGTTATTACCTAAATGACATTTCCCAATGTGGCCTTTCTGCATACTTATTTCCCTCTCTGTTTTATTTTCCTCCTTATCACTATGTAACTTACTTATTTATTTTCTGTTTCCATTATAATGCAAACTGTAAGAGCAGGAATGATCATTCATGTCATTCACTGCTGTGTTCCCAACATCACGTATGATCCCTGGCACATAGCAGGTGCTCAACAACAATGTGTTGAGTAAATGATGAATGAATAATGCTTTGTAAAGTGTAAGTGCATACACATGCTATTTGAGATTATTGTTACTCTGTGGGTCATGCTGCTCAGGAAGATGGTAGAAATCCTGCTGTAAAGATCTTGAAAAACATAACACAGATGGGGACAATTGGTTAACTATTCAGGAAAAAACATAAAGTTAAATCCTCACCTTCATTATCTTACAAAATACATTCCAGATGGATGAGGGAGTTAAGTGTGAAAAATGAAGACACAAAAAATTTAATTTTATAGGAAAATACTTATCTGACATCCAGTTGGAAAAGGATCAGGTTTATATAAAGGCTGTGTAAGTTGTTGTAACTAAATTGTTGTTAGAGTACTTAAAATTGTAAACATTTTAATATGTTACAATTATCAACAGGAAAAAGAGGCAATAAAAATGTGAAGGGAGTTTTCTCCAAAGAGAAAATTTGATATTCTTAATTCCTGAAAACCACAGAATTAAAAGAAAAATATATAAAGGACATGAACAGGCAGATGGCAGAAGAAGAAATTCAGATAGCTAAACAGTATTTTCAAATATTTGCCCCCACTGGTAATAAGATTCAAATGAGTATGATATTATTTGTCTCACAGAGCTCAGAGATATTGCGTCCATGTGCAGTGGCACCAGCCTGCCATAGTGCCAGTGAGACAAACTGGGTGCTCTCTCTGGAGGGAATTTGACCATGTTTCATAGGCTTGGGAAACATGCCTCCCCTTTGGCCTGGGGATTCCTCTTCTTGGAAGTTAGCCTGGGGAAGCTTTAGAGCTGCAGATAGTGATTTATGTGCAAGGATTCTCATCACAGCATTATTTAGAAGAGCAAAACAATTGTGAACAACCTAAATGCCAAACAACAGAGGACAGCTGATGGTGTAGTCCCAAGGTGGAGTATTATGCAGCCATTCCAAAGAGTTTTAGGGTCGGATGTGGCCCAAGTGGCAGACTGCCTGATTAATAAGTGCAAGGCCCTGAGCTTAAACCCCAGTATTGCCAAAAAAAGGAGGTGTGTTTTTTTTAAGAATCCTTAAGGAAAAATGCCTGTGACTTGAGGTATCTTTTATAACAAATTCTAAACAAATGGCAATCTGTAACAAGATGTTAAATATTTGTGTGTCTATGTGCATTCATTTCTTCACTATAGACACATGCACACACAATTGTAGTAAAGAAATGAATATATCAAAATTTAATCAGGCTAGAATATGGGATTATAGAATTTTTCTTCACTTTAAAAGATGTTTTTCTTCAAGTTTACCGTAAATCAACATGCACAGCCAGCCCTAGATATCTCTCAGAAAGAAAAACCCAAAGTGTACATATTGAATGGTCTAGGGTAGCTTTCTCGAGGCCTGTGTGCATGCAGAAATGATACAGAAAGCTCTCTGGGTTTTGCGGAATACACTGATTTAGCAGATATTGGTTAGGTCCAGAGGGAGTCCCTGTCCTCATGGGGCTTGTGTTCAAAAGGGCAGACCATTAGCAAATATAACAATATGGAGATAATGAGTTTGGTAGGAAAAACACAGAAGAGACAATGAGCCTTGCAGGAAATGCTAGCCACTGACAAGAAAAGGCATACACCCATGCCCATGCCTGCCTAGTATTCAAGCCAAGGACCCCTTAAGGGCAAAGGCCCAGAAGGGGGAGCAAGATGTCTAAGGATTAGATAGGAGACAAGACTGGTTGTAGCACTGTAGGTGGAAGTTGGTGCCCAGTGATGCACTTCTCCTCCATGTTTGGACCCAGGTGTATTGTATAAGCCCATTTCACACCTCATCCTTTCCTTGGGCACCATTCTGAGCCAGGTGTTAAGTCATGCAATGAGATTGGGGTTTTGCAAGGTACGTGGGGTGAGTTCACTAAGGTGAACTGGGCAGAAAGGCAATTGGGAAAACTGAGCACTATGAACATGAATTGGGGGTAGGATTGTACCATCAGGGTATGTTAGAGAAATGGCAAATAGCTGTTGGTCCTGTCCTGGCTAAAAGTTATGTTTGCATGGGATAGTTTGAAGTCAAGTTGTAACAGCTCTTGAATGTGCCAGGGCAAAGAGGTAAGACTTGATTTTGTTTGTTTTTTTTGCCAGTCCTGGGGACTGGACTCAGGTTCTAAGCACTGTCCCTGGCTTTTTTTGCTCAAGGCACTCTGCCACTTGAGCCACAGCGCCACTTCTGGCCGTTTTCTATATATGTGGTGCTGGGCAATTGAACCCAGGGCTTCATGTATATGAGGCAAGCACTCTTGCCACTAGGCCATGTTCCCAGCCCCAAGACTTGATTTTGAAGTGTTGTGGTAGTTAAACACTGAGTAGGGCTAGCTACAGCAAGTTATCTGGAGCCCTCATGAAAGTACAGCTCTTCAGCCCAAACCCTTCAAGCTTATGGCATGAGGTGTCTAGAGCATTGCCCAGAGACAGTTTTCCCTGTCAGGTAATTCTGGTGTGCCTGAGTGCTTACTGCTATGGGTAGAAGTCATTGAGAACTGAAACTAGAGACCCTGGATTTTGTCCTCTGCCTGGTTCTTCCCTAGTGGCTGCCCCTTTTGCTTTCAAGGCATTATTTTATGTTCCTGCATTTGAGCCATCCTAACTCCAGCTTTAATTTCATGCTATATTTTGAGTCTAATGCACAGCACCAAGTGTACTGAGTTTAAATTTGTGAGATGATGAATGGGGTGAGACCTTGACACTGGAGGGTGTCTAGTAGAGGGCAAGCAGGATGTACAGAGCCTGTTTGAGGCTGAACAAGCTTCAGGTTCCTTATCTGTTAGGTGTGAGGCAAGGATCCCTCCCTTAGGGCTGGTGTTAAATCAATGCATCAGTGCCTGGTGCTCAGGTATCAGCTCAGCATGGGCAATGTGTGTGGTGTGCAGTTATGTCCCCAGTTCAGATAGAATGAGTGTATAATGTAGAGTGAATCAGTGAGGTACTCCATAAACATTGCTTCTCTGGCATCTCCCTGCCTTTGTTAGATGCCAGACATCAAACACCATGGTATTTAGGGTGCCAGGTATCAGTGAATTCCATTTAGAGCACTTGGTTTCTTCTGTATGGCCATGAGTGAACTCACACATGGATAGTCTCGTTTGAGGCAGATCTCTGGAATGAGTAAGAAAAACACAAAAATGCTGTCCTTGAGAGTGTTCTCAAAGGCAGAGAATCAGACCAAGTCCTGGCAGGACCATAAATAGCACCAGAGACATCCCAGGAAGTAGGTGCTACAGGGAATAGTTGGCAAAACAGTAACTGACACTCATGCCCTTGCTGCCAGGTCTCTTGTGTTCTCTTTTCCTATACTCTGTTGGATGGGAAGAGCACAAACTTTGGAATCCAGAGACTGTGTTGTCTGGTATTGAGCAGGGTGTCTTGGATACTCCATTCATAAAACGAGTGCAATACTGTCTTCACACATTTGACTCACATGAAACAAGACATGCCAAACACAGCAGGTACATAATTAACACTTCTCTGATGTCCCTTCCTTCCTGCTCCACCTCTTCTCTGGTGGACACTCAGCTTCAGGAAGTCTCCACTGGGTTTGTAGCCAAGCACATTGGCCTTGCATGCCTCTATCTCTTCAAGATAATAAATATGAGCAAACCCCAAATCCATTATTAGCTTCTTCTAGACTGTCTGCATGATTTATGGCTTCAAAGTGTCTCTAGTTAATCTGTCGAAAGGGATTTTAAATTTCATCCATCTTCCTTGCTGGCAGCTCTCTCTACCTTGAATTCAGCTGTTTGACATGACTATCAGGGTCCCATTTTTACAGTGGGCTGGTAGAAAAAAACTCAGAGATGGAGCAGCAAGCGAGAGGCTCAATTTGGCACATCTGCTTTGAATTCTATGCATCTCCACAAGTGCAAATAACTTGAAAGTTCGCCCAGAGAAGAGGTCTGCTGTGCCCATGAGGGCTGCCTTAGGTGACTTTAAAGAGAGAGGGATAATTACTGAAAATGAATTGTCACAGAAATAGAAACCTCCCAACTGGCCAGCTGACCATCTGCTTCTCACATGTGCAGACTGCCTGCCCCCCTCCCTCTTCCACTGCTGTGGAGGACTCTGCTCTGGCTTTTTTAACCTCTGCCTCCTAGGCCACTCAGGTAATTTTTGAGTTGTTTAGGACTCAGACTAGCTGGGGTGGAGGTGGCACAGTTCCAATGTGTGGCTGTGGCAGTGGGATCCAGAATTAAGGCAAAGGCAGAAACTGCCCAGAATTCAATCCAGCAGACACATTCATGGTCAATGCTCCTGACTCACAGGCCCTGGAGACTGAGCACACGAGCATAGTTATCACAGGTGGAAAAGCTAATGGCTTTCACTATTTATGAAACTGTATCCAGCCTTATGGTGGGCTTTTTTATGGTTAACTGCCTGATTCAGGATAGTGTCTGCCATAATGCTGCTCCTAAGTAGGCATGAAGGAGACATGACAGAGCATGTTGCTGGGTCTGCATCAACAAGGGAACAGAGCAAGGAATGTTCCAGAAGGTGGCACTGAGGGCATCACCTAATATGAGCTTCCTAGAACTCACAGGTATGATAGATACTTGTTGAATCATTGCTCTAATCCAGGCTGTTTTCTTGGAACTGTATAGTGATCAAAACAGACCAAATCCCTGCCCTCAGAAAGCTAAAAGCAGAGATGGCAAAACCGCAATGCTTTTGAATAATGAGTGCCATGACAGTGGTAGGGCATGATGCCATGGGTGTGAGATTCCAACAGTGGTCAGTTTGGGATCACCTGGATGCAGGCTGGGGAATCTCAGCCCTGGTGGGAGAGCCATGGGGCAGGGTTGCAGTGGAGTTGGCAGAGGGGCAGTGTGCAGAGCTGAAGTTGCCTGCTATCGAGGACAGACTTGGAAGGAACTCCAGGGCAGGGCAGGCAAGGCAGCCCCCTGGGGAGCTTATGGGTTGTCTGCTGTTTGTTTATTTGACTTGCCTCTAACTGGATTAACAGCCCCACTAGCTACAGTAATGGGAACTTCAGTATTTGGCTAGGCTCCGGTCACGCCAGAGAGAGGTGTGGGCTTGGAGCAGAGAAGGCTGGAACCTTGGCACCAAGCCCTGCCCATCCCATCCCCCACCCTCCATTCTCAGAGCAGCCCCACTCCAGCCTGCATTTCTGCCAGCAGAGAAAGGGATAGTGTAGCCATTGTCAAAAGCCACTCCCTTGAACAGTCAGTCAGTCATTGAGGCTGACCCAGACCCTTG